>NC_092047.1:23602884-23949022 GCF_003086295.3 Arachis hypogaea
AGAATCCAAGTTCGGCGTGGACTAGGCAGCAAATTCCCCTTTGAAGCATTGGTTGTGGCGCCAAACTTGACAATGGTCAAGTTTGGCGTGGAGGTTGTGCATAACTTCCCTTTGGAGACTTCATGCTGGTGCCGAACTTGAACTTCAAGTTTGGCGTGGAGGAGGTAGTGTGCATTCCTTTGGAGATTCATTGCCAACGCCAAACTTGAAGTATCTCAAGTTTGGCGTGGAGTCTTGCATGTGTTCCCTTAAGCTTTCTTGTTGTGGCGCCAAACTTGGAAGGATCCAAGTTTGGCGTGGATGAAGCAGTGATGACTATAGGGCTTGTAAAGCTTCCTGGCGCAAACTTGGTGACTCCAAGTTTGGCTTCGAGCCTTTATTCTGTTGTAGCTCCACTTCTTCTTGAAAGTTCTGTCAAATTCGTCCAAAACGCTACCTGAAATAAACAAAATTGTACACAACTCAAAGTAGCATTCGTAGTGGCTAAAATATATTAAATCAAACTTAGCAATTCAAATGCAAATTCACTAGGAAAGACGAGAAGATGCTCACGCATCAGGTGTGGTGAGGAGCATTTCTAGAGACATCTAAAATTGCTACATCCTAATCTATTTTTATCATTTTTGGATGGTGAAAATTTATATGTAGGTATTTTCATAAAAATTACTAGTTAAGAACTGTTAGATAATTTGATATATTTAAAATTCTTAATAAATTATTATTTAATGACTTTTAACTATTAACTTCATATGAAAACAACTATATGTAAGTATTTGCCTTTTTAATTTTAGGTAATACTTCGAAAAAAAAATAAACTGACTAAGTAAAATGAACAAATCGAGTATATATAGTGGGGATGCCAACAAACTAAGAATGCTTTTCAGAGGTATGCATATCTGTAGAAAAAGTGTTAAAAGTCAACTGATATGGTTTTAGCCATACGACTTGTATGCAACTGATGCAACTAGAAAGTCATATCTGGAACTTGTGCTAGGTAATGTCAAACTGCAGGGTATAAAACCGACATGTGAACTCATGACCTACATAGGATAGACATGCACCATACTTTTTTTGCCGCATATATTCCTTGATGTACATTCTATACGTGTGTGTACTTTTCTTGTTGTATTGTATTCTATATTCTTTATTCTCTGTTTGTTTACTATTTTTCTGTATTTTCTGTTTATCTACTAATTTCCTGTATTTTGTCTTCAGGTACGGTTATTTGGTACTATAAAGAATTAATGAACTTAACTAACAACCCCAACCTTACTAAGAACTCCTCAATTTTTTACCCCTCTCCTTCGTTCTCCCTTCAAATGGAGCACCGGCGTCCCAATAATAACGTATGATCGTGCAGAGGGATGATGGATGATATTATGCATTTTGACGACGTTCAGCTTGACCCGAGTTTTGAAGACCTAGAGTGTTATTCCCTCGCCTTGTAGTTTAGAGGGATAGGAGATGGTCTCTCACACACACACACACATACACACACATTGTAAATAGTTAATAGCTAGCTACTCATAGTGATGTTAATCAATGTGCGATGTATGTACATGAAATTCTGATTCTGCTTTATCTGTTATTATCTGTGATTTTATCTTTGAATGTTTTTACTTATCGAACCAAATGTTTCTAAGAAAACTTTTCTGGCAAAATAACTGTGCTTTAATAACGAAACAGCTCATATAATAAATATTAGTTACTAAATAGAAAAGCAAGTTAGTAATCCTAGTTTTAGTGTGATCATGGCATGCTAAAAATGGGTCGTTACACATTTTCTAGTGACATGTTAGCATTTTCTTAACAAAAGACTTTAGTTAGTTTGGTTATTTTTATCGAATTTAATTATTTTTAAAGATTTATTTACTGTTAGTACTTTTTGGAATTATTTTTTTGTGAGAGTTCGAATTGTTCTTAACATTTCTCATACAAACCCTTGTCAGGATTAATTGTCTATAATTCTGTTGTGAAAATGCTCTCAATAGTCGATATCATTGGAGAGAGAGAAAGAGAAAAAAGTGATAACTTTGTTTGTTTGCATTTTACAGTATGTTAGTAGCTAGTTTAAGACTTAAGAGTAGATAAATGATTCTGACTCAGTGGAATTTAGGTCATAAAAGTGGTGTGAGTGTGATGCCATCAAGTTATGTTTTCTTTTGAGTTTTCGTGATTATGCTTTTGGACCCTTTGTATCATTCGATTTAAGACTTTTATTTCGAACTTGTTTCTTAAAAGTAAAGCACTCACTAGTGTGAATCACATCTTCCTCACAGAACCAATATAGTAAATAATAATAAATAAAAGTTAAGAAAGATGTTATCAACCTATACTGTTCCTTTTCTTTTTCTTTATGCAAAATATGTTTGAGTAAGTAACCATAAGTTAACATGGTTAAAGAAGAACCTTTATGTTTTAAAAGGTTTTGTGAGAGGTTATATTGATTATTGAACGACCAATAAACTAATATCATCTATCAAAATAATTTAAACTTATGGTTTTGTCTAAAGATGTTGCTTATTTTGATTCTGTAATTGGTTGGATAAATTGATTTATCTTTTTATGATTTTTTAAAAAATTAGTCAAATTTAGAAACCTAATTCTTGTTAGTCTTTAACTAAACTTTCATCTTATATTTGTTACTGTAATGTTGATATATATGAAAAATTAAATATCAACATGATACTGTAACAATTATTTAATATGGATACATTTTCATTGTATTTATATAGCGTTTAAATTGGTTTATATATAAGATATAATTAGATGCTATTTATGGGTTAAAATATAGAAAATATCTGAAGTTAGAATTTCTACGAGAGAGGATAAGGATGTGTTAAAAACATAAAGAGTGGAAATACTTGTGCATGCATAGTTGTGTGTTGGTAGAATTGAATGTGAAATTTTTTTTACTAGTTTTTATTGTGAAGAGTTATAATTAATTATGCATCATTATACATCCGAATTCATGAATTTTTTTAGTTTGATCTTACAAGTTATTAATGGATTTTTTAGAATAGTATTCTTCTCTTTGGTAAATGAAGAAAACAAACTAATTGTACTTGTACGTGAGTTTTGCCAACAAATTCGAACATAAAACGTTGTAGAAGTATTTGATGAGATTACTGTCCAATTTATGATGGAGAAATATAATGCAACTTTGGATCAATTTGTTTTGCAACATATCAACCATGATTAGTAAAGTGGTCATATGGTGTTGATAATATTTATTGGAGATTGAATTTTAAAAAGAACAGATTTAAGAACTTCATTCAATAATTCAGAAGGGTGGAAATTCAATATACTAAAATGAAGGAGTTCTGTCACTTTAATAATTGGAGGAATATAGTAAATAGTGAACATTGTAATAGAGTTACTTGGTTTTAAGTATGTTGTTTAACTAGGTGGTTTTTTTATTTTGTGATGTTATATTGGTGGCTCTTTGATGGCAATGTTGAATGGGAGACACTGATTTAGCAAGATATAGTTGTGATTATATGTTATATGATATTTTTAGATGTAACTCTAGTTTCTATTGAATTTTTTTCTCCTACCTTTTGGTGATTGAGAGCTCTAGTAACAATAAAAAAGGGTAAAGTATCGTTTTTGTCTCCAACGTTTGGAGTAAGTCCCAAAGTTGTCTCTAACATTTCAATTGTTCTATTTAAGTCCCTAACATTTTAAAATTTACTCAATGTTGTCCTGCCGTTAGGGATTCGTTAACAGAATTGACGGCAGGACAAAATTGAGACAATTTTGAAACGTTAAGGACTTAATAGAACGAAAACGTTGGGGACAAAAACGATACATAGAAATAAATTTTAATTTTATCCTTCAATAATATCAATTTTTTACTGTACATAGTATTCAATTATTTTTTAATCACATTTAAGTAAATTACAGCTAATCACATCACTTTCATTCTAAATAAATTATTTTTTTATAATTTTACTCTTAAAGTAATGTCATTTTTTTATAAATAAATAAATTTTATACTTTCATTCTAAATAAATAAATCCTCCCATCATCGCCTCTGCCCAGCACCGTCGCCGTGGAATCGCAAACTGAGGAGGAGGATGCTTCTTGCCGTGCACCATCGTCCCGGGAGTCAAGTCATCGTCACCGTCGCATCTGTGTTGTTGCTCTGCCGCGCTGGAGTTAGCCATTGTTGAAACTGGCGTGGACGATTCTGATGTTGCTACGCTAGCCCCGAGCTGCTGTGCTACTTTCGAAGGAAGAAGATCATCGGAAAAACATCATTAGGGCTGCTGCTCAGTGATGTCATTGTTGCTGTCTTGAGTTTGTTGTTAATGCGACATTGAGATAGGGGATATTTTATTAAATTAAATATTGTAAACTTTGAATGCTAAGAAGTTTACTGAATTATTGCAAATATATGAATGCTTGATCTGTGATGGATTTTGGATGCGGAGTAGATATGTGAATGGTTGTGTCTTTGGTGGTTTTATGTGGTTTGAGATCTTTGTTAAAAGAACGTGTATGTTAGTGCGAAAGTTTACTAAAAATGTATTGGGTGTTTGTAATTGTGAAAGCATGTTTTGTTCCTCGTTTGAAATATGTTTGAATGATGACTTTGAAGACGCTAGGTAATGCTGATTTTGGTTTTTAAGATTGATTTTGAGTTAAGATCGTGATTGTGACTGAATTACTGAAAATTCTGATTCTAATTTGCTATTTAGATGATGGTTATTGAACTGTTTGTTTGATTAGGTTGTGATTGTTATTAATTGAATATGCTAGTTTGATTGGATATTGTTGTATTGAATGTTAAAGTGAACCGTTGGTTACTAAACTAAATAAAGTAGGTTGATTATTGAGAAAATAAGGGAGCCCGGAGGGTGTTAAAGTCTAATTTTTAAGAGGATTGTTTTGTCCAAATTTTTTTGTAAAAGTATACGAAAAAGTGATTTTGTTTTGAAAACCTGATTTAAATATGTATTTACATTAAGAAGCGAACTTTGTATTAAAATCTGATTTACAGGCTTATTTTGAGAAATGACTTTGAAGTTGAATCTGATTAGCTTTTAGATTTGTAAAATGATTTGGCATTGGATTTGGAATGTCTCATTTATCAAGGATGATCTTTGAGAATCAAAATGATTTGGTTGGGACCTTGAAGGGTGGCAAAGCCTGAATTTTAAAGGAAATGCTGCAAATTTTTTATAAAACTTCGATGCCTTGCTTAAAGCGTTATTCAAAAGAGAATTTGATTTAAAACTCATTCTATTTGGCTTTCAGTTTATCAGGAAAGTGTTATGTTTTAAGTTTATCCTATTGAGAAAGATTCTTGTTTTAAGTAATAATTTGAGCCATGTTTATTAAGGAAAGGAATTTTTATTAAACATTAAAGAAGTTTGGCTGCCTAGAAACTAAACGTTTTAAGGTATGATAAATGAAGGAATATGTGGTGATGTGGAAGTGTGAATAAAATAAGGTGATGCGAAGGTATGTTTAATAATATGGTGATGCGGAAGTATGAGTATGTAATTGGTGATGTGGAGGCAAAATCAAAGAAAGAAAATGAAAAGCCATAAATGAAAGAAATAATTGAAATGGATAAAGAATCATGAAAATGGAATGTGAATGGGCCTTGTGCCAAATTGTTAATGTGGAAGTGCCCGCCTAACGGATAGCCTAAGGTTGCTAATGCGGGAATGTTCGTCTAACTGATAGCACTATTTCTTACCGTGATGCCAAGATATCCTAACTGACACGGTAAAGAGACCATATTCAGGGTTCGCCCCAAGTAACGTCGGGTTGCGGGTAGACAACCGATGCATGAGCTCATGGCCTGCGTTAGGGATAGACATGCATCATGTTGTTTGCACATTTGCATTTGGTTGTGTTTGCTTGTATTACTTCTCTGTGATTGTGCTGTTTGACTTGTTTGTATGTTGATTTGGATCTCTTACTTGCGCTATTAGTTTGCGAATGTATTGAGGTGTTTAAGAATTGATGTTGTGATTGTTGAGAATTAATTATGTGGCTGAGAAATAGTTAACATGACAAGTTTTGTGAATGAGATTTTGTTTTAAACTCAGAAATTTAAAGAAAGTGTTTAGTTATATAAAGTAAAATTTAAAAGTATTTTCAGGGGTTGGTAAAAATATAGTTTTCTTGAGTAAATAAATTATTTGCATTTTAATCTTTATTTTTACGGCATTCTCATTCCCTATTGAGAAACGTGTGGTTTGTTCTCACCCCAAAATCTTCTACCCTTTCAGTGACACAGGTTTGAAGACTTAATTTGAAGCTACAGGCGATTATTAGTCTTATTTGAGTTAAGTTATGTGTTGAGTTGCTTTCATAGAATTCATTCGCCTTTGATATTTAAGATTTTATTTTATACAGAGGGATAGGAATTGTATCTGAATTTCATTTGAATTCTTTCATATAATATTTATTAATATTAATAATTATGTGATTATTATTACTTGGTGTTCTTTGATATATGATTTTAATTAATAAAAAAAATTTTTTGACATTTCCTTAAAAATTGAAACGCGGCATCGACGTAAAGGCTAAATATTAAATAGATAATAAAGGAAAACAAGTTAGTACCGCCTTACTTTTGGTACAATCATAACGTACTAAAAGTTAGGGTGTTACACTAAAATGGGCTATAGATAGACAATTTATGGAGAATCATATAGGTAAATAATATTAATGGAGTAATTGAATTAATAATTGATCTGCTATTTTTTTTACCACAATCTCTCTATTCTATGTCATTTTGCTCACTATTCAAATTTTTGGTACTCCTCTTTCATCTTGTCCACCAAGTTATGTTTTATTTGTGTCTTGTCCAATCCAAGTTTTTTCTGCTTTGTTCTTGAAAAAATGCTTTAATGCATTTAAATATTATTTTTTATTTTGATTTTTTTTATTTAGTTAAGTGTATGTTTTAATATGAGTGAGTTGTTGGTTATGAGAAATTGTCTTAACTATAACCACCCAACTAGACTTACACTTTTTCGGATAAGGCAATAGTATATTTGTCGTTTATTTTGGGGTAAAATGAAAGTGATGTAATGTCATATTTCTTGTTTACATTCATTTCAGTAATGTTGTAATCTTTATACTTTTGCGTTCCGTTCACAAGTTTAGATCAAACCACTCATATTTAAACAAATATTGTGTACGTAGTGTGACAAAAATATTGTAATTAAATTATATAGTCCAACACACTGAACCAATCAGAATGACCACTATCTGTGTCTCTGCAGACCTAAACTCCAGTATTATCTATTTTTTTTACCCACTAACCATTAAAAAGAATGAATTGATAATCTTTGACGTTGTAAATTGGATTGCTCATCTATTTATTCATTGGACCCCAACTAAATACAACAAATTTGGCATCCGTTGTGTTATATAGATTCGACCGAACATATTCTTTGAACCAAGGTGAAAACTTATTAAGTGAAGAATCAAGAATTGTTTCTTGGAATAACGTATGTAGAAATAGTATTACAACGAGATTAATTATCTAAATGAGTAATACTAATTTTTGAAACATATAACAAATTATTTAAATAAGTCAAAAAATTTATGTCAAATAGGGTGAAATCTGGTCACAATCGCAATACCTGTAGATGTGCGGCCTCGACTTTCTTCTAGTCTAACTAGTATTCACTTCCCGCGCCTAGCGCATTTCCTTCCTAAACATTGATCGGGTATTTTCGTCCACTCAACGAGAATTCTCCCTTATCATTGTTCCTACCAATTTTAGTTCTCCAGGTTTCAACATGTGGCTCAAAATAGAAGAAACAAAATGCAGAAGTCTCTTTGGCTAGAATGCCTTGCATATAAATCCCTCGACACGAACTCTATTTTTCATAGTTTGCTTAAATGACCAATCAATTTTTCGAAGGGATACATCCATCGAAATTGGACTGATCCACACATTCTTGCTTTATAAGACAAATGAATTGATAAGTGTTCCATCTCACAAAAAACTTAGGAAAAATATCCTTTCTAAGTTACACAATATCATGCGAATGTTCTTCTCCATCACTAAAATATCATCAATTCTAATTTGGTAGCACACAATTCCCTAAAAAACTCACTTATCTTTGTGAGAGATTTTTAGATGTTAATGAAAGTTCTCCAAAGGCAATAGAAAGCAACAACTCTAAAAAAATATGACAGGCATAACTCTTCAACCCAACAAGCTTACCCTAAGCGACATTTGCACATTTACCCAAGATAGAGGTGTAACCGTCAAGAAATCTCAAACTCCTAATCCACATACAAACATTCTGTCTTTATTTCTTTGTTAAAAGCGTACACAACCTTTGACTTAGACCATCATATGTTATCAAGCCTTTTTAAATTCATATCAAGTTGTCTGCAAATTTCAATCAAATCTAATCTAATCTTATTATTATCCTTGATTCGATCATTATCCATGATTGTGTAGATGATGCTATCAAACACTTTTTTTTAATATACATCACATCTAGGCAATGGCGAACCAAATTATCTTTTCACTAAGCCAATTCCCAAAAGATACTTTGCTTTGTCTAGTTATGCTCTCTGCCGTAGACCAAAATTCACAACCCTCCCCCATTATCGATGATGCTCGAGATACGACTAACACGATGTCAAACCTCTAAATCACTCGAGCGGATGGGGGCCACTTCTCTTTTAGTTTTATTCTTCCTAAATGAGTCTTTGTTACATCGAAAAGGATAGTCAAACTCAAAGAATCGACAATAACAATCAAACGATGAATTCTTACTCCCATTATTCAGCCAAAATAACTTCGTATCTTCCATGCAAGTGGGACACGACATCCTCCCTTGAGTAGAACAACTCGACAACATCCTGTATGCAGGAAAGTCATTGATGATCTACATCAATGTAGCATGCATTTGAAAGTTCATTTTAGTTGAAATATCATAGGTCTCTACTCTTAACACTCCGTAATTCATTTAGCTCATCTACCAAGGGTTGTAGGAACACATGAATTCCAGCTTTAAGGTTACTTGAACTAGGTAGTATACAAATTAGGAACATGTATGGATCCTTCATACACATTTCGGGAGGTAGATTATAGGGAGTCACTACAATAGGCCAACAGGAATATGTGTTACTAAAATTAGAGTATGGTGCAAATCTATCAGAACATAAAGCTAATCTTTCATTCCGAGGCTCGCTGACAAAGATAGAGTGAGCCCGATCAAAGTGTTTTCAAGCCTCTCTCTATATGCCGGATGCATCAAAAATCATTGTCTCTTCTATTGTTATAATGCCATATCATATAAGAGGTTGAACTCATGGATGCATACAATCTTTTTAGCCTAGGAATTAGGAGCAAGTAGTGAATTCTTTTTAGTAGAACTATCCTCAACCTACGTTTACCAATTCTCTCTCTCTCTCTCTGTGTGTGTGTGTGTGTGTGTGTGTGTGTGTGTGTGTGTGTGTGTGTGTGTGTGTGTGTTTGATACCTCAGTGCCTAGAAAAATTTACAAACAGTGAGTTCTACATCCTAGTTTTGAAACTAGCTTCTTTGTCTCATAATGGTTACGAAAGATCCCAATAGTTCCGTCTAGTACTGGTTGACGGCTCACTTATCAAATGACTCTTGGGTGTGATTTGACTCAGATTTAATACTCATCATTCATACATAAACAAACAACTTAGAGCGAACACAACCCTCAAACAACGGTTGTGCGGAAGACTCTAACAAATGATAAAATCTAGCCGCATCCAACTTAGGCTCCTCCTCGACACTTTTTCATAGCTTGAACCCCAACTACATCAAAGACTATATTATTGTATCTATCTTGGTTACCCTATTAATTCATGTCTTCCATATTTGTTTCTCTTATCAAATTAACCATCCATGATCGACCCTCAGGCATATTGGCAATAAGTGCAGACCGATTGATTCCTTACCCATCGACTTCTCTGTGTTCAGTCCACACCCAATGCCCATCCTTGAACCCATTATGATAAAGGTATAGGGTTATATCCGAAGCCCCTAGCCACTTAGTCGGCTAACACTTATATCATGGAGACCTAGATACCCCTTGAAACCTATAAGGTTCCATGTTGAATACATAAGCAACAAACTGATTAACCCTCTCAAAGAACTTAGGTTTTATTTCTCTTCCCTTATTGCCTGTTATACCTATCATACATCCACAAATAATGACTTGGAATCATTTTGCCATAAACAACTTAGAATTTAACCAACAACACGACTTAATTATTATTTTTTTTTAATTTTGATAGAGTTTCAGCTACAATTAGCAACCTCCACCAAATATAGTTTTCACATCTTACAAATCAAATATGTGGTTACACAATTTTAACTAAAATTCAGCAGAGTTTTTCCTTAACTCAGATACTTCCACCAAAAAGTTTCTTAGTTTAGACAATTTCAACCATATATTAAAACAAACAAATATTCAAGCAAACATGAAATCCTAGCTGTTCTAGTGTGCATCCCCTTATTACTCCGCAATTTTCTAGTAAACAAGGGTTTTGTGAACCTGCCACTAGGCAATCTTCTTCCACTTCCGTCCTAAAACACTATCTTAGAAAAAGTAAGTCTCGTATAAAACTTAAACAATTAACATGTCTTGGAAAGAAAACCTTAGGTCAAAATCCGACGGTAAAAGGCATGCCATTTTAAATTGAATTCGTACCATCTGTCAAGCTAACCGTCAGAAAATCCAATAGTAAAACTGCCGGTAATGGTCATGTCAAATCTGACGGTAAATCCAATAATTTCTAACGCAGTTCTTGTAGTGAAACTCACAAATCAAAACCAAGAAGAAGAAAAATACACAAAATAAAACTATAATTGTGTAGCAAATTTCTTCAACCACATACCTCATTTTAACAATTTCAACTATCGAAATGATGCACCAGGTATCTTGAACACATCGTCCAAATTTAAGCATAATACAACTGTTAATAAATTTGTAGTAGCTGATTTACTCCACAACTATTGCTTTCCACACTCTACTTCCATACCTCTTCTCCCTCTGCCTCTCCGCTGCTTCTGCCTCTCCCTCTGCTCCATCATCTTCAGAATGTGGTCCTTTACTAACTAAAATTTCCTCACACCCTAACTGACCCCTTTCTTATGCTTCTCATTAGTGGTTGTGAACAGAACCGAACCAATGGCACATGAGCCTTCTTCCCCTAGTGGTTCTTTGAGATTCAAAATGGTCGATAAAGTTTAAGCTGTGATTCAAAAGAGTCTTGAACGTATTGTTTTCATTTTTTGCTTTTTCATCCTTCACTAATTAATCCTACAATTTAGATTACTTTTGAATTAGATTAGACATTTTTCAGGGTTTGTTATGCTAATTTTGATTCAATTGTTGGTTGGTTCATTTCATTTTTGTTTGGACAGTTCCAAAGGTGAAGTTCTTGAGGCAATGCATGGAAGAAGCCGGTTGTGCTGTGAAGGATAATTTTTTCAGAGATGTTGTTTGCCAAGGGAGGAAAGGCATGGCTTACTTTGCTCTTGGTCACGGGGTACCTATTTCCTTTTAGGCATTTACATTTTATTTTTCTTTTTAGGCCTGTTTATTCAAATTCAAAATTGCTATGTACACACCCAAAATTAGCCACAAAAAATTTGCTGTTCTAGTGCGCATCCCCTTATTACTTCGCAATTTTCTAGCAAATAAAGTTTTGCGAAGGCACCACTTGGCAATTTTCTCCCATTTCCGTGCTAAAACTCTATCCTAGGAAAACTAAGTCCGGCATAAAACTTAAACAATTAACATGTCTAGAGAGAGAAAAACTTAGCTCAACATTACCGTCAAATTTTTTTTACGATAAAAGGCGCACCATTTTAAATTGAATTCGCGCCATCTGTTATCATCATATTTTTGGACGGTTTTTCCATTCTGATGGTATCGCTAACAGCTCAATAAAATTGTTAAGCTAACCATCACAAAAATTCAATGGTAAAACTGTCGGTAATGGTCCTCTCAAATCTTATGGTAAATTCGATAGTTCTAGCACATTTCTTGTAGTGTAAACTCACAAATCAAAACTAAGAAGAAAAATACATAAAATAAAACTATTATTGTGCAGCAAATTTCTTCAACCACATACCTCATCTCAAAAATTCGAACTATCGAAATGATGTACCAGGTATCTTGAACACATCGTCCAAATTTAAGTGTAATACAACTATTAATAAATTTGTAGTAGCTGATTTACTCCACAACTGTTGCTTTCTACATTCTGCTTCCACCCTTCCTTTCCCTCTGCCTATCCTCTGCTTCTGCCTCTCCCTCTCCCTCTCCCTCTGCTCCATCGTCTTCAAAGTATGGTCCTCTACTAACTAAAATTTTCGTAAACCCTAACTAAACCCCTTCTTACACTTCTCATTAGCATTTGTGAACAGAACCGAGCCAATGGCATGGGAGCCTTCTTCCCCTGATAGTTCTTTGAGAGTCAAAACAGTCGACGAAGTTCAAGCTACAATTCAAAAGAGTTTCGAACGTATTGTTTTCATTTTTTTCCTTTTTCATCCTTCACTAATTAATCCCATAATTCATATTACTTTTGAATTGGTTTGGATGTTTTTCAATGTTTTCTCTACTGATTTTGATTCAATTATTGGTTGGTTCATTTCATTGCTGTTTGGACAGTTCCAAAGGACAAGTTCTTGAGGCAACTGTAAAAGATAATTTTTTTAGAATTATTGTTTGCCAAGGGAGGAAACACATGGCTTATTTTTCTCCTGGTCACGGGATAGCTATTTCCTTTTAGGCATTTACTCTTTTTTTCTTTAGGTCTCTTTATTCAAATTCAAATTTGCTATATACACACCCAAAATTATCCACTAAAAATTAGTCGTTTTAGTGCGCATCCCCTTATTACTCCGCAATTTTCTAGGAAATAAGGGTTTTGCGAAGGCGCCACTAGGCAATCTTCTTCCACTTCCGTCCTAAAACTGTATTTTAGGAAAAGTAAGTCTGACATAAAATTTAAACAATTAACATATCTAGAAAAAGAAATCCTTAAGTCAACATTACCGTTGGATTTTTTCAACGGTAAAAGATGCGCAATTTTAAATTGAATTCACACCATCTATTACCGTCAAATTTTTGGACGATTTCTCCATTCTGACGATATTGCTAATAGCTCAACAAAACTATTAAGCTAATCATCGCAACAATCCAACAGTAAAATTGTCGATAATAATCGTGTCAAATCTGATGATAAATCTGATAGTTTTTAATGTATTTTTTGTTTGGGTAGTTTCAAAGGTAAAGTTCTTGAGGCAACACATGGCAAAAACTAGCTGTGCTGTGAATGACAATTTTTTCAGAGCTATTGTTTGCCAAGGGAAGAAAGGCATGGCTTATTTTGCTCCTGGTCACAGGGTACTTACTTCCTTTTATGCATTTACATTTTATTTTTCTCTTTAAGTCTCTTTATTCAAATTCAAAATTGCTATGTACATACCAAAAATTCACAAATGGTGTACATCAACCGATCCGGCCCGAAGTCTCGGTCTGGACCCAAAACATGTTGGAACCCGTTGGCTTGGTCTGATCCAGAGTAAAGAAATGAAACTTAGAAGTTAAAACCAATGTTCTGAAAATCGGATCGAACTGGTCAGTTCAACCGGGTTAACCGGGAATCAATCACCTGATCGGTCCAATTGACCTCCAAAACTAGCTTGCAAAAAACCGGTAAAAAAACCGATCAAACCGGTAAACTGGCCGAACTGGTCAAATTTTTTCAAAGACCGGTTTTTTGCTATTGGCCCGAAATAGCGTCGTTTTGACGCAAAAAAAAAAAAAAAACGAGCCCACTCAGCCCAGTACCCGACCCGGTAACCCCAACCCCTTATGCGAAGACCTCATCCCAAATCCCCAATACACTCACCAACCACTACCCAGCACCCGAACCCTAATTTTTGCCTCCAAATTCCAGTCTTCATCGAAGTCCATCAAAGGCCACCATCCTTACCAATCAACCACAGTCGACGCCGGCTCAGAGCTGCTGTCACCGGGCAGAAGGATCTCCAACGGGAGGAAGAAAATCACCGTTGCGGATCGAAGCTGTTGTCAGCGGCGTCGTCGGTTGGTCGTCTGAACTCCGAAGCTTCCTGGTCGACATCGTCTGGTCGTCGGAAGCTTTTCTGTCAACGTCGATGGGCATTTGTTCTGCCGCTGTGAACTAGACGCCTTCTCTGCATCTGTTCTACCTCTCTGCCGCCGTGAGTTTCAATTATTTTTTTGAGAAAAGGACAAATAGGTCCCTGACCTTTTGTCCCGCAGATATTTTTGTCCCTGACCATTGAAAAATACTTTTAAGTCCCTGACCTTCACAAAACTTGGACGGATCAGTCCCTCCGTCCAAATGCCTCCGTCAGGGACTGATCCGTCCAAATGCCTCTATTAGGGACTGATCCGTCCAAGTTTTATGAAGGTCAGGGATTTAAAAGTATTTTTTTTAATGGTTAAGGACAAAAATGTTCGCGGGGCAAAAGGTCAGGGACCTATTTGTCCTTTTCTCTATTTTTTTATTTTATTAATTAACTATATGAATTGATGCAGTATTTTTTATCTAGGTAATTATATGAATTGATGGAGAGTTCTACTGATTTAAATTCAGTTAATTTTTTATTTGGTTAATTATATGAATTGATGCAGAGTTCTTTATTTGGTTGATTCAGTTCTTCTATTTCTTATGTAATTTAATTTTGAATTCTGAATTTTGCTGTAATTGTTGTAAACTTGTAATGGGTGCTGTATGCCTGTATGTAATTCAATTTTGGATTCTGAATTTTGCTGTAATTGTTTAATTCAGTAATTTGTAATGGCTTGTCGTCGTGATCGTGGGCTTCTGTCAACGGGCATCTTGAGTTCTTGGGTTTTTGTTTTTTTTTTCAATTAGTTTTTTACTCAATGAGAAATTTAGTCCAGATTTGAGTTTAGATGCAGTTCTTCTTTTGAGTTCTTCTTCTGCTTTTTAATTTCTTTTTATTTTGTTAATTATATAGGTTAATCATTCTGTAATTCTGAATTTTACTGAATATAAATTTGATATAAGTTTAATTTTGGGACTCTGGATTTTGAATTTTGCTATATTGAATTCTGGTGAATTAGCGGTATGAATTGCTGAATTTAATTATATTGAATGCTGTATAAATTGTATGAATTTTGCTGTCATTTTGAATTTTGCTATAGTTGTTGTAATGGCTTAAGTTTTTATTTTGCTGTCAATCTGAATTTTGAATTTTGCTATAGTTGTCATTCTGAGATTATATATTATATATTGAATTTTTTATAATTTTATTTTATATTTAATTAAATCGGTTCAATCACGATTTGACTCCGATTGAACCGTTAAACCATTGAACCAGTCACTCGACTGGTTCGATGACCGGTCCGGTTCTCGCAACCTTGGTTAGAACCTAGAAGGCTACCTCAACCGGGTCTGGCCCTATATCGGATCACCTGGACTGACCCGGTGAGGATGCATAGTACTCCAAAATTTAGGGCGCGCACAAGCACTGAAGACAGTGAGGCACAACCCTGAACCTGAACCCCCCTTTCTCTCAGCACGCAGCCACGCACCCTCCTCAGTCCCCTCACGCACGGCGCCATCCTTTCCCTCAGCCCTCTCGCTGTCTTTCACCAGCCACCGTCACCACTCGCCACCCTGAAAAAAATTAGTTAGTGATGGTATTTGGTGTTCTGATTCTTGGTCTGATTACCAGTAAACTAAATATTTGCTCTGATTATTACTTGTTTTTTTTTTTCTGATTTGTTCTTAATTTAGTTGATGTGGTTATTGTTGATTTTTCTGATTATTGTTATTATAAGGTCTGATTATTGTTCTGTTTATTATGCTGTTTAGTGGGCTGAATTTTTAATTTGTTACTCATTATTGCTGAACAGCATTTGATTTTTCTTTGATTTTAACTGTGTAGATAAAGAAGAATGGGAGGAGGAGATAATTGTATTCCTGCACAAATTATTTAGGAGAACAAAGTAATGGATACTGCTATTGATACTGCTCCAGCTCCTGATGCACCACAATGTTGCTATTGATTCTCACCCGGTTTTCACCCGGTGTAATTGTAGCCTGAATGTGTATAGATTTCACGTAAACATAATTTGATTTCTTTTTCTCATTTGCATCTAAATAGTTTACAAAATTGTAATTTTAACCATTACCATAAGCCCTCTTCTGCGCTCTCCCTTCACCACTGTCGCCCCCCGCTCTTCCTCCTCCACAACTGTTGCTTTCCACACTCTGCTTCCGCCCCTCCTCTCCCTCTGCCTCTCCTCTGCTTCTGCCTCTCCCTCCGCTCCCCATCGTCTTCAAAGTGTGGTCCTCTACTAACTAAAGTTTCCTCAAACCCTAACTAATCCCCTTCCTACGCTTCTCATTAGCATTTGTGAACAGAACCGAACCAATGGCACAGGAGCCTTCTTCCCCTGGTGGTTCTTTGGGAGTCAAAGCGGTCGACGAAGTTCAAGCTATGATTCAAAAGAGTCTCGAACGTATTCTTTTCAGTTTTTCCCTTTTTTTTATCCTTCACTAAATCCCACAATTCAGATTACTTTTGAATTGGTTTGGATGCTTTTCAGTGTTTGCTCTGCTGATTTTGATTCAATTGTTGGTTGGTTCATTTCATTGTTGTTTGGACAGTTCCAAAGGTGAAGCACTTGAGGCAACGCATGGCAGAAGCTGGCTGTGCTGTGAAGGACAATTTTTTCAGAGCTGTTGTTTGCCAAGGGAGGAAAGGCATGGCTTATTTTGCTCCTGGTCACGGGGTACCTATTTCCTTTTAGGCATTTACATTTTATTTTTCTCTTTAGGTCTCTTTATTCAAATTCAAAAATGCTATATGCACACTAAAAATTAGTCATCAAATCAGATATTGTGTTTTTGTGGACATGTGTTGTTTATATCATTTTCAATGTGTATTTCGTATTTTATCATGTATTTTATCTTAGTGGCTAATTTTTTGTTGCTTTAAATGGTAATCTTGTTGAATCTACTATAGGATTGGGATCACTGTTTGGTTGCAGATCTTAACTATTAATTTTGGAGTGCTTGTACAATGCTTTAATAATTTGTTTTCTGAGAGGGAAATGATTTAAATATTTGTCGAAGGCGCTTTCCAAATTAATAAGGTGGCCATGGCTTCCAAAACTATATCAAGATTCAAGATCCAATGCCTGTTCTGTATAAACTATTTAAGTCAAATGAAACTTTTCTTGTTTGCAAAGAAAATAAGGCGCCGATACTAGTGCATAAACTATTTGTGGTCGATGCTTCTTTTTGGTTATGTGGCAAGATTTGCAACGACCTAACATTCATTTAATCCTCCATTGGAGTGCCTTTGATTGCAGATATTTGTGTGCAGCAACCATGTAAGATTTCAAGATGAGGTCAACCAGTTGATAATTCATGAGCTAATTCATGCATATGATGATTGCCGTGCTGTCAATTTACATTGGAATAACTGTGCTCACCAAGCTTGTAGTGAGGTGCCTATCCTGAAGTGTTTTCCCACCAATATTAAGTTGAATGGGTTTTTATATCTTATAACTTTCCTGTCCAGCGTTTCTCAACAATCTGTTGAAACAGATACGAGCTGGTCATTTAAGCGGCGATTGTCATTTCATGCGGGAACTACTTCGTGGTCATTTCAAATTGCGAGGGCATGAACCGGTACACTTTTACTTTTCTCTTCTGTTAATACCTATCATTTATTTTTTCTTCCAATTAAATCTTCCAATAGATTTACATTCCAATAGATTTACATCTGAGTTCTGTAAAGTCTTCCATAGAAGCATTTATCTCAAAATTTTATAAAGTGCACTTGGTGCTGGAGGGGATCAAGAATGCAAAATAAATCACTCGATGACTTAAATCTTTTGAAACATATCAAAACATAAAAATGAGGGTTCCTTTATTATTATGATTATTGGATGCCAAAGAATATTCTTGCTACAGTTTAAGCCTTCTTCCTTAGTCACCCATGTAAGCTACAATGGATTATTGCACTATAGGTTCATTAACCAGTAACCAAGTATATCTGATAACTTGTCATATGATAAATACATGAGATATGATCTGATCAATACAAGTACAAGTTTCAGCCAAGTTAGTAAACAGCTAGCTTTAAAATGATAGGCCAAGTTGCCAGATCAATGATCAAAGACATCCACCATTTTTTAAGGATGGTATAAAAAATTGTTTGTGATCAATGCCAGTGCCATATCTTCCATGTTAGTTATTCCAAATTCCAATGCAAAATAATTTGCAACTTATGCATAGTTGTAATTTACTATCTAGTCCTGTCTTCACTAAGGTGATTCATCTTCTGTTGAATATTTATTTGTTGGTTGTTAAATTAGTAGAGTGGGTCGAAAAATGCAAGGATAGGGAGTTAATTACCAAGAGGGATAATTTGAATTCAAATGGATATATTGCTCCTATTAGACCTAACTACATGTATTGCTGGTTTTGCTTTGACTTAGATGAACCAAAGGTAAGCTTAGAAGTTTCACATTATGAGATTGAAGTAATCTCCTAGGCCTCTTATGCTCAAATTGATGTTCATTAAACCTTAGTGAAGGGTAACAAGAGGATAATATCATGTGGTTTAAAGGCAAGTGGTCATTGGTCTGTGAATTATGGTAAAGATTAGATTTGGGAGTGCAAATTCGTTAGCAAATAATAGAAATATGGATTGGCAGAATTCAAATTCTGTAGGGAAACATAATTGACAGTGTTCCTGTGACTGATAGTGCTCCTAATATTCATACCATCATCATTGCATGTAAGTGAACTAATAATTTGTTTTTGAAAAAAATGTTCCGATGATTGGCTGAGGTGAAGAATGGAACTTTAAAATAAACAATTATTTTTAAAAGTTGGGTACTATTTTGTATTTTATACTACATTAGAAATGTTATGCAATTCTCTTGTTGAAGTTTACTCTATGTTCTAGAGATATGTAATGTTATTCAGTGCTGATTTAATTTAATGTATTGGAACTTGAAGGAGTGTATTAGAAGAAGAGTCTTGTTATCTTTGTTTTCAAACCCCAATTGTGTTGGTTCAGCTGCCAAGGATTCAATGGAAGATGTATGGGATATTTGTTACAATGACACACAGCCATTTGATAAAGCTCCTTAAGAAATTGCATGGATTGGTAGTGTTACCATTTTAGCCGACCCACCTAGTGGGATAAAGCTTTGTGATGGTTGGTAGTGTTACCCTTCTTGCTATTCTTTCTGTGACCAACAGTTTTGGAGGGAGACCGGCTTAATGACCCAATGTTGAGAATTAATTATACAAATCATTGAAGGCTTGTTATTGTTATGGTGTAAATTTCAATAAATTTTTCTCTGTTCAACAGATCTTCTATAATTATTTTAGGGTATATGCTCAATTTAATTCTTTTATGATTGACTGAGTCATTTTAGTTTAAGAAATTGTCAATTCGGAGTCAAAAGTCCATCAAATAGTTTTCCGTTAAACAGCATGACTGGTGATGCGAATAGTTATAGTAATGCCAATGCTGGGGCCCATCCTCTTAATAGGCACTACAAGCATTAATTAGCAATTCACAATAATCACAGTAGCAATATGGCAAAGTAATATATGTGTACTCTATTGACAAATGAAGTACTCAATTGATATATAAAGCAAGAATCAATGAAACAGTAGACCGATACCACCCTGACTTCAAGGGAGGTCTGCACTATCAATTATCAAATAGCAACATAATTCCTATCCTTTTCTTGCACTATAATTCCCTTTTTATATCACAACTCATTTTCCAATCTGTTGTAACTAATTGACCTTAGCACAAGCTAATAATTTTCTGTGATGCACCACTATTTACTTCTCGTAACCTTTCATCTGTATGGGTGGTTTTCTCATCATTTTGTTACTTGGGTTATTCTATATAATGATTTCATTAGGCTGTTTCTCCTTTTTTTTTTTTTTGGTCCCCAGCATTGGCATTATTATTACTATTTGTAGGCATACAAAGAATTGTGTTTAGATATTCTAAAGTGAAAAAATTAATAAAGTGATAAGTAAGGTTAATCACTATTGAATTTGTAATTTTTATGAAATGTATGTTTTATTATCTTAATTTAAGAGTGATTAATTATTTACTTTACTACTTTAGTCATTGCATGATTAATTTTCAAAAAGTTAAATTACTCTATTAGTCATTAGATTCTATAATTTTTTTTTTTAAAATTTACAATAAGTTCTTACATTTTAAAAGTTTTTCATTTAGCTTCTATACTAAATTTAAATTTGTAATTAGACTATTTTTAACCGTAAATATTACACAAATGTTTTAATTCATATTTTACCACTAATAAATATGCTAAGTATATTTTATTAAACTAAACTTTTTTTTTTGTGTGACTAAACTAAACAGTTTTAGAACAGTAATAGTGTAATTATAAATTAAAAATAGGTGTAAAGATTTAATTACAAATTTTTAAAATATAAAAATTTAATTATAAATTTAATAAAATTATAAAGATTAACAGTCTAATTTAACCTTTTGAAAAATCTTACCTTCTTTTAACTAACATCTCTCTCGTGTCCAATATCGTTATTGTATCACAATATGAATGGAATAGAACAAAAGCTTTTGTTTATCCTTGAAACAGTTAATTCTAGTAAGATGCAAATGTGTTAAGTGTCACATGACACAAAAGGATTGGTACTAATTTGGTTATGTTGATGTCATGCAACATGGCACTCATGTAACACTTGTTGGTAGTCAAAATTAAAATGATTTATGTGAAATACAGGAGGCATAGGTCAATCTTGTGAGTATGTATGTGGAATATACATTATTACATTATATAATAAAGGGGAATTTTGTCATTTTGTTATCCAATTTTCATTTACTGTTTTGATTTTGTATTCTTCTTCGGAACTTACTATTTTGCTTCTGCATTCTCCCCGTGTTTTTTTTTTTTTTTTTTTTTTTTTACTTGGGCGCACATGTCATTAGTTGATTGTTACACATAATTCTCAATTGTCTATGATGTTTAAGGTAAAAAGTAAAAACAATGTTATGGTTAATCTGTGATTTGCATATCTGTTTAGATAACTAAAATTAGTTAATTCATTAAATAATGTGGATTTGGATAAACTCAGGTAAATTCTTTAAACTTGTAAAATTAGTTAATTCAATTGAATTTATTTGTTTACTCCCTGAAACTATCTATCTGTTATTGGCTCCATAGTGAACTTGTATAACAAAATACCGCCAATTAATTAAGTTGCATATTCACCTTCTAAACTATTATTTTTATTTGTAAAATAGAGAGAACGATCAACATGCATACACGTTAATCACAGTGACTTGTTGGGCAATTGTTTTTGACATATGGGGGACTCTTTTCTGAAATTTCAAACTATTGAGTTTTTTGGAATTTTACCAAAATATGAAAACAAATTATAGAATTAGAAATTGATGCGTGAAATTTTTGGTTTTTTTTTTTTAAATTGCAATAAAAAATTGGAAGGTGAAATTTCTATTTCTATACTACACCGCATAGGAGCGAAACTAGCATAAAATTTGAGGAGGGGTCAAAGTTTAATTTTTAAATATAAAAAATTAAAATAAAAATTTAAAAAGAAGCTAAACCAAAATTTACATACAATTTATAAAAAAAAAAAAAATAAAAAATCTAGGAATTGTGCCTTTTCCAATGAGAAGCTCTGCCCCTGATTCTATACATTCGTAAAACATAAAAATACATCATTTTCTAATAAAACACTAGATTTATGATAAAAAAAAATAAATAATTTGTGGACTTGTTCTATTATGATACATAGTTAAAAATGATAGAAAAATTGTAAAGTATACTGATATATATATTAGTATTTCAATAATTTTTAATTGTTGAATTTAATTATAAAAAATATATAATATATATAATTAAAATTAATAATTAAAAATTACTGAAATATTAATGTAGTGATATATTTGAAAGTTTTGCAAAAGGATAGGTTACTATTAATATAATAAGCAGGTTTATGTCAGTTCATCAGAAGCATTAATAGTTTTGTCGTTGATGGATACCAGACCTATATATTTATGATTCAGTTTGTGCCCCCTTCTATTTTTCTAATTTAGCTTCTTCCTGCTTTTTATTTAGGTTGCCTTTTTTCAACATTTTAATCTTTATATAGCTGAATCAAAATATGAGACTGCTATACATAATAAGTAATAATTAAGGGCCTTCTCTCATATTATTGTTTGTGCCTTACAGCAAAGTAGCAAAATGGGTGGGCGAGCTAGCTATGATGCCATTGCTAACTTATTATTATTATTATTCCAAGAGAGTGCACATGCATTTGATAGGTACATTTCAAAATTGCAGATCTCACATGCTATATTATATAGCAATTTTTTTTCTCTATAAGTCCTCTTTAGTGTTTTTTTTTTTTTTAAATTGGTTATGAACCATGATCCAAGAACATAAATATGGTTAATAATTAATCTCTTGTGTCTTTTCCACGTGATCATAGAAACAACTCTATGATTAACAGTTCGACCATCCCATCTTGCTTCAATTTGATAAGAAAACCAAACCCAAATCAAAGAAATTAAAGCGTATGTTTTGCTAACAAAAGTGGTTGTCTTTTTAAGGTGCTGGTTAAGATTTTCAATAACCAAAAAATAAAATAAAATACTAGAGCGCATAATAAAAAATTAAACAGCAGTATTGGATATAATATTTTTTGATATAATAAGAACAAGTGATATATTACTTAAAAATACAAAATTATATAAAAAAGAACATTAACATATAAATGTCACTAATTTTAGATTTGAAGCAATAAAATAGTACTTCATTTAAATACATATTAATTAACTGACTTCACAAGATTTGATGTTTATATATAAGAATCAATTTGTATCTATTTAATAATACACATACACAGTTGTTAAGAGGTACTTGTACTTTTGGCTTTTTTATATAATTAAACATTAGAAAAGCTTTTATTCCATAATACGCACCATTTTAAACTGATCCTAAAATACGCACGCCCAATTTGTGCATAGCAGTCGCGAAATGGAGTTTCCCTTAAAATCATGTGTGACCCCCACGAAATGGCGCAATCGCAGCAGCTTTCTCCATTTCCTTTCTGCCATCAACGAAATGGAGCTAAGTCAATGACGGCGCACACGAGGTGGTGCACCTCAGGGGCAGTTCATGCGAATTGGCCAACCTGTTGGCGGCGCCAACGAAATGGAGAACCTCGTGCGTGGCACCCACGAAAAGGTGTGGTCAAAGTACATGTTGCAGAAACCTTACCTCACATACATTGGCTATGTTGGGAGGCATGAGACACTTGGGAAGGGATCCAAGACCATTATAAAAGAGTTGTGGGGAGGAGACCTCATGCACGGTTGAATTGAAGGGAACATATGGTTAAAAAAAAATTTGTATAAGTGGTAAAAGGAAGGTAGGAGAAGTTGGTAGTGCTGAAAAAGAAATTTTAATATGAGTGGGGGAGGGGTAACGCAAAGGAGAACTTGAACCGGTTGGACGAACATCATATAGCGGAACATTTATTCCATAAGGTTAGTTTACGTCATTAAGTTGATAGTTGTCGTTAGCGATTATTCGACATAATTTTTTCCACGTTTAAAAATTTTTGTAACGTATTTTGAATTATTGTATTTCTTGCTACCTTCTGTTGCAGCCGACACATGTCCTTACTCCTAATGGCACGCTCGTCGATGTTTTCATGGTGGATCCTGCAGATCCAAGCATGGAAATTAGGCGGCAGAGGCTTGATCCTTATCTGAGACGCACGGGATTTTACCACGCTTCTTTGATCAAGCGCTTTGAGTATGACAATCCACTTATTAGTGCCTTCGTTGAACGATGGTGACCGGAGACACACACCTTTCACCTCCCTTGGGGCGAGTGTACGATAACCCTGGAGGATGTAGCAATGCAGTTAGGGTTACCTGTTGATGGTCAGCCCGTTAGTGGTACTTTGAGATCATGGAGCAAGTTTCACCAAAGAGATATTTGGGAATGGTGTCATGAACTTCTAGGTGAGGTTCTCGCCGGCCACGTAGGGACAACAAAGTTCAACATAAAGCTGAAGTGGCTCAGAACTCGTCTTCAGCAGATGCCACTTGACTTAGAAGATAATGGCCTCATGCAGTACACACGGTGTTACATACTTTACTTGTTGGGAGGAGTGCTTCTTCCAGACAAGGCGAACAACACGGTGCATGTTCGATATCTGCCGTTATTGGGTGACTATGATGCCATCTGCACCTACAGTTGGGGGAGCGCCGTCCTCTATTGGTTATATCGTGCTATGTGCTTAGCAACAGACACAAGTGTTGAGGGTATGGCTGGTTGTCATACGTTGCTCATGTCGTGGATATACTACAGATTACCTTTCTTCGCACCGAATGTCACGACAGCGTATAGTTTTCCTTTAGCCACGAGGTATGGTATATGTCTTCCCACTTTGTGACTTTTATCAGATATCCTTTGCTGTTGGAAGTTTTTTTTTTTTTTTAATTTTCTCCTTGTCGAACAGGTGGGCAGGCAAAAAAGGACAAAATGACTATGCTGAGCAGCGCTTATTAAGACACCGTCTAAGGTTGGACAATCTGCAGGTGGATGAGGTTGGTGCTGGTTGTTATTAATGTGTTACCAATAACTGTGTATATGCCTTTAGTGACTGGGTTTCTTTCATGTGTAGTTTGTTTGGCAACCGTACATGGACCCCCAGATTCTCTATAGAGTTCCGGCTGATTTCCTTGGCCACCCACATGGAGACTTTTATACGGCCGTTGTGCCTCTCATATTTTTCAGGTGGATTGAGATCCTAAATGTTGACCGAGTGTTGCGTCAATTTGAGGGAAAGCAAGGACCTCCAAACCCTCTTCTTAATATTGATACCTTCCATCTACAGTCGGCCCGCAATGATGACGGATGGTGGCCGGTTAGACTATCTGAGTGGTTTGAGATATGGGCAAACCGGCAAAGTGATGCATATAGGCTGCGCATTGATCGTGCAGATACATTGCGTCCCAGTCAAAAGTAAAATGCAAGGAATACCTGGGACGAAAGCTTGCAGCGCATTGAAGTATCTGCGCAGCTGGTCATACGACTCGTCCCAATCACTATAGATCCTTGCGATTGCCTTCTGCTTTGCGTGCCAAACCTTCTTGTAAGACACCTTGTACCCGTACGCTGACTCTACCGATCCTTGCAACACCTTTACACAAATAGTCACATCAGCATGCACCATGGGAAATATGTGCTGGCATATCACATTGCTATCTAGTTGAGCATGGTCTTGAGACATCAAACTTGCCAAGCAACTATGAGGCCCTTCATATTTTCAAATTTCCCAAAATCTGGAAGACCTTGTCTTCGCAACCCGTACCATCCAACGACATTGATCACCGAACTGCTTGCATCGACATACATACCTCCTTTGGTCTGACTCTACGACCTTATACTCTGCACTCCTACGGATGTTGTAGTTTTTGACTGCCAGCATCGCTATTTCCCGGTTCAAAAACTTTAACCAAATCTCGAGCTCCATCTCGCCTGAGAGAGGGTAGCTACTAGGTCTGTCCTCTGCGTTACTCGAATGCATTGCTCCAAGATTTAGGGACAGGTAGTGTGCAGGTGTGCTGGAGGATACACCTCCACCTACCGGTTCGACAGGTGTTGGAGGAACAGAGTCGCCATGCAGAGGTTGCGTTTCCAGAACGGCTTCTGCCTCATCACCACTGAATTCTTCAATGTCATCCTCGTCAGAACTTTCAGGGATGCCAACATCGGGATGCCTATCGAACCCAAGTAAGGTTGAAGTGGAGGGGCGTGCTTCACGAAGATTTGCATTCTGTTCCCGCACAACAAACGCATTGAAGCTTGGACTACGGGCCCTACTTGTATCCGGACCCGGTACAAAATCAGCCACTCCCAGATTTCTCACACCATCCACATTATTGGAACTGGACGAGCTTCCGCCAATATCATAAATATTCAGACAAAACTCCAACGAATATATGGTACCTATGCTGCGATGATAAGAGAACATCATTGACACCTGCTGATCAGATTTTATCTGCATTTTTTGATATGCAAACGAGTTAGCCACTGCAACCGGCATCCTGTAGGTCAACTTCGTGATTTCTTTTTTTCCAACCATTCCGGTATGAACCAGAATTAGATTCTTCAGATCTTGTAACGATGTCTGTGGTGGGATCATTATCCATAATGGATCATCGCAAACGAATGTAATACCTTCTGCTGTATGAGAAATTTCTCCATTGGGATATATAATTAAATACACGTTTTCCGAAGCCATACACAAAACAACCCAATCTGAATACCCAAAAAAATTTTAAGAGAGAAAGAAGCTTGTGAACTTGAGAGAGAATGTTGGAGAGTTGCAAGAGAGTGGATACAGAATGGCTTCTTCTGTGGTTGATCCAACAACGTTTATATAGGCAAACCACGATCGCATTTCGTGACCCGTGCACCAGAAGTGGCCAAACTCGCGTCCGCTGCAGTTGAGTTGGGGCCAACTCGTGGCCGCCGACCCAGATGTGCCCCATTTCGCAGGTGACAGGCACTAAATGGGACCTGCACCATTTAGTGGCCGCCGCTATTGAGTTGGAACCTGCTGCTGCTTTTTCCATTTCACAGGCGCTCCACCAGAAATGAAGAGGAAACCCATTTCGTGGGCGGCGGCCAAGACATGGACATGCGTATTTCCGTAACGTTTTCCTGCCGTGCATATTTTGGGAATTAAAATTTTTACCATGCTTAATTATATAAAAAAGCCTGTACTTTTTGGTTACTAGGTCACTCACATTCACTCATATGGGGGACATTTTTTGTAATTATTCATTGGTTTAATTAGAGCAATACCAACAAATATTTTTTTTTTGTTAATACTTTTTCAATACTCTAAATTTTAAGTACTAAGATTTAAATTCTAAATTCTAATTTTAATTTAATAGTATAAAAATAAAATATTGATTAATATTGATAAAGAATAAATTATTCTATTAGTCCTTAACGTTTTGACTAAATTTTAATTTTATCTTTAACGTTGAAAATATTTTATTTTTATTCAAAATATTTTATTTCATCCTATTTTAATCTTCTGATCAAAATTAAAATTTTTTTTCCAAAAATACAATTTTTTCTCTAGTGTTTTTTTTTCTTTTATTATTCTGTCATTTTTATTTTCAAATTACTACAACAACTATTATGACCACTACAATTACGTCTTTCGTTATCTAAAAAAAATTATATATTGGAGAAAAGGATATTTTAGAAAGAAAAAATTTAATTTTAACCAGAAATTTAAAATAGAACAAAATCAAATATTTGAAACAAAAATAAAACGTTTCAAATATTAAAGAAATAAAATTAGAACTTAATCTAAATATTAAGAATTAAAATAATACTTTATTCTTAATAAAATATGTTGGTCCTATAATATTTCTTATTTTATTATTTTATGAATCTATATAATTTTATCAACCTTTTAATTAAATTATGACAACTTAAAATTTTGTAATTAATTTTCTACTAATAGTTGTCATTCATAAAGAAAGATAGAATACTCTTAAAATATTTATTTTTCTATATTTAGTTTTAGGATGTAATATTTTAAGACTATTCTGATTTTCTTTTTAAATACCAGCTCGTAGTAAGAATTTAGTTAAAAATTCTTATTTAGTTCAGATATCTAATAATAGATTTTAAATTATAAATATATAAAACGATAAGATCCTACAAAATTTTTAACTCTTATTCAAAAGAGAAAATTTTATTTTTTTAAAGATGCTAAAATAACACTCTATTTTTTTTATTTGTAAAATATATATTTTCTTTTTTTATAATTTTAAAAAAAATTTAATCTATTTTAAATTTTTTGTGTTAAATAATGTTAACTTTATTATTCATTTCTAAAAAAAATAAATTATTTTTTATAAAAATACTTTTTAACTAAAATTTTATTTTTTTGTTATTAAATTTAGTTTACCAAAATATCCTTTAATAAATTATTTTTTATTGATTAAATTATATTTTTAACAAAATATTTTTAAAAAAATTTAATAATTAAATTATATTTTTATGATACCTTTTAATAATTTTTAATTATTAAATTGTGATTTTATCAAAATTTTCGTTAACAATTATTTTTATATTTTACTATTAATTTTCTGATTTTAATATATATTATTTTAACATTAAATAAAAAAATTTACCATTGTTAATATGTATAACAATTAATATATATATATATATATATATATATATATATATATATATATATATATCAGAAAATAATCTTACCAAAATTTTTTATTTAATATTAAAATAATATATATCGATATTAAAAAATTAATAATAAAATATAAAAATAATTGTTAACGAAAATTTTGATAAAATCACAATTTAATAATTAAAAAATTATTGATGGTATCTTAAAAAAAAATAATTTAATTATTAATTTTTTAAAAAATATTTTGATAAAAATACAATTTAATCAATAGAAAAATAATTTATTAAAGGATATTTTAGTAAGTAAAATTTAATGAAAAAAATAAAATTTTTGTTAAAAGATATTTTTGTAAAAAATAATTTATTTTTTCTTGAAAAATGGATAAAGTTAACATTAGTTAACACAAAACATTTAAAATGGATTAAAGAAAAGGTTTTTTAAAGGGTTAACTACGATTTTGGTCTCTAAAGTAGGGGCTGAAAATTTATTTCGTCCCCAACTTTTTTTCGCTACAAAATGGTCCCAAAGGTTTAACTAAGTCTTAAAATCGTCCTTCGGACGAAAATACCCTTCCCGCTTCTTCCCAAAATCAACCAACGTCAACCAGAAACAAAACAGAAGCCCAAGCTAAACCAAAACCCACCACCACCACCACCATTATCACCATGGTCGTCATCATCATCATCATCATCAGAACTTCTCCAAAACCCAACCAAAATCAACCAGAAGCAGAACAGAAATCCAAGCTGAACCAAAACTCACCACCACTACCACCATTATCATCATGGTCATCATCATCGTCACCAGAAGAACAATAATGGAATCATAAGAAGAAATATAAGAAGAAGAACAAAAATTATAATGATAATGGAATCATAAGAAGAACAACAAAACTCAAAACCCACCACCACCCAGAACTCAAAAAATCAGAACTCAGAAAACCAGAACAATCAAAACTCAGAATCATCAACAAAATTCAAAACTAAAATTCTTCCTCTTTCATTAACAAAACTTATATGTAATTATAATAATAAAAATTTCCAAATTCATCTTCAATTACAAAAATAAAAAATCCATAAATATAATTATCAAAACAAAGGACGAGACGAGGTGCAACGGCAAAGAAGAGGTGCGGCGAGACGAGGTGTGACGGCAAGGAGGAGGTGCGGCGAGACGAGGGCGACGGCGAGGCGACGATGATGGTGAAGGCGAGGCGATGACGTCGGCGAGGACGAGGAGCAACGACGTCCACCCTCACGGTGAGATCCAGCGGCGAGGACTGAACGATGAGGAGCAGGAGCGGCGGTGGCGAGGAGCGGCGGCAGTGGCCCTTCTCCTTCCCCTTCCCTTCCCTTGCCTCTCTTCTCGCTGAATCAAAACCCAACCCCTCTCCAGTTGATACCCTCCTCCTTTCCCTTAACCCATGTTTCTTTTCTTTCTTTTTTTTTATTTTTTATTTTTTTAGTTAAGGGTATTTTTGGAATAAAAATAAAAAATTTGGTAAAAAGGACGATTTTAAAATTTAGTTAAACCTTCGAAACCATTTTGTAGCGAAAAAAAGGTCGGGGACGAAATAAATTTTCAGCCCCTACCTTAAGGACCAAAATCGTACTTAACCCTTTTTTAAAAGTTAATGTACATTTTATAAATAGAGGAGAGAGAAATGTCATTTTAATATCTCTCAGGAGATGAGAGTAAAATTTTCTCTATTCAAAATTTATAGATCAATCTCTCCTATGAAATTACACAATTTAAATCATTAAAAAACAATCAACAATAAAGGTAATTATGCAATGAATTTTGACAACGAGCGATAACTCAAATGACATAATCTTTTTATCTTCGAGGTAATGACCAAATCAGTACCCGAAAGATTCAAACGCTGACATTTTAGTACCTGACTATTGTTATTGACAAAATAGTACCTGAATGTTTTAAAAATTTGCCAAGCGTGTCCTGGTGCTTGCCGGACCATGGTTCCGGCGAGTAAGATGCTTACGTGTTCACTGGTTTTTGCTGACAAGAGAAATTTATTTTGAGTTGGAATTTATAATTAAAAATATTATTCCAAACCCTAATCCCTTCCCCTTCCTCATCGTAGCCCCCTTTTCCTTTCCCTTTCCCTCTCCATCGCAGCCCCCTTCCCTCTCCCTCCTTCTCATATCATTTCATCTCATCTCATCTCATCTCATTTCTGCAATAAAAAGGAACAACAATCTAATATCTCAAAATTTCATCCTTTCAAAGCAACTACAAACCAAAACTTTCGATTCTCTCTCTCAGATAAGAGAAGAACAGAACGAGAATCTGAAGAAGAAGAAGAAGAAGAAGAAGAAGAAGAAGAAGAAGAAGAAGAAGAAGCTACAATTTCTGAACATCCTAGAAATCTGTTACCTTTTCTTCCTCTTCCCCTTTTCTCTCCTCTCCACCGTCGCCGCCATCTTTACCGTCACTTCCCTCTACACCAACAAAGCTGTCGCCTTTTCCTCCACCATCTCTGCAACCCCCAAAATCTTCAAGCGTTTGTTCATCACTTACCTTTGGGTCACGCTTTTGATGTTCATCTGTAACTTTGTTTTCATGATTTTTTTTTGTTTTGCTTGTTATAGCAATTGATACACAGAATTCGTTTATGCAGTTTTTCACGGTTATTGTGGGTGTGTTGGTAGTTACCATCACCAAGGGATTGATAAGAGTGCTTTACATGATCATCTTGGTAAGAAATTTAGGGGATTTGTAGGTGAATTTTTTCTTTTTTTTTCATTTTTTTAATGTAATTGATGGAATATTGTAATACATTTGAAAAGAAATACAAATGGTATTGGTAGATTGTAATTTGAATTGTGATATTGTGTTCTGTTGTGCATACCTTCTATCTGTACCTTTATATGATTTGCGATGGGAGGGAGAGGGAAGGGGACAACGATGGAGAGGGAAAGGGAATGGAACTACGATGGGAGAGAAAGGGAAGGGAAGAGTGTGTTGGGGGCTGCGATGGGGATGGAGGGGGAGGGGAGGGGGCTACGTTGGGTAGGGGAGCGCTGCGAGGAGAGGAAGATGAAGGGGGAGTCTGCGTTGGGGAGGGAGAGCTTAGGGTTTGGGGGTGGTTTGCCATGTCACCAAAATACGGTGGCCATGTCAGCATTGTGTTTGCCGGAGATTTGCTCCGGTGAGTTCGGGGACACGCTTGTCAAATTTTAAAATTTTTTAGAGACTATTTTGTCAATAACAAAAGTCAGGTACCAAAATGTCAGCGTTTGAATCTTTCGGGTACTGATTTGGTCATTACCTCTTTTATCTTCACATAAAAGTTTCGAGTTCGAATCTCACTCCTAACTTAAAAAAAATATATATGCAATGAATTTTGGTTCAATGTACTTTAATTTTAGGATAGAATTGAGTTTTCCTTTTAATTAGGAAGATATAAATATATGTATTATTTTATTTATTTTTAATGTATATTTTATATTCTAATATATACTTTATATAAATAATTAATTTAATGACTAATATATATATATATATATATATATATATATATATATATATAATATAATTTTTTAAAAAGAGAGTTTTTTTATTATTTTAAAAGTATTTGTTAAGAATACAAAAAAAAATTATTTATAAACAAAAAAGATATTTTAAAATTCCAAAAATATTAAATGTATTAAAAATTTTATTTTTTTCAGAAATAATTTTATTTTTGTATTTTCAACAAGTGGTCGCTTATTAGAAAAAGATATTAAAAATTCATCACATTTGTTGAAAATCCAAAACAAACACACCTAAGACGACGTAGATAAGCATGAATCCACTTGTATGCGTAGAGTAATTGACGCTCACATGTTACCGGATCTTATGCATTTCCTGCCTCAATGAAAATTGGTCTAATTAATTAGTTGCATGGATAAGTGTGTTACTTTGTATGAATGTGTGTGTGTATGTATGTTTTAGTTAGTGTTATATAGTCATTGTTAGTATTTTCAGGTAAGAAGCATATCAACACTAATCTTGCGTATTTGAAGGGCACTTAGAAAAAACGACTATCACTACTACTTTGAACATAAATTCAGATGTTTGCGTAAACGTAACGGATACACCGATGCAGCGGCGTATAATCTATCTCACTACTTTTTTTTTTTTCCCGCCTGCAGTGGACAATATTTTCTAGAGGATAAGTGAATAATTAATTCATCACGGATCTAAATTCTATTTAAAAATTTGTTATTAGTTAATAATTTATTATATGCATAAAATGAAATTTAATTCTTTGACACTTAATTAAATAAAGAGATAAGTATTATTTTGGTCCCTAATGTTAAGAATCAGAAGCGAAACCGTCCCCAACGTAATTTCCAATTTAAAATCATCCTTAATATTTTTTTTCTTATTAAAATTCTCCTTTTTAATAAAATTTTTAATTTTATTCTTAAACTACTCCTAATCGCCAGCGAGCCACCGCGACCACCTTTCCCCCTCTCTCCTTTCTTCTTTCTCTTCTCTCATCTCTTCTATGTCCCCTTGCCCTACTCTTCTCTCCTTTGCCACGAACAGCCGCCGCACCCCTCAGTGACAGCGTTGCTACCCAACCTTCGCCACTGCGCTCTTACCGGCGTCCCAACCCGTCACCACCCCCTGTCCAAACCCTAACCCAGCCAACCACCCCCGCAACCCTCTACCCTCTTCTCCCCCTCGCGTCTCCTCTCAGCGTCGAACCACCATCGCGAACCAACCTCCCCATGGCCGAACCACTGACCCGTAGCCTCCACCATCGACGAGCCATGGCGACCCAACCCAGCGCCGCCGCCGCGTCCAGGCCCCTCCCCTTCATGCGAAGCCCTTTCCCTTCCCCTTGCTCCATCGCTCCTCCCACTGTCTTCGAAGGTTAGAACATGGCAAAACCCTTGTTTTTATTTCATTGCGTACTGATTGCTGCCACATTGCCAGCGGCACCACCAAGCCAGCTGAGTTGCTCCGCCCATTCCTCACCACCACGTTTCCTTCTCCTTCCCTGCTCCAATTTTCTGCTTCTCAGGTCTCAATTTTTTCTCTTTTGTTTATTCTGTTGGTGTTGGTGTTGGTGTTGGTGCTGGTACTGGTGCTGGTATTGGTGGTGGTGTTGGTGGTGGTGGTGGTAGTGGTAGAGGAGGTAATTGTGCTAGTAGTGGTGAATGTATTTTTATCCAAAAAAATTAAAAGGACGATTTTAATACGAAAAAAAATGTTAAGAATTGGAAATTACGTTAGGGACGATTTCGATTCTGACCCTTAATGTTAGGGACTAAAATAATACTTATCCCTTAAATAAATTAGTAAATTAATCACTAAATTAAGCTAAATCGGTTAACATTCTCACTATCGAAGTGTCATTTGTGGACTTAGCTTTTATTTATTTGGTTGCATCACTTTTTGAGGGAATTCTTGCTACAGCTAGTGACCTAGTGTCACTATTACATAAATACTCTCTAGTAAACGCGTAGTTGAATTAGTCACTCAAGTACATATTAGAGTAAAGTAAAAAAGTACCAAATTATTTTAAAAAGTTTATACTCTTAAAAAAAATAGTAAAGATTGATGTTTAAAATTGTTAGAATATAATTAGGATCAATTAGTATTATTTAGTATATCTGAATATTTATTATAGGAGATTACATCTTTATTATTACGATTCTCTTAGTACCTATAAATACTTTTTTATATTGTATTATTTCAGACAACTTGAATACACTCAATAATACACAAATACTTTTTCCAGTCTAGTCTCTTGTTTCTAACAGGGTATCAGACCCATGGTATCCTCTTTGAAGAGGATAGGTTATTTTCCTTGCGGTGAAATCACCGTAGTTTTTGTATTTTTTTTCTATGTCATTCTTCTTTCTCTTTTGTCACTCCTTTGATGCTTTTTCACCTCACCGACTAGCCTATTTTCTTTATCTTGTGTTTTTTCGAGTCAAATGATCCACCATTATCATCCGCTGCTTACCTATTCTCATGAAGAAATCATATAGTTTTTGCTCTCTTTCGACAGTTCCGTCTGCGTTCTCTCGTGGCAGTTCCCTCTGTGTTCCCTCTGCATTCTCTCGTGACAGTTTCGTTTATGTTCTCTCGTGGCAGTTCCGTTTGCGCTTCCTTCAGACAAGCGGCAGTTCCATCTGTGCGCTTCCTTCCGACAAGCGGCAGTTCCGTCTGCGCTTCCTTCAGACTAGCGGCAGTTCCATCTGCGCTTCCTTCCGGCAGTTCCGTCTGCACCTGTTTTTATCAGTTTATGCAGTTTTTTTTCTCTTTATTTCGTTGTTTTAAATAAGTTTCAAACTCAAGTTGTCACTTGAGTTTGAGAGGGGATGGGGGATGTTAGAATATAATTAGGATCAATTAGTATTATTTAGTATATCTGAATATTTATTATAGGATATTACGTCTTTATTATTACGATTCTCTTAGTACCTATAAATACCCTTTTATATTGTATTATTTCAGACAACTTGAATAAACAACTTGAATACACTCAATAATACACAAATACTTTCTCTAGTCTAGTCTCTTGTTTCTAACAAAAATGATTCCTAAGATAACACATAAATTAATTGGTCTTTCAAGGTTTAAAGACTCAAGTTCGTTTCTAAATAAAGAAACTAGCGTGAGTTGAATTGGTTCTTCCATAATTTTTTGCTTATATATTATTGATAATCGATAGTATATGAGATTAATTTTATTATATATTTTGTCTATGGTTCAAAGAATTAAATTGAACCGTCAATCCAGTTAACAGGAAGTGGACAATCAGATCAGTTAAGTCTCAGATAAAAATCATTTGATAGAAAATTGATAAAAAATTGAAAAAATTAGTCAAAAAATTAATTAATTGATCGAATCATTATTGCAATTTCTAGCGGTTAATCAATTTAAAATAAAAATAAAAATTAACTTTTAAAAATATATTTTTTATATATAAATATATTATTTTATTATATTAAATTTAATTGCAATTGAATCTCAGATGAATTTTTTAGAACCTTGATTTTATTTTTAATTTGTCACGTAATACTTAATTGGAATACAGTAGTAAAAAAATTTATTAAAAAAGATTAATCTGATTCATATCAATCTTTTTAATGACCAAATTAATTCATGCATAATATTTGATAAGGCAATTTGAATATTAATCCAAACTAAAGAAAAAGTTTAGGGCCAAACTAAAATATAAATCAACTCAATCAACCTTTTTATTTTTTTAATTTTAAAATTTAAAAAATTAAAATAATGTGGAGTTATTTATTTATTTATTTTATAATAAATTAATTTTTCAACTAATTGGCTTTAGTTAGCTATACTATTAGGTGGTTCTTAGCAGAATTCTAACCCAAATTAATAACCAAAGAGTGTTGATTGATGACAAAGTTACCGGAAAAGAAGGGAAAAGAAAAATTGTATGCTACATGCAAAAGTTTTAGGTTTTTATACATTTTTTTTAATTGGGTCCTTTATCATATTACATTTTGTGATTAAATCTCTACCGTAATAAAAATGTTAAAATTAATAGAATATTCTGTTAAATAAAATAAATATGCCTAACATTTGAATAAATATTCTATTTTGTTTATTCAATTAATTCTAATATTTTTGTGACGGTAGAGACTTAGTTACAAAATTTGATATGGTATAGAGACCCAATTAAAAATAAAAAATATAAGAACCTAATTGAAATTCGGTAAAATTACAGAGACTAGCGAAATAATTAAACCTATAATAAATCCATCTAAAGGATAATTTTAGTAGTATAAGGAGAATGGATCCTCTTATTTTTTTGTTCAATTGAGAGAATAAAATGTGATCTCTAACATTTCAATATTTTTCTCTCATGTTTTCTTTTATCTTACTTATAAAATTAATAGTAAAAAATTATACTTTATCCACTTAAATAAAAAAAAATTAAGAAGACCCAATCCAATAATATAAATACGTTTCATAACTAATTTTAATTTTTCTTTTTTTTAATCTATAATATTATCTTTCATGAACAATTTTCATGCTTTATTCTAAAACTTCATTTATAGATAGATACTAAATATTAGTTGGGATTTCATCTTTTTATTTTTCTTTTTACTTGAAAAAGTAAAGTGTAATATATTATTATATATTTTATAAGTAAAATAAAAAAAATATAACAAAAAAATATTAAATAAAGTGTGATTTTTTATTATATAATTTATAAGTAGAATAAAAAATTATAAAAAAATTAAGAAATTAAATATTACATTTTATATTCTCAATTCAAAAAAAAAAAATTAAGAGGATTTGTTTTCATACTAACCAATTCAAACTCTAATCGACCTCCACAAGCCATCAGTGCTATACTGAGAAATGAGTAACGAGGAGATAATAGTTAATAAAATTTGTCAAAACGTTATAAACTTTGGTGGATACAAATAACTTGTTTTTTTGAAGTTATTTGTGATATTAAAATATTTTAATTGTCCAAATTGGTAATGCTAGGAAGACAAAAATACAGTCAGAACTTGTCTTATTTAATATTCATTAATTGTCGTAACAATTAATAAATACTAAATAAAATAAGTTATGACTGTTTTTGACTAATTTTTTTTTGTTACCAAACATTTCCGTGTCCAAATAATATTCTGCGGTTAATATATTTTTTTGTGAACATTTTACGGTTAATATTTATATATTATGTAATTTTCAAATATTTATATATTATGTAATTTTCACCATTGAATTGCACAAGAAGAACACCCAAAAAATTGCACGACATGCATCTTCCACCATTAATTGGTGAAGAGTCATAAATATGTTGCTTCCGATATGATTGTGACTTGGTAAGCTCTGCTAGTAATGAGAAATTAAAAAGAAATTTTCATGCTTTTAAACCTATTTTAATGTCTATTTTAAACATATTTATAGTTATATTAAAAAAAATAAAAGTAGACATTTTCATTCTAAAGTTGATAATGACTTTTTCGTTTGAAAGATTTTATTCTTAATACAAAACACATAAACAAAATTTTATTAGACTGGAAGCGGCATTATCAATTCAGAAATAACAATATCTATTTCCTAAAAAAAAAAAAAAATCAATGAGTGGTTTTAAAATTTTTTAAAATACATATTAAATAATTTTTAAGAGCATGCATGTTTGTCTCTAATTTTTTTGTATTTAAAGCTTTTTGAGTCATTTCTAAGATTCCAAACAAGGCTTTAAACCTATGAAACAAAAGGAAAGAAAGCAGACCCCATAAATAATTGTAATTTAATTAAGCTTCAGTTTTAAATCTTATTTAATTTTTTTTCTTTTTTTTTCCCCTCTGATTTTGTCGGCATGAGGCACCATAAGCTAAGGCCCTTGATCCGTTTCACATATGATTGCTGTTATTTATTAACTAATCATATTTGTCCAAATCTTGGATCATAAACCAACATTTCAACCAACTTTGAGGCATTCTTCTTTTTGACTTGAAAGAGTGAAACATTATTGTAATTGCTAACTTTGGCTTAGTTGAACGCCAAAAGAAAAACTAGTGTTTGAGTTTAACATTTTAATATCCATAGAGATGAAAGTATGCACAGTAAGAAATGGTCAAAGTAACACAAAAGAGACGAAAATGATGCATGTTTATAAGAAAATTTTAAGACATATAACAGACAATTTAGTTAAATATTGTAATTGATATGACAATAAATAATTAAATAATATTCATTTTCAAAAAATATTAACAATACATGCAACTTTGGTGACTTTTTCAACTGTACATGAAATTAAAAACTTGTTATTATTTCACATCATTGAGTTGAAACAAGTGAATCTTCAAGTGATAGATTTAGCTACTTTATTATTAATGCATTATTGTCAGTTGATAAAAATTTTTAAGTACATTTGTTTTTATATAAAGTTAATATTTAAGACTTATGAAATAATTTGATAAATTTAATTAAATTATTATTTAAAATTTTTTAATTATTAATTTTATATAAAAATAATTATATAAAAATCTTGACCTTCCTAATTATTATTTGAGTAAAGGTAAAATGTAATATGTGCATTGTTGAGTAGTAAATGATTAAATGGCAACAAAGTCCAACTCAAAAGATGAAAAGTTAGGCATTTCAATTTTTCAGTTCTCTCGTCAGAATCGCTTTAGAGTTTAGACATTGGCGGTAACTGATTGGAAAAATGAAGGAACAAAAAGAGGCAGCAGTTAATATATTCTTAAAAAAAAATTTCACAAGCAACTTCATATTCTTTTTTTAATACAAAAAAGAAACATAAGTATTTAATTTATATATTATAGAAGTTTTATAAATAAAATAGAAATAAACAATATTAGTCTTAATTCTTATTTTTGTCCTGGAATTCTACCAGTAGAGTGTACGAAAGAAAATAATAAATAAAACAGAAGAGTTAATGATTATTAAAATTAAAATATTTATCTATATATTTTATGAGTTTAAATTTGTTCTTTTGACAATGCCAAATATTTTTAGTTGTTTAATCACATTTATTTTTTTTAAATAATTATTCACGTAGATAATATAAAAAAGAGTTAATTTTACTAACTAATGAACTATAGTTCAAATATCATAATTTCTCTATACTCACTAATACGGCATTATACAATTGAATACATGTATAGAACTGTTTTATATATAACATATTGAAGCACCCAATTTAATTAATTTCACCCGTTTATTATTATTTTTAGTATTATTAAAAAGAAAATTTAATTATCCCCCTAAATATTTCTCTCTTAAAAAAAGCAATGGTTTTGCTCCTTTTTGCAAATTCTTTTCTCATGTGAGGATGCTTTGAAGCTTTGTTCCCTTCTCAAACTCTCTGAAACCTGAGAGTGGAGAGAGACACAGCTTTTAACAATGAAGGTGCTTGTGTGGCTTGGCATTGTAATAAAGCTTGTTGTTCTGTCAAGCAAGGCCTCTGAAGCGGTTGAGCATCATTACGTGAATGCAAGTGATCTCAACTCATTGGAGGCACACGAAGCTGAAGCGTCCTTAGCTGGAAGGGGTGCCTACACTCTTATGGTAGCACTTACCCTTATTCAAACTGCTGCTGCTAAAGGAGCAGGTACACTACTCTCTACTCTCAAAACTTGTAATTATATTTATTTTATTTTATTTTATTTTCTAAGCAAGCATCTTCTGAGTCTAAAATTCATTTAATTGCTTTTCAAGTAACATTTTGAAACCCTGCATTCTTCTCTCTCTCTGTTTTTTTTTAATGACCTGTTACTTAGCATTTACATAATCTATTGAAAGTAGGATTCTTTATTTTATTTATTTATTTATCTATTTTTGCCTTCATTTTAATGTGATTTCTTCGGAATGTTTTCTGAGATTTTTTTTAGGCTTAAGTGTTTTTTTTATGATGAACGAATGTACATAAAAAAAACTAATGCTTGTTAATTACGAATCTACATAATTGGATTCTTATTTTATTTTTTGACAGTTTGTTTGGATGGATCATTGCCTGGTTACCATTTACATCGAGGATATGGATCAGGAGCAAATAGCTGGATCGTTAATTTAGAGGTACCACATAATAATCTTTCATTCAATTAGTTAGATTTGTGCACTGTTTTCATTTTCTTTTGCATGTGAAGTGTTCTGTGAGTTAAAATAGTATCTTTTTGTTTGTTTATAATTGTATTCACTATTCACCTACTGGACTATAAAGGTTTCTATTGATAGGGTGGAGGATGGTGTAATGATGTCAGGACATGCATTTATCGCAAGAAAACTCGGCGCGGATCTTCAGTATTCATGGAAAAGGAGATACCTTTTACAGGAATATTAAGCAATAAGGCTGAACAAAATCCAGGTTTCCATTCAATTGAACTACTTTGATTGCTCCCTTTGTGTTTTTCCTATAGAGTTAACCATCTCGTTCGACTTCTTGTTCGTTTGTGATTGAAGATTTTTTCAACTGGAACAGAGTGAAGATTCGTTATTGTGATGGTGCCTCTTTTGCTGGGGACAGTGAACATAAGGTAGATTTTGAATCTCAGAGTCATAGAAATGAAATGCGGTTGCCTTGAACTTAAGTTTGGCATGCTTCTTTGAGATTCCGTAAATATATCAAGGTCTAAAATGAGTGAATGTAAATGTTCCTAGAGCACGCTTTAAATTGTATGTCTAAGTACATAACCTGTCAAATCTGGTTTCACCAATTTCCCAAAGAAAAATGTTAGGTGACCAACACTTTTTCCTGGTTTTCGTCTTACATTTGAACCAACACTAGTCAACTCTCTCTCTTTTTTTTACACTAAAAGTGTTGGTCCTCTAGCATTTCCCGTTGGATACAAGTTTGGTGTATATTTGCACAATTTTGTTGTGAAAAAGCTGTATGATAACATATGTGGGAGATAACACATTGGTAAGAACATTCATAGAATAAGGGTTACCACACAAAACTAAGTGAATGTTGTCTACTGAGATAGGCTGCACGTCTGCAATTCCGAGGACAGCGCATTTGGATGGCTGCAATGGAAGATCTGATGTCGAAGGGAATGCGTTTTGCTCGGCAGGTTGTATTCATATCTGCAGATATACTGATACTGAAATTATACTTTCTTTCTACTCCCAGTTAAATGCAACTATTGTGCTCCAGGCTCTACTTTCCGGATGCTCAGCTGGTGGTCTGGCTACCATCATACACTGCGATGAATTCCGAGGTCTGTTTCCAAGGAGTACAAAAGTGAAATGTCTCAGTGATGCTGGGCTATTTCTTGATGCGTAAGTTGCTAACTGCGGTATTTCATACAACCGATGCCAATTTCCATCATGACTGCACCATTTTGGACATTTTTGGTCCTCAAATTAACTGCTTACTTGTTTCTCCCTCTGAATTATAGGACCGACGTATCTGGTGGACATACACTCAGGGATTTTTTCAGTGGTGTTGTAGGGTTGCAGGTATATCACTGTTTTTCTTAGGAAACCAAGTTATTATAGCATGAAAGCAAAAATATATTATAAACTTGCCACTTCGTTTTAATATACTCTTGAAAAAGTTTGACAGTTGAATTTGGGCTTCTGCTATTTGCCTATTTCAGAATATTAGAAAGAACTCATTTTGTTTGCAGTTACTGAATTTCGGAAACCTTTGTTTAACATGAAAATATTATGTACCAAATGAGAATTCTGTATGGTTTGCAAATTGGTCTTTTGACATGGTTATAACTTCCTCAGCATTTTTGTCCATTTATTGCAGGGAGTGCAGAAGAATCTGCCGCGTACTTGTACCAATCACCTTGATCCCACATCGGTAATCATTGATATCCCTTAGTCTATTAATTTGGATATATCATAATATCAAATTTCAGATGAATGAACATGCACATTGCACGAATGATCCATAATTGTTGTTTGCTCTGAGTTAAACTTGCACTGATGTTTCTTCTTCTTCTCTCCCTTTTTTTTTCAGTGCTTCTTCCCTCAGAACTTGATTGCCGGTATAAGAACCCCACTCTTCATTCTCAACACTGCCTATGATTCATGGCAGGTAAATGTCTGTTTTTGTCTCGTACTGCTTGTCCTCTTAACTCCTTATGAGTCATAGGATGTGATTGCTGGTAGTGTTTATGCATTAAATCATGTTTTGTAGACTAAACAGATATATTTTGCTTGTAATCAGATCCAGTCAAGCTTAGCTCCGACGACAGCGGACCCAAGTGGCAATTGGCACGATTGTAGAAAAGATTATTATAGGTGTTCTGGTTCACAGATCCAGTTTCTACAAGGTGGTTTGATGCCTGAGAGATTGCTTTTGTTAGAAGCAAAAGGGGTCTCCGACAAACTAATCAGTGTGCTAACTAACTCATTTCATTGTCTCTATTGCACAGGTTTCAGGAATGAAATGTTGAATTCTATGAAAGGCTTCTCAAGATCAAATCAGAATGGAATGTTTATCAATTCATGTTTTGCTCACTGCCAATCTGAGAGGCAGGATACATGGTTTGCGGACAATTCTCCTGTCATTAGGGAAAAGGTATTCTATTGCAATTTTATTAATCTCTAGTTTCTTTTCTAAGCTATCACCACTTGTTTGTTCTGTTAATAAAAATTCGTTAAACACAATTTTCCACTTTGAATAGATGTTTGTTGAGTTTTGATAAGTTACATAAAGCATTAATTGTCTTGAAGTTTTAAATTTTATTTTTGACGCAATGAACTGAAAACATCCTTGTTTGAAGCAGTGTCAATACTGTGTTCATAATGGGTGTGTTTGGAAGCGAAAAATTTTGGAATTGATTTTATTTGAATTGAAATGAATTGACTTGTAAATCAAATAATGTGTTTGGAATAAATGATATAAAATGAGACTATGGTCCTCTGGTGGTTGGAAGACTATTAGTCGAGGTCAGCCGGGTGGTCGGTCGGGATGGGCTGATGGTCTGCTGGGATCGGCTTGGCTCCTTTTCCAAGCCCTTCTCTTTACAGAGAGGATTTGAGATTAGTTAATTCTTACTTTTTTATGTATTCCAAAGGATTTGCAAGTCAAATCAATTCCAATTTCAAAGATTCCAAACATATCCATTATGCTTACAAGTCCTGAAAGGTTAACTAAAATAATTAGCAGAACATCAGAAAGTTAGTGGTCCAAATCAGAAATTGTAGTATGTTACTATTACTACTTATCAGACAAAAAGTTGATCTTCATAACTTTGGTATGTTAATGTTATGCACTGATGATTTTTCTGATCTTCCATGTTACTGCCATTGAGATATACTTTTTTATTCATTCTGATCTTCCATGATATGTGAAACTTTCTTACACCGCAAAATATCTGTTCAGTTCTAACCTATATATATGCATTAATAAAATTGCAGGCAATTGCTCTGGCAGTTGGAGACTGGTTTTTCAACCGTGCTGTCGTTAAGGACATCGATTGTGCTTACCCTTGTGATAATACATGCCACAATCTGATCTTCAGATGAAGCAAATTTTTATCAAATTGTTCCAAATTCATTCACCACATTCATTTGGCCCTCTTCTCATCAGCAATTAGGATATATATTTTTCACCTAAAATTATTATACCAGGCAATTAAAGGGGGGAAAAAAAGAGGTTGCTGAAAGTGATTGTTGTTATGTATATGTTTTGTGAATCCTTTGTTGCAGATATTGACAAATACTTGCATGTCCTTCAAGTACATTTAATGTATAGATTAATTTTAATCACTGAAAATAAAACTTCAATGATTAAGATTATTCTTGGAACACATTAAATATACTTAAGAAATTTGCAAGAATTCTCATCAAATATTTTTGGTTATCCAATATTTTTTTAGGTCATGGAGAGGCAATAGAACATTAGAATTAGGGACAGTTTGCATACTGTAAATTGGTAGTGATGATTGAACGAGATCATCTCAATCTCATTTGAATATTTCCCTTCTGGTTGTAATAAAATGTTTGGCATTCATTATTGGTCAATGACGATTTTCTAAACGCATCAATATAAATATATTTGTGTTATAAATATATCTGATATGGATGTTTTAAATTGGTACTATATTTTAAATTTCAAATAAATAGAATTAGTTAACCTATCTGAGTCAGTTAGCAATTAGACCTTAAGTTATAAATAGTTTTTTTGTGATGTTGGGATGTTCTGTGTACAACATAATCATTAATAATATCGTCTGTTATTCTTTTTATTCTCTTTTTTCTTCTCTCTCATCTCAAATCCTAATTCTTATTTTCAACTGAGCTTTAAGACTAAGTAATTCTTTTTCTCTTTTACCTACTTCATTCATCTAATTTTTTTTTATACCATGGCATGTGATCATCTATACAATACAAAAAATTTTTTATGTGATGGCCTATGATCTAAAGGGATGTGGAGGGAGATGGCAGAAGTTATTAGAAGAACAGCAAAGAAAGTTTTGGTGAATCTAAAGGAATAGGACCAAGAGACAAGGAGTCCTGGTGGTGGAATGTGAGTATACAAGAAAAGATAAAGATAAAAAGAGAATGCTTTAAAGAGTGGTCTTTATGCCGCAATGCAGATAATTGGAAAAAATATAAGGCGGCTAAGAAAGAGACAAAAGTGGCTGTAAGTGAAGCAAGATCAAGAGTATATGAGGGTCTCTACCAGTCTTTGGGCACGAAAGAAGGAGAAAAATGTATATATAGAATCGCAAAGAGTCGGGAAAGAAGAACGAGAGATTTGGATCAGGTTAAGTGCATAAAGGATGAGGATGGAGAGGTATTGGCTCAAGAGGAGAAGATTAATGAAAGGTGGAAGAGCTACTTCTACGAGTTATTTAATGAGGGACAGAAGACTCTTCCGAGCCTTGGTCGATTTTGCACAAGGGAAGAAGATCAAAACTTTGACTACCATCGAAGGATTCGAGACTTCGAGGTAAAAGAGGCTCTAAAGCAGATGAAAAATAGCAGGGCAGTAGGACCTGATAATATCCCGATTGAGGTTTGGAAGGGTCTTGGAGAAAAAGGCATCAACTGGTTAACCATACTTTTTAATGAGATTTTAAGGTCAAAGAAGATGGCTGATGAGTGGAGAAAGAGCACCTTGGTACCTATCTACAAGAATAAGGGGGATATACAAAGTTGCGGAAACTATAGAGGAATTAAGCTTATGAGTCATACTATGAAGTTATGGAAAAGGGTGATAGAACAGAGGTTGAGAAAAGAGACACAAGTAACAGAGAACCAATTTGGATTTATGCCAGGCAGATCTACCACTGAAGCGATATACCTATTAAGAAGGATGATGGAGAGGTATCGTAGTAATAAAAGGGATCTACATATGGTGTTTATTGATTTGGAAAAAGCATATGATAGGGTACCAAGGGAGGTCTTATGGAAGGTTTTAGAAAAGATGAGAGTAAGGATCACATATATTCGGGCAATTAAAGACATGTATGATAGGACCACAACTAGTGTGAAGACTCAAAGTGGTGTGACAGAGGAATTCCCTATTGGTATAGGATTACACCAGGGATCATCCTTAAGTCCATACCTTTTCACATTAGTCTTGGAAGTACTCACAGAGCACATCCAAGAGCTTGTGCCATGGTGCATGCTTTTTGCCGATGATATCGTCCTTATGGGAGAGTCAAGGGAAGACCTAAATAAGAAGTTGAAGTTATGGAGAGAAGCTCTAGAAGGGTATGGTCTGCGCATAAGCCGTAACAAGACGGAATATATGGAATGTAAGTTCAGTTTGAGAAGGGAAAACCCCAATATAGAGGTGAAGATTAGAGCCTACGAAAAGTTAAAAGTTTTAAGTATCTTGGGTGCATCATACAGGATAATGGAGAGATTGAACAGGATGTAAATCATAGGATCCAAGCAGGTTGGTCAAAATGGCGGAGTGCATCTGGTTTTATATGCAATAAAAAGTGTCTTTAAAACTTAAAGGTAAATTCTATCGCACCGCTATAAGACTAGTTATGTTATATGGTACGGAGTGTTGGACGGCTAAAGTGGAGCACGAACATAAGCTGAGTGTGGCAGAGATGAAGATGTTGAGATGGATGAGTGGTCATACGCGATTGGATAAAATAAGGAATGAAGATATAAGGGAGAGAGTTGGAGTAGCACCCATTGTGGAAAAGATGGTTGAATCGCGTCTCAGGTGGTTTGGACATGTGAGAAGAAGACCGATAGAACATCCAGTCAGGAGGGTGGATGGGATGGAGGATGGACAAAGGACGAAAGGCAGAGGAAGACCTAAGAAGACCATCCATGAGGTGGTCAAATGAGATCTATATGTAAACGACCTCTCTGTAGACATGATACATGACAGAGCACAATGACGTCGTTTGATTCATGTAGTCGACTCCACTTAGTGGGACAAGGCTTTGTTGTTGTTGTTGATGTTGATGGCCTATGATCGTCTTTTATGACATGTGATCGTCTTTTATGGCTAAGTAAATTTTTTTATGCCATGCCCTGTGATCATCTATACATATTGATGACTAATTTTTTTTATGATTTTTCTATGCAATACAAGCAACCCATTCTTCTTTTTCTTATTTATTTTGACTACGTAACTCATTCATTAATAATTGTTTTGTTTGTAATTCTTTAAAAATTTGGCAAAGCACTGCAAACACGTTATTTAATAATTTTTTATTGCTTATAATTTATATTTAGAGTAAACTATTATTTTTATCCATAAAAATTGAAAATGCTCACATAACTACTCATAGAAGATAAAAATTACCGTTTATATCCATAAAAAATTAACTTTTGCAAGCAAAAGTATTCAAACCATAAATAATTATATAAAATTCCAAAACTATCATTGATGAGTCTCATCCTCTTTCATTCTTCATCTATAGTCGTGAACCACCATTGCGGCACCATCATCATCTCTCTCTCTCTCTCTCTCTCTCTCTCTCTCACGCGCACGCACGCACGCACGCGCGCACGCACGCACACACACCCCAGTCGTGTTCCTTCTCCTCCATCTTCTTCAATCGTCCTCTCTCTCTTTCTCTCCCTCATCTTCGCACTTTTGTCCTTGCTCTTCTCTCCCTATTGATATTTTTCTCTTCTCTGTCGTTCTTTTCTCTCTTTTGTGCATTAATAGTGGTTCCTCCTTTTATCGTCGCGAGCTCCATATTCTCCTCTCCTCTTCTTCTTCGGGAGGTTTCTGGCTTCAGTAAGTAGCAATTTTGAGTCCTCTATTTTCTGCAACCACAATTTCTTCAGCGTTGAGTTCTTTCCTTTTCCAAACGTCGTATCTTCATCTTCTTCTTCCCTCGGCGTCATTGCTCTCTTCTCCTCCTAGCAATGCGTCTTCGTCATCTTCTCCTCCCAGTGTCGCCTGAATTAGTGTTCTGTGTTATTTGCAATGAAAATGGAGATCTGAAATCTGAGAAATTGACAATTTTTTAGTGAAGGTTCTAGAAAATTAGGGTTTTATTTTGAATCTATGCATGTTCTATTCTTCGATTTGATCTGAGTTTGTTCTTTTTTGTGATTTTAAAGAAGATAGTAGATGGACTATGTTGATGTTCAAGAGGTAAGAGAGGAAAAGTGAGTAAGAAAGAGAGAGAGAGTAGGAAGGGAGATGATGCTACGGCAGTGGTGGTTCACGGCTGACAGAGGTGCTACAGATAGTGAGTGAATGAGTTAGAGGGTGGGTGTGTGAGAGAAGAGAAGGGGAAAGGGGTAGTTGTGATACAGGAAGATAGCTATAGACGAAGAATTGAAGAGGATGAGACTCACCAAGGGTAGTTTGGAAATTTTATGTAATTATTTAGGATTTGAGTAATTTTGCTTACGAAAGTCAATCTTTATGGGTACAACTAGTAATTTTTATCTTCTATAGATAGATATGTCAACGTTTTAAATTTTTATGAGTAAAAATAGTAGTTTACTCTTATATTTATCATTAGTTCCTGTTTATTTTATAATTAATTTTTTTGTCCTTACCTTTTTCTTTTATTAATACTACCCCTTTTATTCACTCTAAATTGTTTATTTTTCATTTATATAATAATTTTTTTAATATTAATATCACTTCTCGAAGTGAATGATAATTAAATCATGTACATAATCATTCTCCGAAGTGAATAATAATTAGAATAATACTACACATCCAAATCTTTTTGTTAACCAAGTCCAATCAAATTAGTCTAACATAACAAAAATTAATTATAACTATCATTATTCCAAGTTTTATTATTCAATTTGATTAAACTTGGTTTATAAAAAGACTTTGATGTATAATATTATTCTAATAATTAATGATAAATATAATCATTTCTCAAAGTAAATAATGATAATTAAATTATGTACATAATCATTCTCTAAAGTGAATGACAATTAATCATGTAAATAATTATTTCCCCCGAAGTGGATGACAAATAATTTTTCATTCTTGATAATGAAGGTATAATTTTGGTAATTCATTTAAATTATTTATATTATCTTAAAATAGATAATATATACTTTATCAATTTCTTGAAGTAAATTGATTTATTTTTCTTTCACTTTTACTCAATTTTTTATATGCATTATTAATATTATTATTCTTAATTATTTACTTATTTTTATTTAATTTTGTTAACAAATCTATCATGTCAAATTTGTAAAAGTTTGAATTTGCTGCTCTTGATTTAACGGAAAAAAAATATTTAAAATGGACACTTAATACTAAAACCCATTTGGTATAAAAAAAGCTTGAAAATACCATAACGAAAGGTATGAACACCAAAAGACTATTATTGCCTAAAGCTTATTATGAGTGGATATATTTAAGGTTGTAAGATTTTAAAACCGTCTGTGAATATAATTTTGCACATTTCAAAATAAGTTATCAACTGAAATTGTGTGGCCAAGAAGTCACAGATGAAGACTTAATATAGAAAAAACTTTTTTCATATTCCACGCTTCCAACGTGCTATTACAACAACAGTATCGTGAAAAAAATTTTAAAATGTATTTTGATCTAATAGGTTGTCTCCTATTAGCAAAACAAAATAATGAATTATTAATGAAAAAACATGAAGTTCGTCCTACTGGTTCAACTGCTTTTCCTGAAGTGAATGCAACATATCGTGAACCTAAAAGAGACCATGGTCAGAATAACGGTCAAAACTATGGCTGTAGACATAGACGTGGCAAGTGAAACAATAGGGTTCTTACTCAAAACCAAAAGTGCAATAAACATGAGAAGCGTGCTCCAAGTAATAATTTACAAAATGCAAAAATTTTGTGCTATCGATGTGGATTAAAAGGTCATTGATCGTGTATATGTCGTACCCCTGGACATTTTGTCAAGCTATATCAAGACTCTATCAAAAGGAAAGGATAAAAAACAAGAGGCCAATTTGACTGTAAAAAGAAATGAAGTTAAAGTTAATGATATTAAAACGGAACTAAAATCCACCGATGATATCTTTGCAGACCTTGATGACATACATTCTTGACATTAGCAACCCATGCAAGTCTAAGTCAAGTCATTTTGGTGACTCAAGTGATTTTACTCATTTAGATAAATCAAAATTCTTTTAGAAGAATCTTAATTAGAGATCTATCAATTTTTTTTAATTGTTTTCTTTCTTCATAGTTAGTTTTTCTTCTTTTGGTTGTAGTTTTTATTTGTTTTTGAAACTTTCATATTTTTTTCTTTTTATCAATGGTAATCTATTTTTATTTTCATAATAAAGATATGGATATTTCTCACATTTTGCTCAAATTCAACAATAAAGAAGTATGTCTCACTGACAGTGTTTCAACACATACAATACTTAAAGAAAAAAGACATTTTATCTCTTTTGTTATAAAGAAAATAAATGTAAGTACGATTATTGGTAGTACAAAAATGATTGAAGGCTCCGGAAGAACTACTATAGTATTACCTAAAGAAACCAACTATTTTTATAAATAGTGTATTTCTATCAAGTAAGTCTCATAGAAACTTGCTATGTTTTAAAGATATCTGCCAAAATAGATACCATATAGAAACCGCAAGAGAAGAAAATAATGAATATCTTTGTATTACAACTATGTTATTAAGAGAAAATTGTGTGTTAAAGAGACTATCCACACTTTCTTTTGGTTTGCAATACACCACTATTAGCAATGTGGAATCACATGGCATAATAAACCTGAAGTTTACAAATAAAAATATATTTACAATTTGGCATGACCAATTAGGACATCTGGATTCAATCATGATGAGAAGAATCATCGAGAATTTATCTGAGTATTGTAACACTCTACCACATAGAGCTTTACACTTAAACCGTAAAATAGAGGTGGTGTGATATTACGACCTCTAAAATAAAATATATACATAGTAATATGAAAAAGGTACAGTATACGAGGAGCCTTGAAAAACAGATAAAGCAAAATCGCAAAATAAAAAGCGCAACGCTCAGGAAATATGATTACTTGCGTGTGAAGAAATCTAAAGTTAACAAACATAAAATAACAGAAACTAGGAATAGAGAGCCAAAAGGTACAAAATAACAAGCTACTAACTCAGCCTGCGAAGCTAAGGCTGGCCGGAGAATATTTACATACATAATATACCACTTTTAGCCCAAAGAACATGTTTAAAATTAAAGCCCTAGTTCTCCATAAACCTCTAAGAGGTACAAAAACAAAGTAGTAATATACACATGCGAAGAGTCTAATATATATATATATATATATATATATATCAAAATATCAAAAGTAAGGCCCCAAAATGATCCACTTCGCCGCAGAACTCCAGACGCCTAGCGAGTTGCCTCTCCACCTGCATCTGAAAAGCAACAACATAATATGAGATGAGAATTGGGGGTTCTCAACATGGTAAAGGTGCCACGCACATAAGATATAAGGTCCTGGAAATGCCAGAGGCAATCCTAGAATGCCGACACTCAGATATAAAAGCTTAAGGTACTAAAACAGAAGCCATAATTGGGTGGTCTTCTAAGAATATCTAAGCCTAACTTAAACTTAACCTTAACCCTAAGCCTTTCCACCTTTCCTCCGTTCCTCCATCTCTGGTGAGTTTGCAAAGACAGACAAGCAGACAAAGGCAAGCACAGGTAGGAGACAAGTAGTACAAATAGCAAATATAACAGTTAGCATAAAACAATCAATTAGGCATTCCCAATTAATGCATAGCAAACAAAGAAAACAATATGCACATGATGTATCCCTATGGCTGATGAGGTTCATCTGTCGGTTATCAATCCAACCCGACAAGTCCGGCTGCTAAACCCTGGACTGTCTCCCGTCGCGCATCCCCATGAGTCTATGCATAGCTTTTTCTCTTTAAATTCATAATTCATACATATATAAAGCTTTACTCAATGGGGGTCAACCTTTCTGGGAATTTATAAGTGTCCGGTCACATCTTACGATGTAGGATCAACAGAGTATCGAGTTTCAACCTAGAACACGTGGTGGCAAGCCACCATACTTTACCCAGGGAAACTCGTATCTCAGATAATTGAGTACATAAGCCAAATAGTATTCATAATCATTTGTAAACATTGCATATTCATATCATCAAAGTTATAGTACCACATATGCACTCCAAGTATTCACCATTTTCATCTATAATTCATCAATTTTCAACCTTGCTTCAACCCCTAGTTACTTCCATTTCCTAACTCCATCTTATTACTAGACTTACTACTATGATTTAGGGCTAAAAGAATGAAAATAGAGGTTTAAAAGTTTAAAATTAGGCTTAAAAACACAAAATCCAGTTTTGCTGTAACAGGGGCCATGCGTACGTGTGGGTGCGCGTTTGGACCAAGACGCATACGCATAGCCTTTCTCGCGTATGGATGCGAACCAGGCAGAATCGACTGGTCGCGTATGAGGAATTTCGCGTACGCAAAATAGTATTCATACTCATTTTGCGTATGCATGCGCGTTAAACAGAAATGCATGGTCGCGTAAGGGAGGTTTGCGTACGCAGAAATCCCAGATTACGCGTACGTGTGGGCATACGTTTTATAAAAAAATTTGGCTAAGTCTGAAACCTACAGAATTTCAATTTTGAATCCTAAACTTCCGACGCGCATAACTTTTTCGTTTTAAATTATTTTCCTTTCGTTCTTCAAACGGCGTAAACTTCACGAACCCAATTTTCTTATAAAATAAGTTTCAAACCATTTGGGGGTCCGGAAGCCAAGTTATTACTCGCCGAAGTTCGGCCAAAAATCAATATTTCATAAAAACTTTTAAACCTCAATTTCATTAAGACCAATCTCAAACCAAACTTCTATACCAACATTCAACTCACCAATACACCAAAGTACACCAACACAGAACCAAATTCCTCATTACACAATTTCAACCTAAATTTCTCATTTTACATCAACAACATTATCCTCCAATTACTCAATATATATATAACCATATCATCCTCTCATTCTTTACCACTCATCAATCAACATATTATTACCAAAACAAACAATATTCATCCAACACATACTCAATTCACATCATAATCATCACCAAGGGTGCTAAGCATTGAACATTTTTATACTTTCTAACCTATCCTATGGTCAGCTAGTCTAATTTTTCACAGAACATTATATATTAAATACATGAAACCTAAACCATACCTTGGTCGATTTTCAGGTATTACCCGAGGCAACCCACTAGGCAAACTCACAAGACTTCCTCACCAAAATTCAGCTTCCTAAGCTTCCAATGAAGCCTCCATTGTTTTCAACTTTTGCTTCTTATCACATATATACATATATCTAGCACAATATTCACATATACATACCCAAATTGAATTTCCAACATACTAAATCAAAGAATTAACTAAGGTTAATGATCTTTACTGTACCCAAGTGCCAAATAAGCAAGAGTGAGTATTTTCCTCAAACTACTTGGGTCCTATAACACAAAAGGACCAAAATCTCAACATCACTCTCTATAAATTTCGAAATATTGGGATAAAGAGAGGATGAGAATGAAAATGGAAGTTTCATACCAATCTACTTACCGAGCTTTGTAGAGCTCGACGCTGCGGATGTGTGACCGCAAATGATGCGGCGATCGGAGCTCGGAGCGGAAAGTTATGGTGGTTAGAATTTTGAACAAGGGTTTGGAATTCTTCCTCCTCCTCCTTGTGTGTTTCAGCGTGACTTGCTGAATGGAGGAAGAAGAGAGACATTCCTTTAAGTCATTTGGGCTGAAGGGTTGGGCCCGAGGCCTATTTTGGGCCCAATTCAACCGGTTCGGTCCGTTCGGCTCAATCTTGGGCCAAATTCTTTGAAATTAGGATCAAAATTTTTATTTTAATTAACTCTATCCAATTAAACTATAAAATTCGTATTTTTTATTTTTATTATTAAAATTAATTTATTGATTACTTATTCGCTAATTTTACGGGGTTTACAAGTATTCTCTAAAGGAGCATAAAATTCTTCAATTTAATGAATTCTCAAGTGCTTCTTGTTCTCAAGAAAAATTAATTACAAGATCATCAGAAAAAAATTGAGATTGAATCACCATCTTTTTTGGAACTTATTCAGGGTGATATATGTGGGCCCATTCACCCACCATGTGGACTGTTTAAATATTTCATGGCTTTAATAGATGCATGTTCACGATGGTCCCATGTTTGTTTACTATCAACTCGCAACATAGTTGCGAGATTGCTAACTCAAATAATTAAATTAAAAACTCATTTTTCAGACTATGTTATAAAGATAATGTGTGTGTTTGGATTAGAGTTGGTCAAACTGGAGTTTGAATGAAAGTGATTTTATAAAATTGATTTTGGATATAAGTGAGTTTGTGCCAATATGATTTATGTTTGGCAATTCTATACTAAAATTGATTTTGATAAAATGAAATTGTTTGGATAATATTAGTTAAAATCACTTTTAGATAGATAATTAGTTAATTACTAAAAAATATAATATTAAATTATAATATTATATTTTAGTATATTTAATCCTTTTTTATACTTCTTTTAGTATATTTTTTATATAATATTTTTTTATAAGATTCTATTTTAGTTTATTATAACTTTTTAATAAAAATTAATATTTATTTATTAAATTAAAAATAACATATAAAATAATATATTTTAGTACTTTTTATGAGTACTCTCAATAATCTTATTTTGTTTATTGTTTTGGATTCTAACTTTTTACTAATTATGTTTTTATTATTATTTATAATTAATTTTTTATTTAATTTATCATTTTTAATAGGAACAATAATACATATTATAACAAATTAGAATAATAAACAATGAACAAGAATTATAATAATAAATTTTACAATGTCAAACAAAAAAATTCTATAATTTTATTAGTACTCTCAGTATTCTTTTATTTAGTATTATTTTAAACCGTAAAATTTTATTACTTATGATTTCATTGTTATGTATGATTAGTTTTTTATTTACTTTATCATTTTTAATAAAATCAATAATTCATATTATAATAGAATTACAATAACAAATTTAATAAAAAATCAAAATATAAAAAAAGTACTAAAAATTGAAAAAAATTTAAAATATTTGAAATGACTTGAAACAAATATAAAAATTCTTTTGAAAAAAAATCAATAATGATCATCAAAGGTGAACTCACGTTGAAGTGAATGCAGAAGCAACAATTTTTTTGCTTCCAGTAAACGCACTTTTAAGCTGCAAAATCACTTCTGCGTTTAGAGGAAAAAGATTGCCAAACATCAAAAAGCAGCAGCGTTCAAAGAACTTCAACGCACTTTCCTCTCAAACGGGTTTGCCAAACACACCCAATATGTTTTGATAATGCTAGTGAATTTAGATCCCAAGCATTTAATGATTTTTGTATGTCAACTGAAATTACGATAAAAGAACCTGTTGTTATGTACACACTCAAAATGGTCTAGCAGAATCATTATTAAACGCCTCTCGTTAATAGCTAAATCATTACTTATGAGAACTAAAATGTCTGTTTTAGCATGCGACATGCTATTTTTCATGCTACAGCACTTATACGCATTAGACCAACAAGTTATCTTAAATCCTCCCCATTACAACTGACTTGCGGTCAGGAGCCAAACATTTCTCATCTTAGGATATTTGAATGTGCAGTTTATGTCCCAATTGCTCCACCACAATGCACAAAGATGGGACCCCAAAGAAAATTGGAGATATATGTTGGTTGTGAATCTCCGTCAATTATAAAATACTTTAAACCCACGACGAGTGATTTATTTAAGGCAAGATTTTCTGATTTTCACTTTGATAAAATAATTTTTCCAAAATTAGGGGAAGAAAATAGTCAGTTGAAAAAAGAGATGACTTGAAATACATTGTCATTATCCATTTAGATCCTCGCACTAGACAATGTGAATTAGAAGTACAAAAGTCAATTCATATGCAAAATATTGCAAATCAATTACCACACGCATTTACTAACCTAAAGAGAGTAACCAAATCTCACATTCCAGCTGCAAATGCACCAATAAGAATAAGTGTCTCAGAAGGACAAATTGTTAGTGCAAATGAAATCAATTCACGTCAAAAGCGTGGAAGACTAATCAGTTCTAAGAATAAAAATACCGGAAAAAAGAGAGAGATAATTAATCATGATGGTCATAATATGGAGACAAGTACTCAGAGGAGATTCGAATACATAAATATTGATGAAACCTCTGAAGAAGTTCAGGTACTTGAAAATGAAGAGATCTCAATAAATTATGTCACTACCGAAAAAATATGAGACCGAAAGTATACTATTGTTGATAACATTTTTACTTATAATATTGTTGTTAAATTAGTAAAGCAAGATGAGGATCATAAACTAAAATCTGTCAAAGAATGTAGACAGAGAGATGATTGGCCAAAATTAAAAGAGGCAATTTAAGTTGAATTAACTTCTCTTAAAAAAAACGTAAACTTTTTGGTCTTATAGTCAAAACACCTGAAGGTATAAAATTAGTGGGATACAAGTAGGCTTTTGTACGCAAATGCAATGAGAAAAATGAAATAGAAAGATAGAAAGTTCGACTAGTAGTACAAAGATTCTCACAAAAATTAAACGTGGTATTGACTATATGAAAACATATTCTCCTGTGGTAGATTCAATTACGTTAAGATATTTTATTACTCTAACAGTGCATGAAAAACTTAAGATACGTCTAATGGATGCTGTTATAGTCTATTTATACAGCTCAATTGATAAAGAAATTTATATGAAAATCTCTTAAAGATTTAAAGTGCCTGAAGCATATAATAGTTCTTCGAAAATTTGTTTAGTAAGACTTCAAAAATTCTTGTATGGATTAAAATAATCTGGATTTATGTGGTATAAATATTTCAGTAAATACTTATTGAAAGATAGAAACAAAAAATGACTATGTATTTCCATGTGTGTTCATAAAAAGGTTTGAATCTAAATTTGTTATTATTGTAATATATGTTGATGATTTAAACACGATTGGATCACCCGAAGAGATTCCAAAAACTGTAGATTATTTAAAAAGAGAATTTGAAATGAAAGATCTTGACAAGATAAAATTTTGCCTTAATTTATAAATTGAACATTTTAAGGATGGTATATTCATACATCAATCAACTTATATTGAAAAATTTTTGAAAAAATTTTATATGGACAAGGCACACTCATTAAGTACTCAAATGGTAATGAGATCACAAGATGTGGATAAAGATCCATTTCGACCTTGTGAAAGTAATGGAGAGCTCCTTGGTCTTAAAGTACCTTATTTTAGTGCTATTGCTGCACTAATATATCTCGCTAACAATACAAGACCAGATATAACATTTTCAGTAAACTTGTTACCGAGATTTAGTTCTTATCCAACTAGAAGACATTGGAATGGTATCAAACATATATTAAGATACCTTCAACGATCTATTGATAAGGGTTCGTTTTACTCTAATGAAACAACATTTCAGTTAGTTGGATATGCAGATGCATGTTTTCTTTCTGATCCGCATAAAAGCAGGTCACAAACAGGTTATCTATTCACAAGTGGAGGAACAACTATATCTTAGCGCTCAACGAAGCAAACTATAGCGACAACCTCCTCAAATCATGCAGAAATATTGACAATTCATGAAGCAATTCGAGAATGTATTTGACTTATGTCAATCACCCAAATATGTTCAAGATATGTGGTTTATCCATGAAGAAAATACCAACAGTCATATACGAAGATAACTCTGCTTGCATACATAAATTAAAGAAAGGATACATCAAAGGAGATAGAACAAAAACATATCTCACCAAAGCTCTTCTACTCTCATGATCTTCAACAAAGTGTTGATATAGACGTTCAACAAATTCATTTCAATGGTAATTTAGCAGATTTGTTCACTAACGCACTACCTACTTTAACATTTAAGAAGCTAGTATACAAGATGGGGATGCGCCGACTAAGAGATATCAAGTGATGTAATTATTAACACTACAAAAAAACAGGGTTAAAACGGCGGTTATTTTGGGGAATTACGGTGGTTAGAACCGCCATTATTACCGAAAATGGCGCCCCCAAGAAACGCCGTTATTCTGGGTGCCATTCTGGTTATTACGGCGGTTCTCTGAGGGTTAAAATGGCGGTTTCTGACTTGTTTAAAATGGCGGGTATAACCGCCGTTTTTTCCAGGATGTTGTGGCATCATTTCTGTTTAAAATGGCGGTTTTTAACCGCCGTTTTTACCATTATAACCGCCATTTTTACCAGATTATAATGGCATCTTTTGTGTTTAAAATGGCAATTTCTAACCGCCGTTTTTACCAAGTTATAATGGCATCTTTTGTGTTTAAAATGGCAGTTTTTAACCGCCATTTCTACCAGCGTATAATGGCATCGTTTTCATTTAAAATGGGGGTTTCTAACCGGCGTTTGTACCTAATTATGATGACAATTTTATGCTTTTTAAAATAAGATTGAAACTACCAATTTAAAGTGATATTTTCAAAACTCACTTAAAAATCTCATAATAACTAAAAGGCATAATCATAAATCAAACATCATTAGATGATTTTTAATTCATACATGATCCAAAAGTCATAATCCAAGTCATAATTGAAATGTCATAATCTAAAAATAAAGTATCAAAGTAACATTTTTCAATAATACGTCTTAACATATAATTCTTAATATACGTCTTAACATATCAAGCAAGGTCATGCTTCCTTATTGCTTGCTCCAGAAGACCTACTTCCTAACTCTTTTGGTGATGGAATCTCACTATCCTGATCCAATCCCTACAACAAAAATATAACTATTATGAGCACAAGAAATGCAAAAAAATGGCATATATTGATATACATTTATCATGTCTAATTACATAGCATTGATACAATAATGAAACTAATTTAAAATTATAGAGCCAACTAATCACTTGAAAACATTTAAAATACAAGGCCAGTCCAATCATTCAGAGATTCAGCCTTTAATTGATGCTCTAAATCTCTAATACATAAAGTAAGGTTACATTTGTAAAACAATCCATTATGCTTACTTTTCAATAATATATTAACTAACTAACTAAAAAGAGAGTAAAACAACAACAACAACAATTATTATTATTATTATTATTATTATTATTATTATTATTATTATTATTATTATTTTAGTAATAACAATAATTATCCTATTTTTGATTTACGTTTTGGGCTCAATTATATAAATCAAGATATCTTTTCATGGTTAAAAAAGCATATATAGCATATTTGTACCGAAAGTCAAAACTACTGGCCTCTCGGCCTTCTGCACCATGAATACAATTTTATTATTTATTTATATTCACTTACAATAAAAGAGATGAAATTTATCCAAACGAAACTAAAGAAATTTTCTTCACTCTTTGGTGTACTATCCTAATTGTAATATAATATATAAATTAATAAACTAAAAGTTTAAACATTAAAAATATATCACTGTCATTTATAGATCAGGTTTCGATCATATTTCATTAGTACAAGAAGTTGCCTTAAACCAGATTTTCACCAACATAAGGTACAAACAGAGATCCTAATGAGAACTCATACCAACATGAGATGTGTTCCCAATACCATCAATACCATTGAATACTAATTTCCCTCTAACTAGCAAGCATCAGCAAAGTTTCTTAAATTACTCTATAAATAGTGGCACCCAATATTAATTTTAATAATTTGAACCCGAACCCCCCCCCCCCCTTTTTTTTCTCTTTCTCTCTCAGTTATGAATTCTCTAAATAATGGCTCAAACAACCAGTGGCAATTTGCAAGAAACAACACACTAGGAAAAGACATTTTCCTTCTCAAAGTGGGTTTCATTCAAAAGAGGAACAAACCATTCAACTAAGATTAATGTCATTATAAAACTCCAAAGATTTTCAAGTTATAGTGAGCATACAAACCTGTTTTCCATCTTGTGGATAAGGGAGTGATTGCTCTATGTATGCAGTGGTTCCTAATGAAATCAAGATTCAATTTGCAAATAGCCAATTATAAACATTGTGAACCTTCAAAGAAATACGAAAAAGCAAGATAATGATTCCAAAACTATAGTAATAAACTGAGGAATTGTTACCAACAATCTATAACTAAAGGCACATCATCTATGATAGAAATTATAAGCAATATCAGACCAACATTTTGAGAATACTGATAGGAGAAGCACACAAAATATCAAAACATTTTATAACACAATCAATATTTCATTTTTTTGTAATTCAACAAGTACACATTAAGATTATTCCCGGTAGCAAGGGAGCCGAGAAAATGAAAGGGGCACCCTATGAACAAAGGATCCTCAAAATATCAAAATTTTGACTTCTTACATTAACAGCAGCTTCGGATTTATAGTAACAAGATCTCTTAATGATTCTGTACAGTATCCACTGCTTCCCAAATGTATTCATGAACTTAATGTACTTAACTAACAGCCAATCCATCCAAAGTTTCCATCAACTCTACATTTTTGTATTGCAGAAAATTTAGAAAAAAAAAACTAAACATTAACGTACAAGTTTACTAAGATGCTTACAATAAATCAAATCACATCAGCTAGAATTGTCAACATATTATGCTTGCAAACCATGTGATAGAATAGAAAAAAAAAAGGGAAAGGAAAAAAAAGAAAAGATAAGGAAGTCAAGATTTAAAACTTCAGGCTAAAACCACCAATAACAAGAGAAAATAGACAATTGGACTGAAGCCTATGACGATTCAATTGTATCTAACTATCTATTATTGGGGAAAACATTGATGGTTCAACTCACCATCAAAGCTAAGAATGAATAAGTGACAGTCAAGATAATGGAGCTTACATGTATCCAGCCTAAAGGAAAGAGTGATAAGCTGTCCTAAACTTCAAATATTTTTTCTTCATTCAATGTTGAACACTGAACAAGAAATTAAATTAGACATACATTTCTCAACTAAAAGTAATTAAAATGACAACAAACAATTTAAAAAAATCATTAATGAATCATGAGAGAATTACAGCATGTTAATCAAATCTAAGTGCAATGATATGTTAATCAAATCTAATAAGTAAGATCATAGTGAAACAGGACATGATCAGTCCCAATTATTAAGTTCAAATTTCCAACATGACTACTGCTGTACCGCATGTATAAAATATAAGTACTAGCCTTCAATAGAGCAACTCAGATTGCTAGCAAGAACAGATGACTCGAACTCATTTACAGAGCAAGGGCATATTTTGATTTCTAGAATTTATCCAAAAGATATAAATAAATAAAAAAATAAATGTTCAGTTAATGCAAAAAATATTGAACAGAGCAAGGGCAGCAGAGCTAAACAACTACAGAGATTACTCATTTATAACTACCTAGGTGAGCAGATCGTGTGGCCAAACCCAGTGGTGTTTCCTTCTGCAAACACAAAGCAGCTAACATTTAGTTTATTAAAATAGAAAGAAGCAAATTTAGGATGACTGCAATCATGTTGATGAATTATTAGAAGTTTAAAAACAAATTTAAATCAAAACTACCTGCTGTTAGTGTATTAAACAGTTTAGGCATTTGGCATTTGGCAATCACTGCTGCGTCAGGAGCATTCTTAAAGCAATAAAATTACAATAATGATGTTAATAGTACTTGATTTAGCATTCATGGAAATTAAATCTAAAATATGGCACCACAAAGCTTCACATGGTAACTAACTAATAAGATATATACTATTTATTGTTTTCAACAATTTTAATGGGCTAATTGTTACATATTTCTTGAGAACACTTAAGAAATTAAACGTAATATTATAGATGAAATATCAATAATCATTCCTCTCTTTTTACAAAATCTTGAAAACAAGAGATACTATTTTGTTAAAAATCAAAGAAACCATGTTCAAGTAAATTTGATCTGTTGCACTTATTTAAGCCTAAACCTGTTTTAGATTCCAACTGTGAACCTTTCAGCAGATTTAGTCTTCAATAAAACAATTGAACGAGCTCATCAATTTAAACTTTGAAGTAAAATGTCTTGTAACATACAAATTAATTTATGACATCATTAAATCAACTATCAACTAAATCTAAATGTTTTTGCTTATTCTTACAGCATTCTTCTTCCCAGATTATCCTCTATGACATCATTAAATCAAATATAACCTCAAAAGGAAGTGCGAAGTGCGAAGTGCGAAGTGCAGAAAAGGAAAATCAAAAGGAAAAAGAGATGTTAAGCGAAGATTCGTGAACATGCAGCATAAAACATTAGAATAACCTCAAAAAAGCTGAGTAGCAATGGCAAGAAAGAGCCGTCGGCGGCGACAACGAGCTCGGCGGCGTGAGGGAGTGTAGTAAACTAGTGGCAATGAGCAACGTCAACGGCAGATCTGAGATCCGAAAGAAGGGAGGGTGAAAGGTTGAGATCTGAGATCTGAGATCAGAGATTTGAGGTGAATGTAGCCTAGAACAAGGGATGGTGAAAGGTTGAAGAGGAAGCGGCGGTGGAGGTTGAAGAGGAAGCGACGGTGGAAGTTGAAGAGGTAGCTACGGAGAGAGACGAAGGAGATCAGGGATAGAAGGGAAATTGTAAAGCGAGCCCTCATCTGTTTCAAGCTAGGGTTACTGTAAATTTTTATATTATATACGTGTGAAAATGGCGGTTCAAAACCGCCATAATCACTTGAACCGCCACCAAACTCAAAGTTCATTATGGCAGCAACTAAAAATGCCATAATAATCGGTTATTAAGGCGGTTTTTTAAAACCGCCGTAATATTAATGCCATTTTAAACTCTTTTTTTTGTAGTGTAAGGGGAGTAATACAGGTTATACTCTTTTCTTTAACCATGGCTTTTATCCCACTGGATTTTTCCTGGTAACGTTTTTAACGAGGCAGTTACCTAACGTATTACACTAAGAATATCCAAGGGAAGTGTTATAATATATCTATTATGGATGTCCTATATTGTAACTGTATTTTAAATTTCAATAGATAGAATCAGTTAACTTAGCTGAGTCAGCTAGAAATTAGACTCTTAGTTATAAATAATCCCTTTTTGATATTCTATGTACAACATAATCATTAATAAAATCGTCTACTATTCTCCCTATTCTCTTTCTTCTCTTTTTTCGTCTCAAATTCTAATCCTTATTTTCATAACAATTTGACCATTTTTAAATTTGAAGAAATTAATTTTACTCAATATTTTTTTTGTTGAGGCTTATCTTGGATAATCAACAATAGAGTTGACAAAAGGTGGAATTGGCATCATATTTTATGAGAAAAAATCCCAAAAAAAAAAAAATTTCACCGTAAAAATTAAATAACAAAAAATATTACTTAATTTTTGTAATACTTTTTTAAGTGTTATTAAAATTATATAGTCATTATAAGTATTATAGTTTATAATCATAGATAATTAAACACCATTGCATGCATCCAATTTCAAAGCTTAAAAATAAAGTTTTAGAGAATTAAAAAATGTCTAAACATGTTCACAACTAGAAAATAGATTAATACATACAGATTTACAGACAGATTTAGTCTTTATTACAGGCAGATTTTTGGTTACCGACGAAATTACCGACGGATTTTGTTCCTCTGTAAAAGCCTCGTCGGAAATTATTTACCAACAGATTTTTTTCCGTCGGAAAATTACCGACGGATTTTTACCAGTTACCGACGAATTTTTCCTCTATAAATTCTCCATCCATTTCCCTGAAATGTCAAAATTTCCGACGGATTTTTCGTCTGTAATTACAGACGAATTTTCTGACAGATTTTCTGTCGGTAATTACAGACGGATTTTCCGTCTGTAAATACAGACAGATTTTCTGACAGATTTTTCGTCTGTAATTTGAAACTTGAAAAATCATCCCACACTCTGAATACAGACAGAAAATCCGTCTGTAAATTCGTCGGTAAGGTAAAATAATTTTTTTTTAAAATTTTTTATTGCAAAATAAATATTTTAGATTTGTTTTTTAAATTTACTCCATCAAACACACTATAAATTGAAAAAAGAAAGCCAAAAATCACATAGATAAATATAATATTCATTACATGATACCTATAAAATTGGATGTTATTTTTCAACACCATTATCCAATATCTCACTGTCTCAATAAAAAGATACTCCAAAATTTCTTTTAAACTACAACAGAGAAAGGCATGACTTCAGCCTAAATTTTAAAACTATTTCCTCATGCTCTCTTTAAAGTTTAAACTCTCCAATCTAATCTGAGTTACATGATTCTTCACTCCATGGTAGACTCTTGTGTGGCTGAAACTTGAAAGTATTTGTTCATCTACTTCTTCTTTGATTTGTTTGCATTGGACTGAGCATATGCAGTTTTCTAGTGTCAAAAAATAGGACATGGACAGATTTTAGAAGTCTAGCGATGTTTTATAGGATTAAGAAAAAATGAAGGAAGATAACAAAAACACAACTTTAAAACAGAACTGCAAGAGAGAGAGAGAGAGAGAGATAGAGAGAGAGAGAGAGAGAGAGAGAGAGAGAGAGAAAGAGAGAGATGCTTGCATAACTATATTTAAAAAAGTCAGCACAATCCAGTAAGATGTACAATTTAAAAACTTCAATCTAATAATAACTATATTTAAAAACAATCACATATTATTTTTGCATAAATAGATAAATTGAAATTAGATACCTGCTGCTTGAAATCATAAGGGTCAGCACCCTTCTCCTTCATGTCAGCAGTTTTTGCAGTTTCTCTCTCAACTTCCTTCTCATAAGATACTAATAGAGTAGATACTTGAATGCTGAAATTACTATAGCTCTAAATTTATTTATCTCAACTAAAGCATATCTTGAGAATGCTTTCAGAACTGACTAAATCCTAAAAACGACAATCAGCAGCAAGTAAAACTTTCAAGGCAATATCATTATCAATCGGAGTACCGTAGAACCCATAAGTTGCAGGAGTGTAGAACTTGAGTACAGCAAAGTTGTAGTTGCATATGCATATAAATATATGTTTACCACCAAACAATAATATCTAAGATTTTCATAAATAACTCAGACACATGTAGAATTAATCTATTATGACAGGATAGTTGTCCATCCCCACCATATATACGTCTGTGTGTGTTAAGAGCATATCTACAGAAGGTACTACCAATACTTTGCTCATGGCAGCTACTCTTAGTGGCAATGGCCTCAAATTACTTTTAATTTGGGGAACAGCAGATGGTGAAATAGTAGAATTCATGGATGTAGATGATGATATCACTTCTGTGATATATGATTGTGCGCTTGACTTTGAGAATCCAGAACCCTGGACAAGAGAAGAAGAAAATAGGAGGTAGGGAATACTTCATATTAATATAAAATAATGAACATTGAAGATATCACAAGAACCAGAATCAGAAATATTTGAACCTTTTTGTTCGTGGTAAATGCTTCTTGAACTGTCTCTGCATCACGCTGTCGCTTTGTCTGAGATGCCTTCATTGTATCAATCACCAATTCAGAAGAAGAGTCCTCCTTGTAGCAAATTTGAATCCTATAAATAATAGCATAGATCCAAAGTTGAACAGCAACAAGCAGCATAGTAAAGTTCAAACCTTCTATAACGAACACTCCAGCCTCCCTCACCATCTAAGGATAAAACTACATCATGGAATGCAACTAATGTTGGACGATGTGATATGGTAATGCATGATGTTCCCATGGCCCGAACTTTAGTACAAAACCGTTCTTCCATGTCAGTTGTGACAGCACTTGTGCATTCATCTAGAATTGCAAATTTAGGCTTATGGTAGAAAAGCCTAGCCATGCTTAATCTTTGTTGCTCACCCAAAGAAAGTTCATCACCCCAGTTTACCTCTTTTTCAGGGGGGTAACGGTCCAAAAGATACTCGAGATCAACCTTGGACAGATGTGCAAGCAATTCAGATGAATAATAAAGTAAAGAAATATAACAATTCAATATAACTAGACAGTAATATGGCATTGAATTATCAGAATAACAGCAACTGTAGCACCAAGGTACTTCAATAAAAAGTCCTGAATCATGCCAAACCACCAATGGTCATGTAGGACACTACTCAAATGCCTAACCAAGGTCTTAAACTTCTGCTGAATATGGGCATCTTCTCTCATCTCTCCACCATAAAATGATATACTTTCCGAGTGAGTCCTCAATCGCGAGTGAAGCTGTCGATAGTCTCCTTCCAGTTGCTGCTCTCTGGACATTAGTTTACTAAATGGAGGAGAGCATTTTCTGATTGTGGTCCCAGCTACAAGTACATAGCCCTGAAGAGGAAACAACATTTATTGAGAATATAAAGAATGATTTCTGCGTAACATTTGTCTGACAGTCTCCAGCCATCAGCAACATATCTAGAAAAAATGTTAACAGTAACTGTCAATGAGACATCTGCATAACAGAAAACTTCAATTATGGTGGTACCAATATCCAGAAGACATATTTTGGACTTGCATATGAACACAGCCGCCAAGTGTATAGCAGTCCATCAGTTAGTGCAGTTAAATCATCCCAAACAATTTCACTTAACTTTGAGCAGAACCGTGGCACATCGCTTGCAATTCTGTGCTCTGGGTTAGTTATCCGACCATCACAATGTGATATTTTGTAGTACACCATATTCTGGAAGAAAAACAAATAATAAATACAATACTGACAATATAAGCAGAAATTCACAGTTTCATGAAGAAACTATTCTGGTGAATCCATAATCTTTATGCACCATAAGCCCCACAATAAAATTCTGGAAATATTTTGTGATTTCAAATACTGAGAATTGAGAGTAAATAAGGAAGTGAATTTGACTTATAAACAGGTAAGAGATAACAAACTCAAGTAGGATTAACGTAAAAAATAAATGCAGATACTTCCAACGACTGCAGGAACCCCTAAACATATCAGAAGTGTAGTATAAACACCAAATATATACAACTAGTAGTAGTATTATTAGAACAGAGGGCAAGTGATGCAGAGTCTGAGTTACAACTAGTCTACAAATGAAATTACACTACTATTCACTCTGCTTCTGCTCTTGCTCTTATTGGATCCCCCAATGCAAAATATACATCTTATTTTTCTGGGTATGATGCATTTATATCTGGTAATTTAATAGTGTAACACTGTATATGTTCACCAGGAACAAGAACAGGAACAAAAACTGGTCAATGTGGGTAATGTCAAACAGAAAATAATACCAACAATCAACGTCACATGATGAATAAGAAGAGATTGATGTGTGTAAGTGGCATTAGCAAAAAATGAAAGCATAGAACTAAGTACACATTTCCACAGGATCAAAAAGAAGCACAACATCTGATTAATTATCATAATCAACGTTTACACTCAGTGGAAGTCGAATGATATAAATAAAAATCCCAAGCATGCATATAGATAAGTTATTTTTGATAATTTGATTTTGATGCATGACAAGCATGCATAAGTTTTTCACATAGGCATCCAATGACGTGTTGCCATATCATTGAAAGTATTTGGCCGTTATAATAATTACTTCAAAATTCATAGAAGCAGGGAATAAGAATAGATGAGCTTATATAACATTTTATATTGACACTTAAATCTATATTTTCTGTTGTTACTTTTCCTCACATGTCCAAGAAAAAAAATAATTAAATGCATGTGGCCTCAATTTTTCAAGTAAGCAATCCAAAAGAAATAGTAAAGTGAAATTGATTGAAATTGACTATCAGAAACTGCTTCTCTAGTTAGTTATTAGACTCTTTTTAAAATTATATTTAATATAAAAAATTATACCTTATCTCCATCAGTGAGGGACAATCCTTTCTGCTGATCTACTTCTGAAACTTGAAAACAGTGAAAATAGTGACACCACTGGTGAATGCTTGAGTAGAATAACATGGAAGCCCCAAAAGACTTAAGAATTATAGAGAGCACCAAAAAACACTAACCATTAACTTCCAAAAGGTTATTTCTGCTCCCATCAGTTCAAGAATCCTCAGAATCATTGGATTTGGTTGTCAAGCAGTGTCTTGCCTCAGTTTGTTTGCCTGAAATTCTCGCTGCCACTGATCCGCGGCGCAATCTCCTGTATATGATTGGATTTGGTTGTCTTGCCTTTGTTGTTTCAAGATATTGCAAACCAAAATGAAGAAGTCAGTGAAACAAAAAGTCAACTATTGTTCTGTTCTAAAACAGAAGGCATACTCAAAGATGATCAAACAAGTGGATCACTGGATTTTAAAACAAGCAAAAAGTCACTGCTCTATAATACATTAACAACTCCTGAATCATTTGCATTCAGAAATTGAAAATAAATCCTCAACCCACCTATATATGATGACACACTTTAATTTCCTAATTTGGAGGAATGCCACACTTCAAAATCAAAGCTATAACTATAACTGATTACACAATGATCCATCATAACAGGGAATTGTTTCATAGAAGCTGCAATTCTTCCTCCTTAACTAAAGTAAAAAAAGATATGTGATTGATTTATATCTAAACCCTAAACCTATTGCAAGCGCTAACTTGATTTTGACCTAAACATCAAGATTGAAATCACGACCAATAGATAACAAGAAATCACAAGTTGATATCAATTCTGAATGAAGAAAATGGAATCGAGAAAAAGAAAAGGCTTACAACGACGATGTCAGGGTCACACTAGGGAAGCTGGTCTTTGCCGGAGAAGAAGTTACCAACAGAGTCAACTATCATTCCAAGCTTCGCCATTCAACAACAACCACCGAGTTTCCACCGAGTTTCACGAATCGTTGCAGAAATGACCGACAAAAAATCTCTTTCTTCGCTGATAATAAAATAATTGATAAACCTACAACAAGCTCAATCAGCATCAACACAACAAGAAGATAGAAACTGCTAAGAAAAATTGATAAACCTAAAATTGGCACAGAAAAATTGAACCCTAAGCACCAGAATCACAAAATCAGAGTATACCTGAAATTCACTAAGGGAGCAAACGCGACAAGAGTGGCGGCGGAGGAAGCTCATGCGACGCGAACGGCGGTAACGGCGGAAAAAGCTCATGTGACAGAGAGAAGAAGCTGTTCGTGCGACAGAGAGAGGAAGAAGCTTGTGTGGAGTGTGAATAAAGCTCGACACACTCAGGTTAAATTAGGTTTAAATCAATATTACCGACGGAAATTTTTAAATTACAGACGGATTTTCTATCTGTAACCATTTTTCACGAAAAAAATTATTCTTTTCGACAGAATTATCGACGAATTTTCTTTTTTGTCTGTAATTATGCTAATTCATTTTTTTTATTTTCCGACAAAAAATCTCTCTGAAATTCTGTCTGTATTTCCGTGGGATAAAATCCGTCAGAAATATCCGTCTGTAATAACTAGTTTTCTAGTAGTGGTTACATTTGAATAAAAAAATAGAATAAATTTTGAAAAGGTCAAATGTCCAAACATGTTAAATTTGAATAAAGAAAAAAAATTAGAGTGAACAAAAAAAGAAGAAGTAAAAATTGATTACAAATTATTGAATTGTTAGTATAGAATTCTAACCAAGTGACCTAACCATATTCTTTAACATAGAATTATTAATTTCTTTTGTAAAAGATTTGGGGGCCATTGATTACGAGAAGTTTCGCCAGCAGATAGATTTATACTCAATAAGAATTAATTAGACAAATATAATGACTTTTTTGAAACAAATAAAAAATCATATTTATATTTTTATTTACACTCAAAATTTTACTCTTTTAGATATTATTTTTTTATTTCAACTGCCTGGGTTATAATAGCAAAATAGATCTTGAATTATAGCATAGATTTTGCCAACAATATAACTGGGATCACTATATAACCAAGAATAATTAGATAACTTATTTTTATTAAATATATGATTTTTTTTAGTTATCAAATAGTCATCTAATATTTGTATTTATATTTAAAAAAAATTTAAAAATTAATTAGGTAGTATTTATACTATACGAGTACAATACTACAAGTATATGTATTTTTATTGGATTAAATTTAATAGTTAATTTAAATTAAAAATTTTAAATTATTTAAATAAAATTAGATGAAATAAAAAAATAAAAATAAAGTAACACAATACTATTTAAAATATTATATTGATGTATCAAGAAAATTTTAAATTATATTTTTTTAATTTAAAAATTTAAATCGTTAATTTTTTTCAAATCGAATATTTAATTAACCATACAAATAGAATAAATATTGTAGTTAAATTGTTATAATAATACCCGTATCGCGGATATTATATTAAACTCATTATCACACTATCTGCCAGTAACTGCGTTATTGCACAACTGTTCCGTTATAATTTTTTACCTTATTTCATAATCAGCGCCTTCGCTATAGCTGTTTGTAACATAGTTACAAAATGTTTAAAACGGTAAAAAAATTAAAAAATTAATTAAAAGAATAAATATGATTTTTATTTATTTTAAAAAAGCCACAAATATAATTGATAAAAATATAATAAATTAATATTTCGTAACATTGCATGTTTGATTAGACACATAACACATTCAATGGATAAAGAATATAAATAAACTAATGTTTCAGAAACATCAAGTTTGATTATCACCAAGGGCTAGAACTAATTAGTACTAACTACTAACAACTAAACTACTTTTGAACAATGAACAAATGTATCTAAAATTCTAAATCTGCATGACAAACTGGACAAGTAGTTTTTTCCCGTTGCAACCAAGAGTTTATACACATTAAATGGAACTCATGAACACAAACTCCAAAAGGTTGAATCAACTCCCATTCTTAAACTATTCTATACAAACTGAATAATAATTAACTTTCCAATGGCTGATTTGTTGGCGTCCTTCTCCTCATCTTTCTCCTCCTTGATGTAGCTCTTAACTGGCGGCAACAACTTTAAAGTGCGCCAAATAGACAACTCCGTTAGTTCTTGTGTTCTCATCAATAATATTATTTTCGTCTGAATTCTCCTTTCAAATTCAGAAATATAAAAAAATAACCAAAACAACTGATGATCATTCAAAATAAAGATAAGAATCACCGAAAATCCGCCTCCTGTGCATAGAGATATAACCCTCGAAATGAGGAACATAAAGGGTAATAATATCATCATTGACCAAAAGGCCGTTCGAATCAGGGGCGGAGCTTAGTTAAGACAAGGGGCATAGCCCCAAACTTTTATTAAAAAATTAATAATACTATTTCAAAAAATAAAAAATTTTTTAATTTTAAACATTCAAACCTTGTTGAATTTGGACTGAACTGAGTGTATTTGTATTTTGCAGCCCTCTATTCAATAAGCAACACTCCATCTATCTTTGAATTTAAATATAAAAAATTAGGCATTTTTTATTTATGTAATTTAATATTATTTTATATTTTACTGTTTATTTAATTTAATTTTTTATATGATAAAAAATATTAGAATATTCAATAAGTATTGATATTATTGTATTTGTATAAATTGATAAAAAAAAGTCAATAAATATTATAAATTTTAATATTTATCCTTCTAATTTCTTTTTTACATATTTTACAGGATATATATTCAAATTTTTATATAAAATAATCATGAAAAATCAAAGAATTGATGCAATTTTAAGAGGAAGGCTAATATTCAAGAAGAACATATAATTTTTAAAATAGGAAAAGTATAGGTAGACAATGAAAATACTAAACAATGTGAACAATGGATAGATCGGATGTTCATTTCACTAGATGTGCGGATGATTATTCTAATATTAAGATTTAGGTGGTTAATTTGGAGGTGTAGTGTGTTTTAATTTGATTGGTGGTTGTTCATATTGTTTAAAAAAATTATTGGTTACCTAGCATTACCCTTTACAATATCAACACCTGTGGATAGTTTTTATACTTTAATGAATCACGAAAAAAGTGAGATACAACCTTCAAAAGTTCAAAGATATGATGAGTTTGACCTTAATTCTTTAGAACGAGACACTAAAAAATGGCTTTAAATTTGGCAATATCACCAAAATTAGAGAGATGAGGTTAGGCGAGCTTATCTTAAATGGGGTCCATATCAAAAACATCTTAACAATTATCTTCTATCTAGCCCCCCAAAATTTTATTTCAAGTTCCGCCACTGCTTCGGATAAAACCAAAAATCCTAGGCATATTAGAAAAGGAAACTTATATAGTATGTCGTCTTTTGTGGTTCACGACCAGAATATTTTGTTGTCAAAAATTATATCAATTTGTTCGTAGGAACTAACTAATTTAGCTTTTGAATCTCACATTGTGCATTTTTTTTAACAAGGGAGCTCAATATAATACAGTGGAGTGACAGAAGAACCAAATCTCAAACATCAACATCCAACGAAATATAAACAGAAAACTATCCCTAGTGTCATCTTCGCCATTGCCATCAACAACGAAAAGGATCCAAATTACTCCACTCTCTATAACTGGTTAAAGATTTCTAGAAAACCTCTTCTACACCCGCTTCCTTGTTATTAAAAATTCGCATGTTCCTCTCTAGCCAAACGTTCCAAATAACAGCAAAGAAGCATATGAGCCACTTGTTGCGCTCCTCTTTCCTATTAACTACACCTGTCCAACTCTCAAAATGTTCTTTTAGTGAATCCGGAATAGACCACAATCTTCCAAAGTCAGATAGCCGTTCACACCACACTTGCCAAGTAAACTCATAACAAAGAAACAAGTGGTGAATATGTTCAACATCTTTTTTACACAATACACACATGTTGTCACTGTGACTAATAATTCTTAACCTATGCAATCTTTCTTTAGTATTTACTTTTCCTATCAAAGCAAACCAAACCAAATAAATAACTCCACTCGTGGCAAAACCAAACCTTTTCATATGGTTCTGGTGAAACTATAGCTGGTGATATCCTCCGGGAGTATTTCTGACTGCACCACCTGCACAAAAGAGTTAGTAAAAAAAAAAATGCATTCCTTGTCAAACTTCCATACAACTCTATCTTGCTTATCATATGCTAGCTTTACAGGCCTTAAGGTGTCATGTAATTGATCTACTAATTCTAACTCCTATTGGTATAAATCTCGTCTCCACTGGAAGTTCCAAATCCAATATAACTCATTCTAAAACCCACAATCCCCTATGACATATCCTCCTCTTTGATTTGAAACAGAGAAAAGCCTCGAAAAACTCATCTTTAGCAAACCACTTTGTAACCAGACATCTTCCCAAAAGCAAGTCCTCCTTCCATCACCCACCTCCATAGGCAACCCAGCAATCATCTTATATCTCACATTACTATCCTTGAACTGCAACTGACAAATATCCTTCCATTGACCCCTCTACTAGGTAATGTCTGAGCTGATAACATCACATTGGAGTTCAAATTATAGCAAGAGCACACAACCTTCTTCCATAATAGACACTCTTCATTTGAAAACCGCCACCACCACTTGAAAAGAAGTGCTGTGTTTCTAACCACGGCATCACCCACCCCCAACCCATCCAACTTTTAGGAACCTGAACCACTTCCCACTTAACTAGCGCCAAACCATTTCTACCTTCCTCCTTGTTCCATAGAAACTTTCTCTGCAACGAAATCAACTTTTATGCCACTGCCTTCGACATCTTATATAGGCTCAAATTGTACACCGGCAAGCTATTCAACACATATTTAATAAGGACTAACTTACCCGCTTTATTGAGCACTTTTGCCTTCCACAAGCTAAGCTTCTCCTCCACTTTATCAATTATCAGTTTCCAAATCCTGACCAGCCTTGAGTTTGCTCCTAAAGAAATGACAAGATATCTGACTGGAAGGTTAACCTCCTTACATCCTAATAAGTTGCACATGTTGTAAGTCCACTGCTGTTCATAATTGATTGGGATTAAACTAGATTTATCAAAATTAATACTTAACCCCGACATCACCTCAAAACACCTTAGCAACCTGGCATAGTTTCTGATGGCCTCCTCCTCCGGTGGACAGAACAATATAATGTCATCTGCAAACTGGAGATGAGGCAACTCTATATTATCCTTATCAACCAGCAAAGGAAAAATACGTCTGTTCCTGACTGCCTCCCCTACTATCCTATCCAGAACATCAACAATTAGAACAAACAAAAAAGGAGACAGTGGATCACCTTATCTCAAACCCCTCTCCATCTTAAAAGGTTTAGATGGTGAGCCATTTATCAGAATCGACATAGAAGCTGTACCAACACACTCCTTTACCCATTCCCTCCACCTCCAACCAAAGTCCATCTTCTGTAATACAATATCCACAAAGCTTCATTTTACCAGATCATAAGCCTTCTGAAAGTCTAATTTAATGATTGCCGCTTTTTTCTTTCTCATCTTTAACCATTGCAATGTTTCGCATGCAATAAGTACCCCATCATATATTTTTCGACCCTTCACAAATGCGCTCTGAGTCTTTCCTACTAGACTTGGCATCACTGATCTCATCCTTCTGACCATCACTTTAGAAATTACTTTATATACGCAACCTACCATACTAATTGGCCTGAGGTACTTAATCTTCTTGGCTCCAATAAACTTAGGTGTTATGGCCACCTACGTAATATTGGAGTCAGAAGACAACCTTGATGACCGAAAGAATTCCAATACAACTGTTGTGAACTCTGCACCAATCTCATCCAAGCACTTTTTAATGAAATTCATGTTATACCCATCACTTATTGGAGCCTTGGATGATTCACAATCCCAAACCGCCTCTCTAACCTCCTCCATTGTCGATATTCTCTCCAATGCTACAGACTCTTCTTCATCAATCCGATTTACCAGTTCGTCCCTAAATTCCACAACCGGCGATCTCAACTGATGATACAAATCCTTATAAAACTCTCTGATAGCAATCTTGATCCGAGCTTGGTTTCTTATCAACCTCTCATTAATTACCAATGCATCAATTCGGTGTTTTTATCCATATCCTTTGTATGCCTGGAGCATGAGATCTGCTTCCAGTGTACTTATTTTCTCACATACCACCGCTTGCAACAGCTTACTAAAGCCTTCCTTCTAGCCTCTAATGTACCATCATAAACTCCATTGCTAGCAATCTCATCTATCTTCCTGATCTCCTCCTCAAATCGCTGAATTTTCTTGTCCATATCGCCAAAATTGTCCTTATGCCATCTCCCCAAAGGCAACGTTAGAGCCTTCAGCTTATCCGTGAACTGCACCTCACCAAGATTTCTCCATTCCTCCCTGATCATTCTTAGAAAACCTTCATGTGTAAACCAAGAGTCTAAGCTTCGAAAGGATGTGGACCACCTTTGAATTCGTAATCCTCAACTATAATTGGGCAGTGATTTGACAAACCTCTCGGTCCGCCTTTTAATCGAATCTCTGGGAACTCCTCAATCCATTTTACACTCACTAGAACTCTATCAATACAACTACAAGAGTGGCCTCTAAACCATGTAAATTTTTTATCATTCAACGGTAAGTCCACTAATTGCATATCTTGAATCCAACTGTTAAATTCTTCTGCAGAGGCTGTTAACCTGTCCTAATATTTCCTCTTTTCAACCTGTATAACCTCATTAAAGTCACCTATGTAAAATATCGGAACTTAACATAAGCCAGTTATAAAGCTCAGTTCCTCCCATACAGCAAGCTTTTCCACTCTAGTATGAGCACCATATACCAAACAGAAAGTACAATTGAATTCATTTTTTAATAGGACTCCTTTAACACATAACTATCTCTCCCCTTTGTAACAGTTATTCATTCTAAACAGCATGTCATCCCATATTAACAACAGACCCCAGGACGTGCCTTCTGATCCTACATACTCCCACCCCACAACATCGCTCCCCCAAATACGTGCTACGTTAAACTTAGTCACAACTTACATTTTAGATTCAACCAAACCTAACATATTCAGTTTTTGCTCATTTTTTAGTTCTTTCACCATACTCAATTGTCCAACACCCCATAACCCCCTAACATTTCAAGAGCTAAAAATCATTTAAAAATTTTGTTACATACCTTTTTGAGATTTTTGGGTCTACATCTTTGTGCCTTTTCTTTCTGCTTTGCCAACCTCCTCTTTTGAGCTAATGCTTTATTCTGTTCTTGGGAAATTGTCATGATATCATCTTCTTTGTTGTACTACACTGCTCCTGATTCAACAGCCAATTCCCACGCCTTCCTATTTTCAAGCATCTGCTCTTCCCTTTCCAAAGCCTTTCCATTACATATCCCCTGTTGCCCAGCACCAATATCCACCCCAACCCTAGTCTTCTAGTGCTCCTTCACCATCTTCAATGAACCCGACTCAGGAGCCCACGACATTTATCCTGGGCACTAAACCACTCACTTTTGCATCTCCATCGAACCCGTCGTCCCTGGAAGAATGGAGTCCAACCATCGTCGGCAATGAAATGTTGCTAGGTGAGGTCTCAGAATCCATAGGAAGGCATCTAGTTGGCTCAATCTCGCCCGCATGGTTCCCCGCCACAAACCCTACGGCGTCGTCATCTCCACTACCCCGTCCTTGCTTGCCAGCTCGGTGGTCTCCCTTGTTGCGTGAAACAGCTGTGCCATCAGAATCTGGATTCTTTTCTTCGATTCAGTCTTGAGTAGCGTCGCACAACCCAATTTTTGGAGAGCAGCCAACCCGACAGAGCACAACCCGACTCAGACTCCCTATCACCAGCTCGCCTCCTATTTCCCCATCAGCATGACATGGGCTTCTGTTTAATGAAAGTTGGCACATTCTGTCTCTTTTAGCACAATTGGCACATACCTTTGTATTGGACCAACTAATGAGCCTGTTTTGGTCAGATATTATGTTCTAAATACAACCTTTATTCAGCCCATCATTATCATAATCCCAACTAACAGTTTTTTCTGATTCAACATCATTAACCAAATCATTATATCCCTTAAAATAAACCCTTCCCTCAAAATCAGCATCATTTGTTACCCTTGGTGCTTGGATTTGAATTGAATTGCAATAACTCCATTCATTCAAAATGTTCTTTGAAATTACCATACCCTTATCAGCTTCTTCCTTCCTTGGCACTGCCATCACCAATTCAACCACCGGATCTCTGCTTACCACTGGCACTATCGAGCTCAAACGGCTTTCACCCAAAATCTCGCCAGCTTTTGGGGGGCAAGGTTTACCTACCTCCTCAAGCTTGCACTGCAATCCATAACTCTCATGACCAACCTCTTTAACTAGGACATCAAATCCACTAGTACCAATTGTGATGTGAATCCACTCGTTGATTATGTCCATAATACAAGTATCAATATGCACCCGTCCCACACTGAATGAAAGGCATGACTCCGTGACTTTGTCACATCTAATAACTTCTCCCCATTGGCTTCCTATCATCTTGAATGTCTCTGCTGACCACGTATGCAAAGGAATACCAAAACACTCTAGCCATACCCTTCGAGTTTTACTACGCTCCTCCTTATCCCATCTCCATACACTATGAAAAAATTGCAGCAAATTGTCCATTTTGAACGTGAAGGCTTCTTTTGCACTGAATACACTATTAAAAGTCAAAAGTGCTTTGTATGCTCATAGTTCTCGTACTTGCACAACTTGAGGCAAATTCTTTCCAATCATGGTCTTCAAAGAATTATAGTCAATAGCCTTTGTCGTACCACCTATTAGACTCCTCTGAAACCAGTCCAGATTCTCTTTTGCGATAGATACTTCCATCTTTTTTGTTCCACCCATTGCCGTATGGGTCTTCTTCTTTTTTTTTTCTCTTTTTTCTCGGTTCTTTCACATTTCTCTCTAAAAACCTTTGGCTCTCCTCATGTGGAGGTAGAAACTTAACAATATTCTGAACGTCATCCGCCTCATAATGTCTCTTCATATTCTTCACTTCATTCGTACGTCAATACCTAGCTTCTATTGAAAGAACCTTGCCTCGTAATCTCATTCTATTTATTTTCGCAATAGCCTTCATAGCTCTACCCTTCGTTGTATATCGGATAAACGCAAATATGTATATTGTTCCATTTTTTTGTTTTCGTGACAGATAGATATCATTTATACATCCAGTTCAATTGAACAAGTGGTATAACTCTTTCTTTGATATATCTTCAGGAAGATGATCTACAAAAATAGAGAACGACTCGTTTTTCAGACGACAGTACTCTTCTCAATTCTAAACCCTCGGATCTATACTAAATTGCCAAGTTCTAATCCACCCGGTGTTTCCCACCCCCTCTCTCTCTTGCTCTCATTCTCACCATTTGATTTTTGCTCTTCTCGCATTGTGTATGTAGTAACACATTATTCAATAATAAATCTTTAAATAAAATTTTAATCTGTAACAAATTAATTTTTAATTTGGCAGACTGAGAGATGCCATAAAAAAAATATTCTTGTAAGTACTTCGATTTAAAGGGTAGATATATTATGTATAGAGAGAAATTAAAGAGAGATTCCAAAAAGATCTGAGTTTGTATAAGAGTTATAAGCTCCTATGAATTATATATAGGTTAGGATAAAGAAGTTTTGGAAATGAAAGATAATTAAGGTAAATAAAAAAAAGATATAATATAATACAGTGAAGTAAAATAATGATTGACGAAAATGAAGGAGTTTTATAAATCTAAAAGTTGCTTTGAATGAAGAAAATGACAGGAGATTCAATATGGGATTTGAATCCTCTAAAGTTTGAATTTCACTTTAGAGAATAAAGTATGATCTTCTACCCTTTAATAGTTTCTCTTTCATATTTATTCTTGGTCCCACCTATGAAATCAATGGTGAGAGATCACACTTTACTCTCTAAAGTGAAATTCAAACTTTAGAGGATCCAAATCCTTCAATATGTATGAGATTAATAAACCAATGATAAACGATAGCAATATATTTTAAATTTTAATTTAATAAAAAAAGATATAAACTATAGTAGATATGTAGGATATATAATTATGTTAAAACAATTTTCATTTATCCATTAATTTTTTTTACGAGATAAAATTTACTAAATTAAACTCCGTTTACATCGGTTCAGTTTAATTTGATTTTGATTAAAAACGCAACTGTATATATTCTGAATTAAATCAATATCATCAGTTTGATTTAATTTGAAAAATTGCTTTGAACTAAAATAAACAAGATTTAATTATTCTGTAGCTTTTTATAGTTTTACCGAATTTTCAATTAGGTCCCTATATTTTGTTTTTTTTTTTTTCATTAATCTTGTTATTCTTTTAGCCCAAAAATAAAAAAAAAAAAGAAAAAGAAAAAAAAAAAAAAGGGAAAAAGAGGAGCATCTCATTCTCAACGTTGACCTCTTGCAACTTAGTTCTCGTCACAGTAGTTACTTTTGTTCTGTCACCTTCCGATCGAACTCTCCACCATCGACAGTGCCGACGGCTGCCTCCACCGGAAACAGAGTACGACGACTGTCACCGGATCCCTTCTCCAGTAAGTACCGTTAGCTCCTGTTTCATTTTTAGCTTTTTGTTTGTGTATAATTTTTCTTTTATATTTATACTTTTTTCTGTAAAAAATATATGTTGTGTGTGTATAAACTAAAGCGTTTTTTTCCCCCTTAAATACGAGTTTAGTTAAATTGAAGAAGAAGTACATTATTTAGATTTTTCTTTTATTAAAACAGATCAATAATAAATATATTTTCATTGCTGTGTGAATGAATGCTTATGTTGTGTTTGATAGAATGACAGGGTTCTATTATAGCTGTTATGGTTGTTATTATACTGATCTAGGACTGAGATTTTACTCGTAAAAAAAAACGCACAAGTTCGCAAGCTCTTGTAAACTCTTCTCGCAGATTCGTACATGCATTGATTTGTTCATCACAAATGTAGTTGTTACTATGCTTAACTTGTTTCTCCTAATATATTTAATGGTGACGTACTTGATCTTTCTGCATGTTTTCCAATCATGTTTTTATTGTTTGTTTTGATAAGTTTCTTCTTTGAGCAGATAGTTTGCTCATGCTTTAGTAGTACTAGGAAGGAATGATAAAGACTTTGCCACTTCCTTGCCAAGTATGTATATATATTCTGATTGTAGTTTTATTCATCTTTCATTTTCATGCTTCTTCAATCCCATTCTCCGTGTCTACAAAAAATAAATGATATTTTTCTTGCCATTTTTGCATGGAAAGTTGTAGAATGTTTGGGGAAAAGGGGAGTCATGGTACCAACATCAACAAGTGTTGCATATTGAACTTGTTGCTATTTTGCATGGATAAGTGTAGAATGTTTGGGGAGATGGTGAGTCATAGTATCAACATCAATAAATATAGCATATTGAACTAGATTTTCATTTTATTTCTATAAAGTTTAAATAAATTTTATGATTAAATCAAGAATTAATCTCTTCCAGTTTTTTTGATTCTGCTAGTAATTAAATTGTTATCCTTCTACAAAAGGTACTGAGATTCTCTTCCAAAAGGTTCGAAAATCATAAGCGCTTTAATTGTAAAGGAACAAGGATGGAACTCAGTATTACACAACCTGATGATTGGCATCTTCACCTTCGTGATGGTGACCTACTTGAAGGTATCATCCCTCACAGGTAATTTGATTTCTGATAGAAAAGACTTGTTAAAATCCATGCATTTCTTGCTGTTTATTTTTGTCAGATGCCTAAAGAGCCTTGGACATGGTCTATTATTATTTAGCTATCTGTGCTAACTGCATTTAAAGGAAACAGAAGTGAATATTAATTAATAAATATTGCTTCTACAGTGCCAAGCATTTCGGAAGGGCAATAGTGATGCCCAATTTGAAACCACCCATCACCACTACTGCAGCTGCTTTGGCTTATAGGGAGTCCATTTTGAAAGCATTGCCTAAAGATAGCAGCTTCACTCCTTTGATGACCCTTTACTTAACAGATATGACAAGCCCTGATGAGATTAAATGTGCAAGTGAGTATAATTTGTTTATATGTGATTCTAAACAAAATATTGCCAATTACCTATGCAATTTCAAGTAATAAAAAAAAAGCGTTGGCGGAGATAGTAAGTATTTTTAATTGATGTGTCTTTGTTAGTATAAGGTTTTATGTTTTACTAGAAGAATTTTATTAAAATTAACTTCTTTTACCTTTTACCTTATCAGTTCTATTTCATATTTCCAGCTGTGTTTTGTTGCTACATGACAAGCTAACATGATATTATCTTTGCTGTCAAGCATTTCTTATATCAAACACAATTAGCCACTACATAAAGAAGTTTATGGTACTAACGAAGGGGTGACTTTTATTTTGTTATAACTTTTATGGGGTGAAATTTGAGATGTAATCATTAGCAGATATTTAACTAGTTAGTAGCTATGGAACAACATATTATATATGATTCGTAAGTGTCAAAATGGATAGAGTATGGGATAGAAGTTAAGAAAACCTCTATGCATAATTAACATAATCTGATATCATAGTTTAGTATTGATCTTAAGAAACAGTATAAGTGTTTAAGCAAGTATGAAAAATATATTAAAAAGCTATAAAGCAAGTAAATATCCTATGCATATGGGAGCCACCCTCCTTAGAAATTGCTTAACTGGCTCCAATCATATTTTTCTCGTTGAACCATGCGTCCTGTCTCTCAATTTTCCTCATAAACCCACATCTCTTCCTAGTCAGCATTACGGCATTACAAGCTTCCTGCTGTCCTCACTAATTCTTTCCCCTGCTATTCTTACTCCTTTCTCCTGAGTCAGGGTTTCTCTACTGTAGGGGTCAATGTTGCTTGGTGTAGACTTCAGTAATCATGAGTTTGAGCTTTTTTTTTTCTTTTCTCTTTCTTTAGATGAAAGAATTTCTTGATGGCCATGCCATTTATTGCTCTTTTCTTATACATAGTGGAGCTTTCAGCTTTGTTCAATGGAGCAAAGGATCTAGCTTAATGTTTGTGTACACAACTAACTGATATAAAAAGTACAAAATTTTTGTCGTTCACATGGAAATCAATGGTTTGATCGTCTAATTTCATACTATTCTCTATACTTATTCTACTTTGGCTTGATTCTTCTGACTATAGTACATTATTTATGCTAATTGTATTTGGAAGAAAAGAGTGGAGCTGTTTATGGTGTGAAGTTGTATCCTGCTGGTGCTACCACAAATTCTCAAGATGGTGTTACAGATCTTTTTGGAAAATGCTTTCCTGTTCTTGAGGAAATGGTTGAGCAAGATTTACCATTACTGGTACGTATTTTCCCTCTCTATATGTGTGTGTATGTGAGTTGATGAATAACAATTCATTACGTGCTTTTAGATGACATGCTTGCCCCAATTGTAGATAGTGATTCAATTTCAGCTACAATGTCATTATTCTTATGACTAATCACACCATGTCTGAATTATAATACACCTTTTCCAATGGAATTTATTATATTTGACGCCAATATCACAATATGCCCCTCTAAAATTGTGTGCAAATACTTGAAGACTTTAACTGTTGTCTACGTTGTGCTTGGCTTGCCCAATAGTGTTTTACTCTCTTTTTGCATGTTGATTTGTCTATTGTCTATAATGTACATAAAATTGAAAGTTCGTGTTTGTACTTTCTTATTTGCGAATCAGTGTATGTGACAGGTTCATGGAGAAGTTACAGATCCAAATGTTGATATTTTTGACCGGGAAAAGGTTTATATTGAAACGATTTTAGAGCCTTTGGTTCAAAAGCTTCCACAGCTTAAGATTGTAATGGAGCATATTACTACCATGGATGCTGTCAAGTTTGTTATGTCTTGCAAAGAGGGTACCTTATTTCAATTTCTCGGAAGAGCTTTCTCATCATTATGCTGTGATGTTCTAAAATTTTACTAATGTATGGTTTTCCTTTCCAGGTTCTGTAGGTGCAACTGTTACACCTCAGCATCTTATCCTTAACCGCAATGCTTTGTTCCAAGGTGGCTTGCAGCCTCACAATTACTGTCTTCCAGTTCTCAAAAGAGAGATCCACAGTATGTAGCTTTGTTTTTTCCCCTTAATAGATTTGTAACATCTTTACATGTTATATCAGTTCTCATGGTTATGAAAATGAAGTAGTTATTTAAGGTCATGAATTAATCCATGGTTTGCTTGTATTATATTTAGCGAATATCTTAGTTTTTCATTGATTGGATTTGATGTTATTCCTACAATTAGAAAATATTGATTTTCTGTGGCTGCTAGCCTGGAATGGCCTTCCAACATCAGTTTATATTTTGAAGATGAAACTTATAGCTTTGCTGTAAAGAGAAGTCTTATTGAAGAGTTATGGAGTCTATTGAACAGACTCATACATAATTAGCTTGAAATATTTGTTGGGAACTTGTTAATCATTTAAATTATTATTAAATTAGTTTCTATTGCAAAACTATATTATCTTACCTTGAACTCTTATTTTTTCTCTTCGTAGGACAGGCTATTGTTTCGGCTGTCACTAGCGGAAGTAAGAGATTTTTTCTCGGAACTGATAGTGCTCCACATGAAAAGCGTAAAAAGGAATGTGCTTGTGGATGTGCTGGCATATTCAATGCTCCTGTTGCTCTATCAGTCTATGCCAAAGTCTTTGAGGAGGTGCACACTTTCATTTTTGTGTCAACGTATATTTCTTTAACAATTATTAGAGTACTCCTTTTCATTTTTCATTTTGGCAATTTGTGTTTTCTGTGACCAATATGTCACTTTCAAGTTTCAAAAGATTTGCAAACTAGTTTTGCTGCATAAAATTCCAAAATTTTCACTTCTAGGCTTTCTCCTTATGCGAAATTTCCACATATCCTTTTATATTTTGCAGTGAATATCAATAGACATACACATAATTTTAGTACTATTATGAATACTTCATATGTATGCATGATTCATGCATTAATCTTGTTTTTCCATGAGATGTAATATAACCAAATGAAAAAGCCCACACTTTACATGCTACCTTGCCTATGAAAGCATGTTAATTTTTTATATTATCTTGAAGTTATTTTTACATGTCGCAGGCTGGTGCACTCGATAAGTTGGAGGCCTTTACAAGCTTTAATGGATCTGACTTCTATGGCTTACCCAGAAACAAGTCAAAGCTTACTCTAAAGAAGGCTCCATGGAAAGTACCTGAACTGTTATCTTTTCCGTTCGGAGACATCGTTCCCATGTTTGCAGGCGGAACCCTTGAATGGGAGGTATCCCTTAATTGACTAGCATTCTTCCTTTTCGACCAAAATCACAAGTATCTTTTTACCTGAGAGAATCCTTGACGAGCCGGGAACAATTGACACTTTCTGTGGGAAGTGCATAATAAAATAAATTGCTAATTGTTAAGAAATATATTCATGATTCATGCAGTGTTTAGAGTTTAGACCAAGGGGTTTGTCTGCACTGCAAGGTGACTATTCTAACAAGTTACATATTTGGTTTTCTTTTTTCGTACCTTAAGTTTTGCTCTTAATGTGCAGATGCTCGTCTTGCTATCATTAACTCCTGAATTAGATGCTATGTTCCAATGGCATCTTACATAATAACTATAATATACTATATTCAACAACCCTTTTACCAAAGGTGTATTTATGTGTTACAACTTGCAAATGAAACTATGGCCAATCTTACCGTTTTATGTTTCTTATTTAAATGCATACTTGGTCCCTTAAAAATTTTTGGTCCGTCTTTAATTTTAAATTTGTTGGCTTGTATTATGAAATCGTTGGCTAAAATTTTCTCTCTTTTTTATTTAATAAATATAAAAGAATAAAATATTTCTAGACATACGAAAGAGTTGGAAAAGTTGCATAATTACGCAACAGATACTATTTCGCAATGGTCTTGCTTTAACAAGTTGCACAACAATTTGCAATTTCGCATGAGAATATTGTGGAATGGCCTATTTTCATAAACGAGTATGTTACATGTCCACTAAAATTAGTCACTAGAATAAAATATATGTTGGAAAATAAAATATATGTTAAAAATAAGCTACACAATACATGTATTTATACACAAATACACGGTGGTTAATTTTAATGGCTAATTTTAATGTATAAATAACTTTTTTACTTCTCTTGGAATAGGGTGTTGCAAAATGATAGTGGGTTTAGTTTTTCCTCCCAAATAAGCCATTTGCAATACATTTTGTAATACATTTTGTGAAAATTAGTAAAGCTAATTTTAGAAAATTAATAAATAAATAATAACTAAATAAAAAAAGGTAATAAACAATCTTAGTTTATCTTAGAATTTTAATAGTTGAAAAAGAGAAGAATTATATATTTCTAATTGACGGATGGTTCATATTAAAGAGACTCACCTATACATTGAGTTTTTCTTTAATTCATTTCAATCAAGTCATTCAGATAGAATAACATAATATTTCTTTGAGTAGTTTTCTCTTATATATATAGAGAGAAATGTGTTCTCCTTTTGTCAAGAGAGAGTGTTATTGTAATCTCCTTGTGATAGAGAGAAGTTGTAATTCTCAAAGAAAGTTATTCAATTGTTTCCATATTTTATACAAATTTCTAATTTTTCATCTCTATATTTTGCTGTGTCATTTGTCTGGTACCTAACAGTGGTATCAGAGCCAAAGGTTACTGATTAGTATTTTTTTTTCGCTGCGAGTTACCGTCTAAAAAAAATGGCAGCAAAGTATGAAATTTCAAAATTCAGTGAGAGTAATTTTTCCATATGGAAATTGAAGATAAAAGCCATTATGAGAAAAGACAATTGCGTAACAGCAATTGAAGGTAGACCCAGTGGAATTACAGATGAAAAATAGAAGGAGATGGACAACAATGCTACTGCAAACTTACACCTGGCATTAGCTGACTCAGTTTTTATCAAGTGTAGCAGAGAAAAAGACAGCAAAGGAAATTTGGGATGCTCTCACCAAATTATATGAAGTCAAGTCACTTCACAACAAGATATTCTTGAAGAGAAGACTTTATACTCTTCGAATGAGTGAATCCACATCGGCAACGGATCACATCAACAATCTAAATACGCTATTTTTCCAACTCTCATCGTTGGAATATACCATAGCGAAAAACGAACGTGCAGAGCTCTTACTTCAAAGTCTACCAGATTCATATGATCAGCTTATCATTAACTTAACTAATAATGTTTTGACTGATTATCTTTCTTTTGATGACATGGCTGCTGCGGTTCTTGAAGAAGAATCTAGGCACAAGAATAAGGAAGATAGATTAGAGAGCTCAAAACAAGCAGAGGCTTTGTTGATGACAAGAGGGAGATCAATGGAGTGTGATTCCAGTGGGAGTCAAAGTAGACCAAAGACACAAAGTAAGAAGCAGGTCAAATGCTATAATTGTGGTAAGAGAGGGCACTTCAAGAAAGATTGTTGGAATAAGAAGAGTATAGAGAATGTTCCAGAATGATCAAATTCTCAAGGATGTATTGCGAGCACCTCTGATGATGGAGAAATCCTGTATGGCGAAGCAACAATTGGTTCTAAAGGCAGTAAACAGCTCACTGATGTTTGGATTGTTGATTCAGGTGCAACATGGCACATGACTCCTCATCGTGATTGGTTTTGTACATATGAACCTGTCTTGGAAGGATCGGTGTTTATGGAAAACGATCATGCCTTAGAGATTGTTGGAATGGGTACTGTCAAAATAAAAAATGTTTGATGGTTCTATTCGTTCACTTCAAGGGGTAAGACACGTAAAAGGCTTGAAGAAGAATTTGTTGTCGATTGGGTAATTGGATGAACTTGGTTGCAAAACCCATATTGAAGGTGGGATCTTGAAAGTTGTTAAAGGAGCTCTTGTGGTAATAAAAGCAAAAAAGATTACAGCAAATCTATACATGCTTGTGGGAGATACTTTGCAAGAGGCAAAGGCATCAGTTGCTTCAACAAGCCAAGAAGAAATGACGATGACATGGCATTGCAAACTAGGCCACCTGTCAGAACGAGGCTTGAAGATTCTTGGAGAACGTAATCTCATTCCGGGGATCAAATCGGTAAACCTACCATTTTGTAAGCACTACGTTACAAGAAAGCAACATAGATTGAAGTTTGGTAGATCAACTTCTCGGAGCAAATACATATTGGAGTTGATTCATTCTGATGTGTGGGAATCACCGGAGATGTCCCTAGGAGGAGCAAAATATCTTGTATCATTTATTGATGATTACTCTAGGAGGCTATGGGTGTACCCGATCAAGAAGAAGTCAGACGTGTTTGCGATGTTCAAAGAGTTCAAAGCAAAGTTAGAACTTGAATCTGGAAAGAAGATCAAGTGTTTAAGGACAGATAATGGAGGAGAATATGTCGATGGTGATTTTCTAACATTTTGCAAGCAAGCAGGTATTCAATGGCAATTCACAGTTGCATATACGCCTCAGCAAAATAGTGTCGCAGAGCGAATGAATAGGACTCTCCTAGAAAGAGCACGAGCTATGTTGCAAACTGCAGGTTTAGCCAAGTCTTTTTGGGCAGAAGCTGTTAAAACCGCCTGTTATGTGATAAATCGGTCACCATCAACTGCAATTGGGTTGAAGACACCAATAGAGATGTGGCAAGGTAAGCCACCTAATTATTCTTCTTTACATATATTTGGTTGTCCTGTGTACGTGATGTACAATTCCTAGGAAAGAACAAAGTTGGACCCAAAGTCTAGAAAATGTATATTCTTGGGTTATGCTGACGGAGTTAAGGGGTATCGCCTGTGGGATCCCACTGCCCGCAAGGTAGTTGTCAGTAGAGATGTAATATTTGCAGAAGATGAATTGGAAAAAGAATAAGAAAATGACAGCACTATTAAAGAGATAACCACTGTTCAAATAGATAAAAAAAATGCAGAGAAGGTAATCTTTCTAAAGCAAAACCACATCACGAAGAACAAGAAGCAGAGGCCGATGACATAGAAGTTCGTCGATCCACTCGACAAAGAAGAACACCATCATGGCACTCAAACTATGTTTTGACAAACCATGATGCATATTATCTTTTGACAGAAAATGGAGAGCCAACAACTTTTATGGAGGCTATGCGCAATCCAGACGCTTCTATGTAGATGGCAGCAATGCAAGAGGAAATTGAGGCATTACATAGTGTTGGTGGGTTCCCAACTAAGTGGGGCCCACATATTTAAAACAAAAAAAAAAATAAAGAAACAAAGTAGCAAAGCCACAAGAGAGAGAGAGTTAGAGACACTCACTTTTCAAAAAAAAGAAGGAAACAGAAGAGCATCGGCGCCGAAGAGGAGAAGAATTTGGGGAAAAAGGGCAAGCTAACTTTGATCCTATTAAATCGGTAAACTTGCTCCATTTCTTATGAAATTTTAGTATGTTATTCCTGGTGTAGAGATGAACATTAGGATATAACTTGCTAGTTGTATTGCCTTCTCTTTTGCCTGATTTGAGATACCACTTTGTGGAGGGTTTATGTTGATTTCACCAGTTTTGGTGATGTATTTTGTTGATTGTTGAGATGCCCTAGTGTTACTAGGAATATTTTTTGTGTACCCATTATTCTGATAGTGGAAGATTTTTCTGGACTAGTTCCCGTGGGTTTTTTTGTCCCTCTTTTGGGAGTTTTTCCACGTTAAAATTTTGGTGTCTGATTATTTGATTTCTGCCATTATAATTGTTGCTTGGAGTATCTTTGGTATTGCCTATTTAATCGCACAGGTTGTGGAAAAATTATTTCTGGTGCTTCCGCTGTTAGACAGGTTCTTGTTTTGAACCTTGGTTGAGTTTTTTCCAACAAAGTGGTATCAGAGCCGATGGTTAATCAGTTTGGTGGTTTTAAGGGGTATTCAAGGTGAAGCATCGAAAGTCTTCCCGGCAAAGGTGGTCCGGGCAGCGTGTCCCGCGGTGTTTTGTGGCGGTGTGATGGACGAATACTTGTGGTGGTGGAGGAGCTAGAGGAGAGTTGATGCTTGATGTGGAGGCTCACACTTGAGGGGGAGATTGTTCGTGTTGCAAGTGTGAGGAGTGTTGAAGTTAGTCCCACATCAAAGAAAGCAAGGAAGAGTGAGGAGTTTATAAGATGAGAGACCCATTAACTTGACACCCTTAAGGTTTTGAGTTGGATGTGGTGTCTTCTCATCTTATATTCTATCGCTTGATTCCTCCCTGAAATCTCTCCGATGGTCGAGAGCTCTCCGCGGTTGGCCCAACAAAGTGGTATCAGAGCTTTGGTTGTTTGTCTCTGTGCTGATTAAATGGAGGAAAATACTCATGGACTGAATATGGTCAAATTGAATTCCCAAAATTATTCAATTTGGAAGACCCTCATGGAAGATATGTTGTATAGCAAGGACTTATATGATCCTGTGGAGGGGGATAAATCCAAAGCTACTAAATCCGATGCTGAATGGAAGAAGCTGAATCGGAAGGCAGTTGCTTTGATTAGGGAATGGCTTGATCTTAGTGTGTATCCACATGTTGACACCGAAATGAATGCTAAGAAGATGTGGAAGAAATTGAAAGAGTTATATGAGAGGAAGAATGTGCAAAACAAAGCATTCTTGATTAGGAAGCTTGTCAATATGAAGTATGTTGAAGGTAAATCAATGCCGGAGCACTTGAGCATTTTTCAGGAGACAGTAAACCAATTGACAAATAATGAAATCACTTTGAATGATGAGTTGCAAGCCTTGTTGTTGTTGAGCTCTTTTCCTGATAGTTGGGAAGTTCTGGTTGTGACACTGACTAACTCAGCTCCAAATGGAAAGTTGACGTTAGCAATGGTTAAAGAGAGCATGTTGAATGAAGAAGCCAGAAGAAGAGAGCGAGGTTTGACTAATGCCTCCTCCCAGTCAGAAGCACTTGTTTCAGAGTCACGGGGGAGAAGTCAAAGTAGAAAACGTCACAGTTCTGACAGGTCAGAGAGTCAAAGCAAGTCAAGAGGAAAGTACAAGCCAAGAAAAGAGTTCATTTGTCACCATTGTGGCAAGCCGGGGCATATCAAGAGGTATTGTAGGTTCTTGAAAAGAGAACAATCAAGGGGAAGAAATGAAGACAAAGGTAAAGATAGTGATAAAGAAACTGCTGCTATTGTTTATGAAGATGTTCTTATCACATATGATGAAAATTATGTGAATCTTGTCTGTGATGATTCCACTTGGATTATGGACTCTGGTGCCTCATGTCATGTCACTCCAAGGTGTGAATTTTTCACTTCCTATACTGCTCGAAATTTTGGCAAGATCAAATTGGGAGATAAAGGAGTGTGTGATATCATTGGTATGGGTGATTTGTGGCTTGAAACCAACATGGGATGCAAGTTGCAATTGAAGAATGTTAGGCATGCGCCAGATATGCAGTTCAATCTCATTTCAGTGAAGGCATTGGATCAAGAGGGGTATTGCACTTCCTTTGGCAGTGGAAAATGTATGATTACCAAAGGGGCTCTCATTGTTGCTAGAGAAGACAATAGTCTCACTACTCTCTACCGGTTGCAAGCAAAGTTGTGCAAAGAAGATGTGAATGTAGCTGATGATTCCTCTTCTGATTTGTGGCATATACGTCTTGGTCACTTAAGCGAGAAAAGACTAAGCGTCTTGGCCAAGAAGCACTCACTTCCAGTGAAAGGTACAACTTTAAATACTTGCACTCATTGTTTTGTTGGAAAGCATGCTAGAGTATCATTTTATAATTCTGGACCTCATAGGAGATCACATGTTCTAGATTTAGTTCACACTGATGTTTGCACTATGGATGCTAAGACACTAGGTGGTGCATTATATTTTGTTACATTTATTGATGATTATTCTCGAAAAGTGTGGGCTTTTGTTTTGAAATCTAAAGACCATGTGCTCGGTATATTCAAACACTTTCATGCAAGTGTTGAAAGAGAAACAGGAAGGAAATTGAAATGTGTTCGAGCAGATAATGGTGGTGAATACAAGGGTCCGTTTGAAGAGTATTATAAAGGACGTGGGATCAAGCTTGAGAAGACGGTTCCTAAGACTCATCAACACAATGGAGTTGCTGAGAGAATGAATCGTACTATAAATAATAGAGTCAGGTGTATGCTCTCTCATGCAAAGTTGCCTAAATCCTTTTGGGGTGAAGCGATGAGGACTGTAGTAGATCTGATCAACCTTTCTCCTTCAGTTCCACTTAATGGTGATGTTCCAGAGAAAGTTTGGAGAGGAAAAGATGTCTCCTATAGTCACTTGAGAGTTTTCAGGTGCAGAGCTTTTGTTCACATTCCAAGAGATGAAAGGTCTAAACTTGATGGAAAGTCAAAGCAGTGTATCTTCATGGGTTATGGTCACGAAGACTTTGGTTACAGATTATGGGATCCGGTGAGCAAGAAGATAATTAGAAGCCGAGAAGTGATTTTTCTTGAAGACCAAACTATTGAAGACTTGGAGAAGACAGATAAGCCTACAATAACTGTTAGACGTTCTGCTGATGATGAACCTGGTCCTTCCACTAGACCTCCTGTTGATGCGGGAGATGTACAAGTTGATAATGTTGGTGATGATTTGCATGATGAACATACACCTCAACCTGAGGTGCCAGATGTTGAAGTTCCACCTGAACCACCAGTTGAGCCTGAACTGAGAAGATCTACTAGGGAGCACCATCCTTCTCAAAAATACTCTCCTTATGAGTATGTGATGAACACTGAGACTGGGGAGCCAAAGAGCTACCAGGAGGCTATGTCTGATGAGCATAAGGAAGATTGGTTGAAGGCCATGCAAGAAGAAATGAAATCCTTGCATGAGAATCATACTTTTAAATTGGTGAAGTTGCCGAAGGGTAAGAGAGCATTCAAGAATAAATGGGTATTCAAGTTGAAAGCAGATGAAAATGTCTCACGGCCAAGGTACAAAGCTCGATTGGTTGTGAAAGGCTTTGAGCAAAAGAAAGGTATTGATTTTGAGAAGATTTTCTCTCCAGTTGTGAAGATGTCCTCTATTCGAGTTGTGCTTGGGTTGGTAGCTAGCTTGAATTTAGAGGTTGAGCAGCTTGATGTGAAAACTGCGTTCCTTCACGGTGACATAGATAAAGAAATCTATATGGAGCAACCAGAGGGTTTCGAGGTTAAAGGAAAGGAGCACCTTGTATGCAAGTTGAAGAAGAGCTTATATGGGCTGAAGCAAGCACCAAGACAGTGGTATACAAAGTTTGATTCCTTCATGGAAGGTCATGGGTATAGTAAGACTTCTTATGATCATTGTGTATATGTTAAGAAATTCTCTGATGGTGATTTTATAATTCTTTTGCTTTATGTTGATGACATGTTGATTGTTGGCCATGACACTAAGAAGATTGAAAGTCTTAAGAAAGACTTGAATAGATCCTTTGCTATGAAGGATTTGGGTCCTGCAAAGAAAATCCTTGGCATGAGTATCACTCGTGACAGGAAGAATGGAAAACTGTGGTTGTCACAGCAGAAGTATATTGAGAAGGTTTTAGAGAGGTTTAGCATGAGTAGTTCCAAACCTGTTAGTACTCCACTTGCTAGTCATTTCAAGCTGAGTTCGCAGCAATGTCCTACAAGTGAGAAAGAGAAAGCAGAAATGAAGAAGATTCCATATGCATCTGCAGTTGGCAGTTTGATGTATGCTATGGTTTGCACCAGGCCGGATATTGCTCATGCAGTTGGAGTTGTTAGTCGGTTTCTCTCTAATCCTGGCAAGGAATACTGGCAAGCAGTGAAGTGGATTCTCAGATACCTTAATGCTTCCAAAGTCTGTTTATGCTTTGGGAGTGGCCAACCTGTGTTGGATGGTTACACAGATGCGGATATGGCTGGGGATCTTGATTCAAGAAAGTCTACTTCTGGTTATATGATGACTTTTGCAGGGGGAGTGTGTCGTGGCAATCTCGACTTCAGAAATGTGTTGCTTTGTCTACTACAGAGGCAGAATACATTGCTGTTGTTGAAGCTTCTAAGGAACTCTTGTGGATGAAAAAATTTCTACAAGAGTTAGGCATCAATTAAGAGAAGTTTGTGTTATTTTGTGACAGTCAGAGTACTATCCATCTCAGCAAGAATCCGACGTTTCATTCCCGATCGAAGCACATAGAGGTGAGGTATCATTGGATACGTCAAGCGCTTGAGATGAAGTCATATGCACTTGAGAAGATCCATACTGATGATAATGGTTCATATATGATGACTAAGAGTTTACCTGCAGTGAAGTTTAATTTTTGCAAAGAGAAAGCGGGCTTGGTAGAGCAGCCTATCCCCACTTGAGTTGGTGAGGGGGAGATTTGTTAGTGGGTCCCCAATTAAGGGGGGCCCACTGATGAGCGGATAATTTATACGTTTTTTGGCGTTATTTTTAGTATGTTTTTAGTATGTTTTAGTTAGTTTTTATTATATTTTTATTAGTTTTTAAATAAAAATCATATTTCTGGACTTTACTATGAGTTTGTGTATTTTTCTGTGATTTCAGGTATTTTCTGGCTGAAATTGAGGGACCTGAGCAAAAATCTGATTCAGAGGCTGAAAAAGGACTGCAGATGCTGTTGGATTCTGACCTCCCTGCACTTGAAGTGGATTTTCTTGAGCCACAGAAGTCCAATTGGCGCGCTCTCAATTGCGTTGGAAAGTAGACATCCTGGGCTTTCCAGAAATATATAATAGTCTATACTTTACCCGAGATTTGATGGCCCAAACCGGCATTCCAAGTCAGCATAAAAATTCTGGCGTCAAAACGCCAGAACTGGCATAAAAGCTGGAGTTAAACGCCCAAACTGGCACAAAAGCTGGCGTTTAACTCCAAGAAAAGTCTCTACACATGAAAGCTTCAATGCTCAGCCCAAGCACACACCAAGTGGGCCCGGAAGAAGATTTCTGCATTAATTACTTATTTCTGTAAATCCTAGGCTACTAGTATTATAAATAGGACCTCTTGCTATTGTATTTTCAGATCTTTACACACTTTTCATATTTGGAACTTATATGTTCACGTTTGGGGCTGGCCATTCGGCCATGTTTAGACCCTTTTGTTCTTATGTATTTTCAACGATGGAGTTTCTACACACCATAGATTAAGGTGTAGAGCTCTGCTGTTCTTCATGAATTAATGCAAAGTACTACTGTTTTCTATTCAATTCACTCCTATTTCTTCTCTAAGATATACACTCGTTCTTCAACTTGATGAATGTGATGATCTGTGACACTCATCATCATTCTCACCTATGAACGCGTGCCTGACAACCACTTCCGTTCTACATGCAAACAAGCTTGAATGTGTATCTCTTGGGTTTCTAATCTAAGATTAAAACCTTCGTGGTATAGGCTAGAATTATTGGCGGCCATTCCTGAGATCCGGAAAGTCTAAACCTTGTCTGTGGTATTCCGAGTAGGATCTGGAAAAGGATGACTGTGACGAGCTTCAAACTCGCGAGTGTTGGGCGTAGTGACAGACGCAAAAGGATCAATGGATCCTATTCCAACATGATCAAGAACTGACAGATGATTAGCCGTGCGGTGACAGCACATTTGGACCATTTTCACTGAGAGGACGGGAAGTAGCCATTGACAACGGTGATGTCCAACATAAAGCTTGCCATGGAAAGGAGTATGAATGATTGGATGAAGGCAATAGGAAAGCAGAAGTTTAGGAGGAACAAAGCATCTTCATACGCTTATCTGAAATTCTCACCAATGAATTACATAAGTATCTCTATCTTATTTTATGTTTTATTCATCTTTTAATTATCAATCCTCCATAACCATTTGAATCCGCCTGACTGAGATTTACAAGATGACCATAGCTTGCTTCAAGCCGACAATCTCCGTGGGATCGACCCTTACTCACGTAAGGTTTATTACTTGGACGATCCAGTGCACTTGCTGGTTAGTTGTGCGGAGTTGTGACAAAGAGTTGAGATTACAATTGTGCGTACCAAGTTGTTGGCCCCATTGATGATCACAATTTCGTGCACCACCCACATATTTAAAACAAAAAAAATAAAATAAAGAAACAAAGTGGCAAAGCCACGAGAGGGAGAGAGAGTTAGAGACACTCACTTTTCAAAAAAAAAGAAAAAAAAGAAGGAAACAGAAGAGAATCGGTGCCGAAGAGGAGAAGAATTTGGGGGAAAAGGGCAAGCTAACTTTGATCCTATTAAATCGGTAAACTTGCTCCATTTCTTATGAAATTTTAGTATGTTATTCCTGGTGTAGAGATGAACATTAGGATATAACTTGCTAGTTGTATTGCCTTCTCTTTTGCCTGATTTGAGATACCCACTTTGTGGAGGGTTTATGTTGATTCCACCAGTTTTGGTGATGTATTTTTTTTATTGTTGAGATGTCCTAATGTTACTAGGAAGATTGTTTGTGTATCCATTATTCTGATAGTGGAAGATTTTTCTAGACTAGGTCCCGTGGGTTTTTTGTCCCTCTTTTGGGGTTTTTTTCACGTTAAAATTCTGGTGTTTGATTATTTGATTTCTGCCATTATAATTGTTGCTTGGAGTATCTTTGGTATTGCTTATTTAATCGCACAGGTTGTGGGAAAATTATTTCTGGTGCTTCTGCTATGAGACAGGTTCTTGTTTTGAACCTTGGTTGAGTTTTTCCCAACACATAGAAACCATACCTGGAAACTTGTTGAACTTCCAGCAGGTCGGAAAGCCATTGGTAACAAATGGGTTTACAAGATTAAACGAGATAGTAATGATCAGGTGGAACGATATCGTGCAAGGTTGGTTGTCAAGGGATATGCTCAGAAAGAAGGTGTTGACTTCAATGAAATATTTTCTCCAATGGTGAGACTAACTACTAATAGAGTAGTTTTGGCTATGTGTGTTGTATTTGATTTACATCTAGAGCAATTAGATATAAAGACTGCTTTTCTTCATGGAGAACTTGAAAAAGAGATATATATGCTCCAACCAGAAGGTTTTGAAGAACAAGGAAAAGAAAACTTGGTTTGCAGGTTAACTAAATCTCTGTACGATCTAAAGCAGGCGCCAAGGTGTTGGTACAATAGATTTGATTCTTTCATTATTAGCTTTGGATACAACAGACTTAGTTCAGATCATTGTACCTATTACAAGAGGTTTGGTGATAATAATTTCATCATTCTGCTGTTGTATGTGGATGACATGTTGGTGGTAGGTCCCAACAAAGATCAAATCCAAGAATTGAAGGCACAGTTGGCTAGGGAGTTTGATATGAAAGACTTGGGACTAGCAAACAAGATTTTAGGGATGCAAATTCACCGAGACGAAAAGGATAGGAAGATTTGGCTATCCCAAAAGAATTATTTGAAGAAGATCTTGCAACGCTTCAACATGCAAGAATGTAAGCCAATTTCAACTCCACTTCCTATGAATTTTAAATTATCCTCAAGTATGTACCCTAGTAGTGAAGCAGAGAGGATGGGAATGTCTCGAGTGCCGTATGCATCAGCAGTGGGAAGCCTTATGTATGCCATGATCTATACAAGGCCAGATATTGCTCAAGCAATTGCGGTGGTAAGTGTAAGACCCCTAAATTTTTGAAAGTTATTAATAAATTATTATGATGTATTATATTTATTTAAGACTACATTTTAGATATTTTTATATAAAAATTTAGTAAACTCTTATTTATTATTAGAGTTCTTATAATTGAAAAATAATAAGTATTTTATATGCCTTAATTTTAATATATAGATTCTTAACCTTATTTTATAAATAAAGGAGAATTAATCTAATTATCATCAATTTTCATTGAATTAGTATTTATTCGAAAATACATTTCAAGTTGGTAATTAAATGGTATTTCAAAGATATTTACTTTATATTTAATTTGGTTTTAAATTATTATTTTATTTTATTATTTTATTAATAATTTTACACTCCCAAAACAATTAACCTTACCCTAACTACCCCATACCCAACGAAAGAAAAGAAAAAAAAGAAAGGGAAAGAATAGAAAGGGGGAAAACAGGGGAAGCTTGAAGAAAGAAAAAAAAAGAAAGAAAGACAGAGAAGGGAGAAAGGGGTATCGAGGGAGAAGAGAGGAGGAACGGCGTCGGCGAGCAGCCCATGGTCGCCGCCATCGCGTCGTCGAAGGAATCAGAGCCGCGAAGAGAGAAAGAGAGAGAGAGAGAGAGAGCTCAAGAGAGAGGAGCGTCACCATCGTCGTCACGGTTGCAGGCGTGAAGGCCGCCGCTGTCGCCGCGCCTTGCTCAGTCGCCGTTGAGATGGCTGAGCGCGAGGAGGAAGTAGCTTTCGTCGTCACCAAGCCGTCACCGCCGCCAGAACTGCGAGGAGAGGAGACGCGTGTCTAACTCGTCGTCGCCGGCCCGCCTAGCTCGAGCCTCGTTGCCATTGCCATCCTTGTCAGATCCACCGCCTCTGAAGCTTCTGGCCACACCTTTACCGCCGGAGAACGCCAACACCGCCGCTACCACCGGAAACTGCCACTGAAGCCTAGGTCTGCTTGGTTATACAATCACCGCCACATCTTGTTGTCGTTGTCAGAGCCGCCACTGCTAGAACTCTTGCTGTTACCACTGTTGTTCTAACTGTTGTCGTCGTCACTGAAAGTGGCCACTGGGGCTTCTCGAAAACCCTGTTGTTGCTGCTTCATTATTTTATTGTAAGCTAGCTCTATTTCCAATTCCATTGAATTCATTTCCATTTCCGATCCCATTGAATTTGAACTCTCTATTTTGTTGCAACCTTGATTACTGCTGTGAGGATTACTAATGTCACTGTTACTGGAGTATCATTGGAATTGACGTCGCTATTGCCCTGATTAATGCTGCTCCCTTCCCGTATTTCTTTTGGTAAGACTGGTTTTGTTCTACAACCAATATTCTAATTATTGTTCCTTTGATGATCTGTTCTATTTTACCCTTGCATTTACTTCAGCTTCTATTAAATTTCCTCCCAAAGTTGTTGTTGCTGCTACTAGAGTTATGGGTGATGCCGCTGCTGTTCCGGTTGTGTTGGAATGACTACTGCTGCCGCGAATTAGGAATAGAGGAAATGGTTATATTAAATAATACGATTGCGACATCGAGGTAGGGGCGTTTTTATTAAAACTCATTTTGTTCTTAAGAGTTGTTATAAATTGATATTTAGGCGTGTAAATATTTTTGGTGATTATGGAGTCTTATGAGTTGAACTGAACTGCCTTGAATGAATGTGAATGCTTACTTGCCTGTGGCTAGTTAATATTGAGTTGATATTGAAGTAGTGAATGAAAGATTAATTTAAAAATCTGATTCGAATGTTCATTAAGTATAATTTGAATACTGAAAAGTGATTTGATGTTAGATTTAGTTTGACTTCGGAAAATGATTTGAGATTTGTGAATGACTTGGGTTTGAAAATATTGGAAAGTGTTTGAGAAAATGTTAGTTGACTTTGTTGGAAATGAATTGGAATTTGGAAAGGGTTATAATATTGGAGATGAGCTTGATTTGTAGAAAAATGAATTTAAATTGAAAATGGTTTGAGATATTGAAATTGTTCTGATTTTGAAATTGAGTTGAAAGGAGTTTGAGAAATGGTTTTGTTGGGACCGAGAAAGGGTGGCAGTGTCCGAGTTTTAGAGGAGATGTTGCCAAAATTTTATAAAATTGGAAGTTTTATTTGGAGTATTTAATTAAAAGGATTTGTTCTTAAACATTATATGTTTTTAAGATTGATTTATTTATTAGAGAAAGAATTATGTTTTGAATTGGGATTTGTTAATGGATGGAATGGAAAGAAGGATAATGAGGGTTTTCTTTGAAATATGGTCTTGGAATGAATTTGAAAATGAGATTTGGATTGATAAATGATTATGACATTGAGAATGTTGAGAATGTTGAGATATGAACTTTAAATTAATCACTTGGCTTATGAATTTGAATTATCTGAGATACGAGGTTCCCTGGATAAAGTACCATGGCTTGCCACCACGTGTACCAGGTTGAAAACTCGATACTCTGTTGGCCCTACGACGTAAGTGTGACCGGGCACTATATAAATTTCCGGGAATGTTTCTCCCATTGAGCAATATTGATTATTTGAGAAAAATCTATGCATAGACTCTTGGGGATGCACGTCGGGGGACAGTCTAAGGACAATTCAGACTTGTCGGGTTGGCTGGATAACCGACAGATGAGCCTCATCAGCCATAGGACAGGCATGCATCTTATGCATTTGTATGCTTTGCTTGGGTTTGAACTTGTTTTGGTTTGCCTAATTGTTAAACTGTTCTTAACTACTACTTGAACTATTTGCTGTAACTGCTACCTAAGCTTGTGCTTTCCTTGTCTGCCTTGCTTGTGTTTTCCCTGGCGTGCTACATTTGAGAATGAATTTTGGTGCTGAATTAATGATTGTGTTGTTTGATTGTGTGGTTGGTTTCTGATTAAGATTTTCTTATAAGAAAGGAAAGGTTTCGGATTTCTGAAATATTAAACTTTGTTTCTTTGAAAAGATTTTGAACGATTACCTATTGGTTTTTGAAAATACATAAGGCAATGATAATCACTGAGCTTGAAAACAGTTTTCTTATTAAATATCTTCTTATGACAACTTTGAAACTCCGTAGTGAGACCGTGTGATTAGGTTCTCACCCTCCTACAACTTTACCTTTTCAGGAACCAGATGAAGCATTATGAAGAGTTATACTGCGTTTGGTTTATATGTTGTTGTATTATTTAGATTATTTTCGTCCCTCGTCTTTGTTATTACAAGTTTGTTAGAGGGATAGGAGTTGTATGTTATATATATATATATATATATATATATATATATATATATATATATATAAGGAGTCTTGTATATGAATCTATGCCTGCCTGTATTTCTTTTAAGATAAAGTATTTATTTCCGGTTTTCAAAGAATTCAGCGATACGGTGTTGAGTCACAGGCTCCTATGTTAATATTTAGTATATAAAGTAGTCGTAATACTCCTTGCTATCAGAGTGGCGCTGCCGGAACCGTGGCATTCTGGTAGTGAGGGTGTTACATTATGGTATCAGAGCAGTTCATCCTGATTAGAGCCTTGCGAATGGACTAACTATGCTTCATTGCATTCTGAGTGTCTGTAATGTTGTAGGTCTTGTCCAAGTAACAAGAATTTGAATTTTATGCACATGACTGCCTATTAATTAACACTGTTAGCTTGTCGTTGCATATCTGTTGATAGTCTGGCCAACTTAATGTTGATGGCTATGTAAACGGGGAAGTTAATAGGTTATTATGGGCGAATTGGAATTGATAAGTAATAGGTAACGCTTATCGCGCTGCTTGCAGACGTTAGGAATTAATTCTCGAAGATATTCTTTTATATGTCTCGAAAATTTTACTAATGACTTGTAACTTATTCTTTCATAGTGTGCCTTGAAATCCTTATTTGAGATTTCTTTCTGAAAAGTAGTTTGATTATTTTTCAACTTTACCTCTTGTTGAAATGCATTCTCGTTTAATCCTAACTGCTTATGTTTACTTAAATTCTTTGGAGGATTTGTTTGTCTTTTCAACCTCTTTTTTATTCATGTAGTCTTTTATGTAAATCTGAAATTGTTTAATGCAAAAAAAAAAGCACTTGGAATTTTAGTTTTAAACTTTTTAAAAAAGAGATTTTCGATTCTCTTAGAAGAAATTTCAACTTAATCCTTTCTTACTTGATTGTACCTATAATCATTCTTTAAATTTGATAAAAATATTTTGAATTGGACATGTCTTTTTTCATATGTATTTTTGAAATCATATCTCAAATTTTTTTTAAAACAAAATTTGAAATTCCTTTCAATTTTACTGTGATTTCAATATATACTCCTAATTGACTAAATGGTTGAATATCTTTTGAGATTTCTGAGGAATTATTTTTTATCCTTAGTCCAATTAAATTCCATCTTTTAAAATTTCATATATTTTGTCTTTATCTTGAAATAGTTTTGACGAAAAATAACTTGATTTTCTACCAACCTCACTTTGTTTTTATGTAAATTCTTAATTGATTATGTAAGGTACTTTTCAAGATTGTCGAGAAAACATTTCATCCTTAGCTTAGCTTATTTTCATTTCACAAATCTTGCATAATTTAATTTGACTTGAATTTATTTTAACATGACACAATATTTACGTTTTTGATGATTTTCTGGAATTTTGTAAAGCAATTGCCCTGTTCTCCTCTATAGTTTCTATTGGAGTTCTTTGAAATCAAAATTGTAACACCCTAATATTCAAATTCTTATGCTCGAGTCATAAGTCAATGATATTACGGTGGTACGACTCTCAGGTGGATTTTTAATATATAAAAGTAGGTAATTTCGAAAGGAGTATTAATTGAGAAGCCTGAAAAGAGTAGAAATAAAATCGCGAAGACGTGTCACTCACGTATCGACAACAAAAGATAAACCGTGAAGCCGAAAGTGATATACGAATAAGGCGTAGAGGAGATTAAGAGGTAGATAACAGATAGATATATATAACATAAGTAAATAGTCACTAGTCGCGACCCGTGAAGTTTAGGCCGGCTAGGATACAGTATGAAAGTAGTTGACAACAGTATATCCTAATCTCTCCCGAAGGAAACATGAGAGCCTCTATAGGCAAATTCAAAAGAGTTCAATACATAATATAATCTTTTCAAAACAAAGGTGGAGAGATTCTAAGCGAAACACAAAGGAGAGAAAATAAAGATCTTCGCCGTCTTTCAGACGACCCACAACTCACTTCTGAGCACCTGGACCTGTATCTGAAAAATAAGAGATATATATGGAATGAGAACCCCGGGCCCATGGGTTCCCAGTACGGTAAAAGTGTCAAATAAATACAATGCACTGCAATAAAAACTCACTAAGCATCCTAAACTTCTTCACCAATTATCCATCCTAGGTTCTCGCTAATCCATGAATAGGCAACTGTCATAAGGGAGTGCTAAATCTAATTCATGTTTCACATGTTTCCCAACTTGCTGACTCTTCCACAAATCAGACTCAGAATCATAAGCAAAACTATTACCAGTTGTTCTATCTCAACAATTCTATATCAATACATCATACCTTCACCTGGAGCTAGTGAAACCACATCACTGCATCTACCCAGAGAGTTCAAATTATCTCATTCAATAATCATCATCATCATGCAATCGCATCATCAATTCATCTCATCAAGAACAGCCCTCAACATCCACCGACACCAGCATGAGGGGCCTCTCAGTTGTACAAACACAAGCAATACAGGCAAGTAATACACAAATATGGTACAAGTAGAACAAGTAGCACATAGTCAGGTAACATGGCATATATGATGTAGAAATCCAAAACAAACAGGCAAACCCAAACAATTCAAACATATGCAAATGATGAATGCCTGCCCTATGGCTGATGATATCATCTGTCGGTTATATAGCCAACCTGACATGTCCTGGTAGCTAACCATTGGACAGAAACACCCCTTGCGGAGCAAGTAGGTTTGAGCTACAACCCCCTTGCTACTGCCCGCTCAATCCAGAGCTAGTGAAATAATCACTACTGCGGCTACTACCCAGGCGGGTGTCTAAAAGCTCAACCTGGAGCGAGTGGATTCACCACTATTGTCGGCTACTACCCAGGCGTCACAATCTCTGACTTGGAGCAAGTGGGACGAACCACAACCCTTGCTACTGCCCAGGATCTCAAAATATATATTCGTTCAGTTTAAAAGCAATCATCATTGTTATCAAATCTCAAACATTAACCTGGAGCAAGCGTGATGAACCACCACTCTTACTACTACCCAGGTATCACAAATACTCATTTATTCAAAACTCCATAATTTAACTCATTTATCATAAACATCCTTTCCCGTCTCATACCCGGAGCAAGTGGACAACGCCACTGCCTACTACCCGGGGTCACATATCACATTTCAACATTCTCCATTATTATCCATTTAACACATTCATTCATTAATCATATATGCTTTTATACTCAGCCATAACCAATAATGGCTTTGCCATAACCCGGCAATAACTCAGCCATCCGGCTCATGGTTCAATCAAGAACCAGCCATTTATCAATAAATATAGCCCTTCGGCTCATGGCATACACGGTACTTCCACCGTCATCCTCCATATCTCATATAATCATCTTTGATCATCATTGATCATAACTTTTCCCCTTGCTTCACTCGCAAGTTATCACATCCCCTAGCTCCTTTCTCATTGCTAGGTATATCATAATGATTTAATACATAAGGGGTGAGATCGGAGGCTTAGAAGCATGAGATTTGTCTTTTAAAACTCAAAAATCAACTTTGGCATGAAAACAGGGTCACGCGTACGCGCACTCCACGCGCACGGATGGATGGCCACAAAACTCATCGACGCGCAAGCGTCATACGCGCAGACGCGCGGATTGAAAAATAGCCAAACGGCGCGTATGCGTCAGCCACGCGTACGCGTGGGTGCACTTGCGCCCAGGCACAAAACTGGCACAATTCTGGCACAACTCTCGGAAAAATGGCTGGGCATTTGGTGCAGCGCATCGACGCGCCCGCGCACACCACGCGCACGTGTGGATGGTGCCTTCTTGAAGAACGACGCGTATGCGCCAAGTACGCCTATGCGTGGAGGGTCATTCTGCTAAAAATTTTCTAAGTTAAAAGCTGCAGAATTCACAGATTCAACCCCCAATCTTCCGACGGACATAACTTTCTCATTTTAAATCGTTTTTCGCCCGTTCTTCGAACGGCATGGACATCGCGGATCCAATTTCACTTTTAAATAAGTTTGGCACAAAACGAAAATCTGCAGTTCAGTTATGTCTCGTCAAAGTATGCCCAAAAATCATGTTTTCACACAAAACCACAAAGTGCCATTTTCAAAACAAGCCATTTCCAACTCTTTTCAAAATCAACCAAAACATGCCAATTTCATCCCTTTCTTTGAAATCAATCAAAATATACCAAAATCAACATCAAGCCTCCTCAACTCACACATTAACACTTTACCACAATTCACAAAACATCATCCCACCATTTTAACCCACTTCACCCAAGTGGCTCAAACTCAAACACATTTACATATCATATACTCTTCCTCATGCCAAATTTCAACAACACTATTTCCAATCAACCATCATTATACATAATCAATATCATACTCACTATCACGTGGTTTCACCCACAAATCAACCTTAATCATTCCTCAAGCATATATCACAACATACGTATCTCTAATGCATCATCATACCATCAAGCTAAGGCATCAATAATCATAATCACATATATGACCACATAGTATATCTCAACAAAAATCAAACATACCTCATCTACATAATTTCACCCAAAATTACCAAATTCCACACTCTAACTCTCCAAACCTTATTATTCAATAACCAACCTAATCATTCATATATTCATTATCTGAAATTTATCCAATCACTTGTGTCATCATATAATGCACACGTCAACTTACCTTCCTTACCTCTTTCCGGCCTCTGGCCCAAAATTCACGGCCTCCAGCCCAATTTCACAATTTAAATGCATAAACCACAAATCAATACTCATTACCCAATACATCAAATTTCCAATACACCAAGCATACAAGGCCATACAATTCTTAACCCAATCATTAAATTCATATTACATACCAACTATGCATATTAGCACCAACCATTTACACAATCCAAACTTAATCCTAGGGGCATCTAGCCTAAAAATTCTCATCACACCACACGGTACTTAAATGAAACTTAAACCGTACCTCTTGTAGCCAAACCAATTGAGCCTCTTCTTTGGAAGTCTTCACCAACCTTAGCTCCAAGCCTCACCAAAGCTCCTCAAGCAATACCAATCTCCCAATTGTGCACCAAAATTACCAAATACACTAACATAACCAATATCACATACATACATCAACCTAGGGCTCATAAAAATGATAAATCACAAGGGTTTGAGCACTTCTTACCTCAGCCCATATGAAGTAGGGATATAACCCGCTTAGAATCCATGTTGGAGTATCCCTAAACACCCAAAATCACAAGATTTCAACATTAACTACCCAAAAACGTGTAACAGTGGGGAATTTCGAAAATTGGGCAGAGATGAATGGAATACTCACCACAAAACTTAGATATAATTGTAGAGGATGAGAAGAACGATGCGTGGCCGCAAACGGCGCGTCAATCGGAGCTCCGTAACTCAAGTTATGGTGGTTTGAAGATCAAAGAGAGTTAGGTTTTCTCTCTTCTCTTCTCTCTTCCCAAATCAGCGCCCCAACCCTTCCTTTTAGGGTAAAATGAGCTGAAATGCTCATAACTAATATTTATATATGTTGGGTCTTGGGCTCACTTAGGCCCGGTTCACTTATTTTTGTCCGTTGGCCCAATTTTGGGCCAAAACCCTTTAAGATTAGCGCTCTAAATCGCACTTTAAAAATTTCTACCTCCCCTAATTATAATTCCTCATTCCTTAATCTTATTTACTCATAATCAATTTCCTCAACTGTAGTACCAGACAGATCTTAGCCGGTACTGCCGGTCAAAATTCTACTGCGCGCTTTTACGCAGAAAACTATGTTTTTCGACTCGGAAAAATTCACTGAATCCAAATATCATATTTAAATTATCAAATTCCAATTGCCAAATCTTCCAACCATATTCGCTCCTATTTAACTCATTATTTAATTAATTTCGGTTAGACCGGGTATTACAAAAATTCTTTCTTATTTACATTTTGATTCTTCCTTCTCATACTTCATGACTTTTGATCATTCTTATTTGTTGGTCATTTGAACCATTCCTTCATATTCTTGTGAACCTTGTGCTCCTCTGATTTGGCTTTAGTTTATTTTAATCTAATTTATTACTACCCTTTTTTTGTACCTTTTAGAATTCCTAAATTAAATATTTTTTGTTATGATGCGAAATGACTCTTTTCAAAACGTTTTCTCGTGCCTGTACATCATTGCTTAGTTGCAATCTTACACCTCCTTCCAAATTTATGAAAAACATAATTTTGTCGCTTATTCTTCTCTTCCTGCGAATTGTATCTCTTTGAACGTACTTGTACTTATCTCAGTGTCACACATGGTCCTTAGAGGTGAAAACTGATGTGTTAGCTTTTTAGAGAATGACTGGTAGAAAAGGAAGTTTAAGTTTTCAGTAGCTCGATTGAAAGCTTGTTCGATGTCTTATGCCTAGTTGATCCTGTTTGAACTCCCTTGATTTAAGATCCCTTTTCATATGGCTTGATTTCTTTTTAAGTACGACTTAATATTCTTGAATGCTCTTATGTGATGGCAATTTCGTTTTGATATTAACTTTTAAAACAAGTTTTGGATTCTCTTCTTAAGAAAGTTAAATCAATTTTTCTCGTTTGAATCGTATCCATACTTATTCTTTAAATTGACAAAGTTATTTTAGAATTGGCATGCATTGTTTTAAATAAAGTTTTGAAACCGATTTATAAGCAAATTTTTACTTCGGAATTCTTTTCTAAATAAAGTTTAACTTCTTCCTCTTCCATATTTGCTATAATTTTTATACACGTTTGATTGAATATAAATCTTGAGAATTTTTAAACAAATATTTGATTTTTTTATAACCTTGCCACAATTTCACTGTATACCTTTATTTGACTAAATACCTAAATATCTATTAAGACTTTCAGAAAATTGTTTTGGCCTTAACCCAATTGACTTTTCCTTTTCAAACCTCACCTATTTTGTCTTTAACTTATAAATTATTTTAACAAAAGACAATTTGATTTTCTTCCGAGCTTTATGCCTACTTTTGGTTAAGTGGTGCACCTAATTATTTTTCTCAAATATTTGAGGGAATATTTTTGTTCTTAGCCAAATCGGTATTCATTTTATTTTAAAACTCTACATAACCTATTTCAACATGGAATTGTTTGACGTAATACCACAAATACACTTTTGTTATTTCTTTTACAAAATGTTTGATGTGCACTTTTCCTTTGAAAACGTGAAATAGTTTTTAAAATATTTTTCATTCTCTATGAGCAATTTATTCGAAAGTGTTCTTAATTCTACTTGAGACTTATGAGCTTTGTCTTTGGTCTTAAACATTCTTTTTCTGTAAATCTCGTATTCCTTGATTCGATTTAATTTTGTTTCAAACTACTACACTACTTTTTCTTTTGTTATTCCTATCAGATTTTGTTGATTCGGGAATCATTCTTGAGAATTGTCCAAACTAATTTTCTGTCTGACACTCTTCATTCTTTATGCATTTTTTATTACTTGTGGTTTCAAGAATCCTTTCAAGCCCTGGCGGATTTTGTCGCTTATATTTTTTCAAGGTCTTGTGTTCTTTGAAATAAATTCGAGGACTGCCTTAGAATCACGTATGACTTTTAGGGGTAGCAAACGAAACTTTAAGATGCTATTTGTAAACGTGAAAGATAGATTAGTAAGTGTGCAACGTTATGAAGAGTATAGCAGTTCGTTCCTCGTAAGAGTTTGCAGATGTTAGGATTCTAACGGGTTATAGAGTTGTGAAATGATTGATGGAGTTGGGGAGCTGAAGTTCTGAGATGGGTAAGAGATCTGTGAGCGAGCCTTATATCCGTTGTTTTATACCAGCCTGCCTTGTAGCCCTTTTGCTACACTAGCTACCGTTTTGTTTTGTGAACGCCTATCTTGATTTGCACCCTATTTCGTTCCTCCAAGCTTTTGTCAAGTTTTGAACATTTATATATGCATACTAAGATTTCATACTTTTTTATAAAGTTTTTAAAAAGTAGAGTACAAAGACTATGTATTACCTTATATATTACTTTAATTTTCGAGGACAAAAATTTTTATAAGTGGGGTAGGATGTAAGACCCCTAAATTTTTGAAAGTTATTAATAAATTATTATGATGTATTATATTTATTTAAGACTACATTTTAGATATTTTTATATAAAAATTTAGTAAACTCTTATTTATTATTTAGAGTTCTTATAATTGAAAAATAATGAGTATTTTATATGCCTTAATTTTAATATATAGATTCTTAACCTTATTTTATAAATAAAGGAGAATTAATATAATTATCATCAATTTTTATTGAATTAGTATTTATTCGAAAATAAATTTCAAGTTGGTAATTAAATGGTATTTCAAAGATATTTACTTTATATTTAATTTGGTTTTAAATTATTATTTTATTTTATTATTTTATTAATAATTTTACACTCCCAAAACAATTAACCCTAACCTAACCACCCCATACCCAACGAAAGAAAAGAAAAAAGAAAGAAAGGGAAAGAATAGAAAGGAGGAAAACAGGGGAAGCTTGAAGAAAGAAAAAAAAAAGAAAGAAAGACAAAGAAGGGAGAAAGGGGTATCGAGGGAGAAGAGAGGAGGAACGGCATCGGCGAGGAGCCCATGGTCACCGCCGTCGCGTCGTCGAAGGAATCAGAGCCGCGAAGAGAGAGAGAGCTCAGGAGAGAGAGGAGCGTCACCATCGTCGTCACGGTTGCAGGTGTGAAGGCCGCCGCTGTCGCCGCGCCTTGCCCAGTCGCCGTTGAGATGGCTGAGCGCGAGGAGGAAGTAGCTTTCGTCGTCACCAAGCCGTCACCGAGCCTCGTCTCCGTCGCCATCCTTGTCAGATCCACCGCCTTTGAAGCTTCTGGCCGCACCTTTACCGCCGGAGAACGCCAACGCCGCCAACGCCGCCACCGGAAACCGCCACTGAAGCCTAGGTCTACTTGGTTATACAATCATTGCCACACCTTGTTGTGGTTGTCAGAGCCGCCACTGCCAGAATTCTTGCTGTTGCCACCGTTGTTCTAACTGTTGTCGTCGTTGATGACATGTCATCATGTCATATTTTTTTATGCTTTTTCCTTTGTTTTCAATAGGTTTTATGCACTTTCTTGAGCCATAAGTAAGCCAATTGGGTAGAATTTCATGTTTCCTTTGATTCAATCAACCTTGGATAAATTAATGCAATTTCATGAGATTTTGTGCTATAATTGTCATATATTATGAAAGAATAACAATCTCATGATTTTGAGCATAGCTTTGATGTGCTTGGTTGATTGATGATAGGTGAAAAGAGCTTTGAAGAAGGTTGAAGAAAGAAGAAATGGCAAGGAGCAAGAGAGAACAAAAAGCTTGAGCAAAAGCTTGCCTCAAACTTTAGCTCAAGCTTTTGGAAGAGTTGAATTCACCCTGGATGGAGCAAAAGCTTGCGCCAACGTTTGCCTCAAGCTTTTTGGCAAACGTTGGCACCACAAAACAAACACCCTGGAGGAAAAAGCTTGCGCCAACGTTTGCCTCAAACTTTTTGGCAAACGTTGGCGCCACACCAACATACCCAGGGGAGAAAAAGCTTGCGCCAACGTTTGCCTCAAGCTTTTTGGCAAACGTTGGCGCCACAACAGCCTGAAGGGGTATACTTCCAACAAGAATAACTTGAGCTACAGAGCTCCAAATGAGGTGATTCAAAAAGCAATGGAAAGTAGGAATCGAGAGCTTTCCAAGAATATATGGCACTGCATAATGGACACTAAAATTGAGGGAGAAAACTGCCCCACAATGTGCATAAACGAACATGGTGGCAACCTGCAATGAGGCCAACTGACCTCTGCACCTTCGACGGAGTATAACTCGAGCTGTATAGCTCCAAATGATGCGCTTCCAACGGCATTGGAAAGTAGACATTCAGGGCTTTCCAACAATATATAATAGTATGGGGTGGACAATGCGTTTGAGCCTCCAGAACTGGCGTTTTCGACCACGTTTGAGGCAAACTTTACCTCAAACGCTGCACACCAAAGCCAGCGACCCTGTCCTCTTCAAATGAGCATAACTTGAGTTGTAGATGTCCAATTGAGGTGATTCCAATTGGGTTAGAAAGATGACATTCAGAGCTTTCCAACCATATATAATAGTCTATAGTGGGCATGAAATTGGAAACGTTGACAAGAGGACAAAGTAGCACCCCAAGAGGCATGCAAGAGGGATCCACGTTTGGCTCAAAGTTTGACCTCAAACTTTAGCTCAAACGTGGATGACAGCAAGGAAGGCTAGCTGATATGAAAAGCTTGAGCAAAAGTTTGCCTCAAACTTTTACTCAAGCTTTTCTAGTTCATGGTCCGGTTCACAAATGGGTTTCTCTCCAACTCCAAGAGCAATCAACAGAGGCTTTTGTCAGCCCAATTCCATCAAGAGCAAAGGCCCAATTCAAGGCTTGAAGATCATTTGAAGAGAGTGTATAAATAGCTTAGAATTTAAGTTTTTGAGAGAGATTTTCCGTTTTAGTTTTTACTAAGTGATTTTGGGAGAGCTTTTGGTTAGGAGTTAATTTGAGATTCTGAGTCTTGGGGAAGGAGAATTGAATTCTCTTCCTCTTAGTTTTCTTATTTTCAATTTCATTTACTCTTTGTTTGAATCTTGGGTGTTGGAGAATTGAAGGAATTCTGTTTCAATCTCACCCTGAGATCTCTCTGTTTTATTTACTGCACTTTTTGAGAAATCAATATTTGAATTCCTTTCTTCTACTGCTTGATCTTTACTTTTCTTGCAATTGAATTCTAAATTTGGATCTAGGAAGGCGTTGAGATCTAGACTTGGTTATCTAGTCTCTTGGGTCCTGAGATCTGGAGTTTTCATTTTAATTTTTCTGTTGGTTACCTTGAGATCTCTTGTTTGCTTTCTGCATAATTCTAGAATTTAAATTTCAATGCTGTCTACTGCTTCCAGCTATCTTTTCTTCTGCAATTTACTTTTCCATTTTCAATTTGCAATTGTTCTTGTTGGATCAAGGAAGGATTTGAGATCTAGATTTGTTTTCTAGTCTCTTCCAACCCCTGAGATCTTCAATCTCTCATTTAGATTTTGCAATTGAGTTATATTTCTGTTTTGCTTCTTTAAGCAATTTTCCTTCTCTGTTGAGATCTATTGCATTATATTACTTCCTCGGATTTATTGCTCTGCATAGTTCCTTGTTTAATTGTGCATCCCAAATCCTAATTCCTTTTATTCTTCTTGCAATTTAACTTTCCAGTTACTTGATCTACTGCTTTCTTTTAATTTCCAGCACCCACTCCCCTTTACATTTAATGCAATTTTACTTTTCTTGCAATTTAAGATTCTTGCAATTTACATTTCTTGCTCTTTAAGTTACTCGCCAATTTACACTCTGCAACTTTAAATTCATTGACATTTACTTTCTGTTGGCTACAATTTCACACAATTCACATCAATGTTAGCCTGACTAAACTAATCACCCACTAAAGTTGCTTGATCCATCAATCCCTGTGGGATCGACCTCACTCACGTGAGTTTTACTACTTGATGCGACCCGGTGTGTAACACCCTACCATACAGAGTCTTATGCTTAAGTCATAATTCAGAGATGGCAAGGTATTACGACCTCTAAAACAAAAATTTAGTACGTATAATAGTATGAATAATTGATTATAGCTAGGAGCCTTTGTAGAAAAAGGGGTAAACAAAAACCGTAACTCGAACGCGCAACACTCCGATCGATAACGTAACGAGCAAAGGATAAGCTAACGCAAGATCATATATATAAGGAGTGTCAAAAACGGGAATATCAAGACTCAAAATCCGGCTGCGAAGATAACCGGTCCGAGCATAATAATATATACATATAATAAAATAAGGAAACCCCAAAGGAAACCCAAAGGGATACAAATACATACAACCTATTATCCAAAATCCCCTCTAGAAGGAGTCATCACAGTTTGTATTATTTAATGGAGATAAAAGTATCTAAACAAGATATATAAACTAAACAGAGTCCCAAGAACAAAGGATCTTCGCTAATCCAGAAGTCTCCAGCATGCCTCAACGAGAAGCCTCGCGTCCTGCATCTGAAAACCACAAAATCCGCATGGGTGAGAACCAGAGGTCCCCAGTACGGTAACAGCTTCCACATATATAATACATAATAATAGAGGAAAGCCGAAGGCAATCCTAGAACTTCCTCCAGGTAATATCAAAGCTTATAAACAAGCTAAACCGTAAGTGGCAACTGACTAAAGATCCTTCATTCTAACTAATACTTCCTTTTCCAATTCCTTCAGACCTCCTAACCACCAGCAGGAGTATAATATAGCAAACACAGTTATATCAGACAAGAGATTTACAAATAGGAACAGATAAGGCATTTAGGCAATTAGCAAGTAATATGCAGTCAATAGGCAATCTCAAACAATTCATGTAGTATGCTTATGATGCATGCCTGTCCCTAGTGGCTGATGATATCATCTGTCGGTTATAGAGCCAACCCGACAAGTCCTGGTAGCTAACCATTGGACTGTCCCTCTGTCGTGCATCCCCAACTCGAGTTATACTCATCATAAACTTGATCATAATCATGATCCATATCCATCACCCTCACTGGTGAATATTTATCCATCACCATCACTGGTGAATATTTATGGGGGCGAGCTCATCCGGGCCTTTCACAGTGCCCGGCCACACTTACGACATTGGGTTAACAGAGCTTCGAGTCTCAACCTGGAGCACATGGTGGCTAGCCATTGCTACTACCCAGGGAAACCCTCATCTCCAATGGTGGAAGTGCAAACATTCACAATTCAATCAACAGCATATATGCATTTATACTTGGCCATAAACATGGCTCCGCCGTAACACGGCATTAATCTAGCCATCCGGCTCACGGTTAAATCCATAACCAGCCAATTCATTAACAATAATGGCCCTTTGGCCCATGGCATAACAAGAACTTCCGCCGCCATTCTCCGCATCTCACATAATCATCTATGATCCTCAATGATCATTCATTTTTCCCCTTGCTTCACTCGCAAGTTACCATATTCACTAGCCCTTTTTCTCATGCTAGGCATATCATAATGATTTAAGACATAAGTGGTGAGATCGGAGGCTTAGACGTATGAAATTTGACTTTTAAAACTCAAAAATCAACTTTGGGATGAAAACAGGGCCACGTGTACGCGCACTCCACGCGCACGCGTGGATGATGCTTTCTCGAAGAACAGCGCATACGCGCCAAGTGCGCCTACGCGCGAGGGGTCATTCTGCTAAAAATTTTCTAAGTTAAAAGCTGCAGAATTCACAGATTCAACCCCCAATCTTCCGACGGTCATAACTCTCTCATTTTAAATCATTTTTCACCCGTTCTTCGAACGGCATGGACATACCGGATCCAATTTCATTTCTAAACAGATTTGGCACAAATCAAAGATCTGTAGTCCAAGTTATGTCCCATCAAAGTATGCCCAAAAACCATATTTTCATTCAAAATCACAAAGTGCCATTTTCAAAACAAGCCACTTTTAACTCTTTTCAAAATCAATCAAAACATGCCAATTTCAACCCTTCTCTTTGAAATCATTCGAAATGTACCAAAATCAACAACAAGCCATCCTCAACTCACACATTGACATTTTACCAAAATTTCCAAAACTACCTCCAACCATTTCAACACTTCTTAATCAATGGCTAAAGGACAAACACAATCTCATGTCATACATCCTTCTCATCCCAATTTCCAATAATATTAATTTCCAAATCAACCATCATTATACATGATCAACATCATACTCACCATCAACATGGTACCACCCATCAATTCAACCTCAATCACCCATCAAGCATATATCACAACATGCATTTCTCATACATCACACAATCAAGGCATCAATATTCATAATCACATATATGAACACATCATATATCTCAACTATTCAACAACACCAACAATTCAATGCCTATCTTAGGGCCTCTAGCCTAAGTATTTCCTACCACATTACATATTAGATACGGGAAACCGAAACCATACCTTAGCCGATTTCCCAAGCTCAACCGGAGCACTTCCAAACCACTTGTCCTCAAGCTCTCAAGGTCTCAACACCTCCAAGAACAGATTTTGTCACACAAAACCCTCTTCCAAGCTTTCCAAAATCACCAATCAAGCTCCAATATTCACATATACACAACCTAAGCCACAATCATCATACCCATACACAACATCTCAATGCCCAAACCTCATAGAACAACAAATTACACTAGGGTTGAGAATCTTACCACACCCAAGGTCCAAGGAGATAAGATTAACCTTCTCCTTCAAGAGAGTTGGGTCCTATAACATCAAAGAACCCAAAATCTCAACATTTTTGCTCATGAAACTCGAAATCAAGGGCTGGAATTTCGAACAGTAAAACGTGGCTTACCTCAAGATTAATTGTATGTGTTTTGTAGAGCTCTCCGCGGTGAACGCGTGGCCGCAAACGGAGCGGCAATCGGAGCTCTAGATTAAAAGTTATGGTGGTTTGAAGATCAAGTGAGAGAAAGAACTTGAGAGAGTATTCTTCCCTCCATAGCCTCTATTTTCAGCGTGTTTAGTGTGTTGTGAGGAGAGAGAGTGCTGAAAACTAGGGTTTTGGTTTAGTTTAGTTGGGCCAAGGGCCCACTTTGGGTCCGGTTGGACCGGTTTGGCCCGTTTGGTCCAATCTTGGTCCGATTTCTATAAAATTGGTACCGAAATTCTCGTCTCAATCTCCTCTATCACATTTAGCCATAAAAATAACATTTTTGGCTTTCTAGAATAAATTCTCATTTATGGGTTAATTAGCCGTTAATTAACCGGGTCTTACATTCTACCCACCTAATTGGGAATTTTGCCCACAAAATTCAAATTCAAATTCAATTACCTGAGAATAAGTGCGGATAATCCGTTTGCATCTCCGACTCAAGTTCCCAAGTGTGTTCCTCAACACCGCCTCGACTCCAAGCCACTTTGACTAATGAAACCTCTTTTCCACGCAACCGTTGATACTAGTATCATCAATTCTGACTGGAGCCACTGGAAGCGTCAAATCTTCCCTTAACTGAACCGATTCGGGTTCTAACACATGGCTAGCATCAGGGGTGTACTTCCGAAGCTGCGACACGTGAAACACGTCGTGCATGTTCGAAAGATGAGGTGGTAGAGCCACGCGATACGCCACCGGCCCAATCCTCTCCAGGATCTGAAATGGACCAATGTATCGAGGATTCAACTTCTTTGCTTTAATCGCTCTACCTATTCCTGTGGTCGGAGTAACCTTAAGGAAAACATGATCTCCTTCCTCAAATTCCAAGGGCTTCCGCCTCTGATCGGCGTAACTCTTTTGGCGACTCTGCGCCGTAAGCATCCTATCTCGGATTTTCTTAACTTGTTCAGTAGTCTCAGCTATCATTTCCGGCCCCAACAAGCCTTTCTCTCCAGTTTCATACCAACATAGCGGAGATTGACATTTCCTCCCATACAATGCCTCATACGGAGCCATTCCGATGCTCATATGGTAACTATTATTGTATGCAAACTCCACTAACGGCATATACCAATCCTAACTTGCCGGTTGATCCAAAACACAAGCTCTCAACATATCCTCTAGTGTTTGGATCGTCCTCTCAGATTGACCATCTGTTTGAGGATGGTAAGCTGTACTCAAGCTTAATCGGGTTCCAAAAGCTTTCTGAAATGCACCCCAGAATCTCGAAGTGAAACAAGGATCTCTATCAGAGATTATAGTAGCAGGTACACCATGGAGTCTCACAATCTCCTTTATGTATAACCGAGCTAGCTCCTCAAGGGTGTAAGTCATCCGAATGGGCAAAAAGTGAGCTGACTTTGTCAGTCGGTCCACAATCACCCAGATAGCATCAAAACCAGTCCTAGTCCTTGGCAATCCCGACACAAAGTCCATTGCAATACTTTCCCACTTCCATTGCGGAACCTCTAAAGGTTGCAACATCCCGGAAGGTCTTTGATGTTCAATCTTTACCTTTTGACAAGTTAAGCACTTTGAAACATATTCTGCCACATCATTCTTCATACCCGGCCACCAAAGCATCGCCTTTAAATCATGGTACATCTTAGTACTTCCCGGGTGAATGGAGAATCCACTTTTGTGTGCCTCCTTTAAGATATCTTGCCTCAAAGTACCAACATCCGGCACAATGATCCTACCCTTGAATCTCCATAACCCATCTTTTTCTTCCGACACTCTCCACTGTTTTCCTTGCTTGATAGCCGGTAACACCTTCCATAATGCTTCATCATTTTCATGAGCCTTTAAGAGTTCGGACTTAAAGTCACTTGAGATTTCTAATCGGCTCAAACACAAGGTTCCATATACTTCTTGAGCACCAATTTTTAGACTCTCTAATCCCTTGAGCAACTTCTCCTCTTGAAGCATCATCCAAGACGCATATAACAACTTCCGACTTAACGCATCCGCTACTATATTCGCTTTTCCAGGATGGTAATTCAACTCAAAGTCGTAGTCTTTCAATAATTCCATCCACCTCCTTTGCCTCATATTAAGCTCTTTCTGATCAAAGAGATATTTCAAGCTCTTGTGATCAGAGAAGACTTGGAACTTAACCCCATAGAGATAATGCCTCCACACCTTCAAGGCAAACACAACCACAGCGAGTTCCAAATCGTGCGTAGGGTAACTAACTTCATGAGGTCTTAACTGTCGTGAGGCATACGCCACCACATTATGATGCTGCATCAGCACGCATCCTAGACCCTTTAGTGAGGCATCACAGTACACCTCAAAAGGTTCGTTCGGCTCAGGTAACACTAACACAGGTGCAGTGGTCAACTTTTTCTTCAATACCTGAAAGCTCTCCTCGCACTCAGGAGTCCAAACAAACGGAGTGTCTTTGCGGGTTAACTTTGTCAATGGCAAGGCTAATTGCGAAAAGCCTTTGATGAACCTTCGGTAATAGCCAGCTAAACCCAGAAAACTCCTTATCTCAGTTACTGTGGTTGGTTTCCTCCAATCCATCACAGCTTCCACCTTAGTTGGATCTACGGCTATTCCCTGCTTACTCACCACGTGACCCAAAAACTTTACCTCACTCTTCCAAAACTCACACTTAGACAGTTTCGCATAGAGTTTCTTCTCCTTTAAAATCTGCAACACGGTCTGCAAGTGTTCCGCATGCTCTTCTTCAGTCTTGGAGTAAATCAGTATGTCGTCAATGAAGACAACAACGAATTTATCCAGAAACGGACGGAATACTCTATTCATGTAATCCATAAACACTGCAGGAGCATTCGTCAACCCAAAAGACATCATAGTATACTCGTAATGACCATAACGAGTCCTGAAAGCGGTCTTAGGGATATCCTCACCCCTCACCCTTATTTGGTGATAACTGGATCGCAAATCGATCTTAGAGAAAACCCCAGCTCCTTGTAACTGATCCATGAGATCATCAATCCTTGGCAATGGGTACTTATTCTTTATGGTGACCTTGTTCAGCTGCCTGTAATCCACACAGAGCCGCATACTTCCATCTTTCTTCTTTACCAGTAACACTGGAGCACCCCACGGGGAAACACTTGGTCGGATAAAGTTCTTACCCAACAATTCCTCTAACTGAGACTTTAGCTCGGCCATCTCTAACGGTGACATCCTATAAGGAGCACTTGAGATTGGTCCTGCCCCAGGCACCAATTCAATAGCAAACTCGACCTCTCGGTTAGGTGAAAATTCCTCAATATCATCGGGAAACACTTCCGGAAACTCACACACTACCGGAATCTGATCCAACCTTTGATCATCACCCGAAACACCAGCGGTTAACAATAGGATACCCTGACATTCGATTCCAGAACAGTTCACCATCATCGAATTCAAGTAATAATTATTCACCACGACCGACCCTTCTGTATCCTCTGGCATAAAGTACACCGACTTGGTAGAACAATCAAGCAGGACATGGTTTTTGGATAACCAGTCCAATTCCAAGATAAGATCAAGACCGATCATCGGTAAGCAGATTAAATTATGGACAAAATCACGCTGCTTGAACCTAAACGAAACTTTCGGGCATCCTAGCCTAGTTACCATGGCTTCATGGGTAGCATTATACACTTTTAAGTCATAACCTAAGGTTACGATCTTCAATCCTAACTCATGGGCTTTCTCAAATGCAATAAATGAATGTGATGCTCCCGAATCAAATAAAGCATTTAAAGTTTGACCAGCCATTTCACAGTTACCTCGAATGAGTGTCTCGGATCCCTCTGCACCCACAGCTGAGGTGGTGAACACCCGACCAGTCTGTTGTGCTTTCCCAGCACCTTGCTTTTGCTTCTCTGGACAACTTGCGGCTTTATGCCCCGCCTTTCCACAATTGTAGCACAAACCCCATCCGGCCTTGCATGGTACTCCCGGATGGTGACTCCTACACCTAGTACAAGCTTGATCATTCTGAGGCTGCTTCCCAAACCTTTTTCCTTGGGAGTAGTTGTTGTTGGGCCTCCTAAAAGAACCTTCCCTCTTGAAAGACGGACCTCTAGGTGCAAAGCTCTTGCCTCGGTTCTGTGGAAACGATCCTTTGTGACTTCCTTTCTCAGCGGCTGCCCTCTTCACACTCTCTTCAGCAACCCTACACTTGTTCACCAACTCGGAGAAAGTTCTAATCTCCATTGGTCCCACTGAACTGAAAATATCACTCCGGAGTCCTCCTTCGTACTTAACACACTTCCATTCCTTATATTCCACCGGAGTCCCTTGACACATACGAGAGAATCTGAACAGCTCCTCAAACTTGTCAGTATACTCAGATACAGACATAGTACCCTGCTTCAGCTGCAACAATTCAAGCTCCTTGGCCGTCCTAGCAGAAGTCGGAAAGTACTTCTTATAGAACTCTTCTTGAAAGACATTCCAGGTGATATAATCATCACCCTGCTGCAGGAGGCGTCGGATACCCTGCGACCAATGCGACGCTTCACCAGTGAGCAAATAGGTAGCGAACTCCACACACTGCCCTTCAGGTACCACCTGCGCTTGCAGTGCTCGTTCCATAGCCTGAAACCACGTATCGGCTTCAGTTGGGCTAGTAGTTCCCTTGAACTTCGGTGGATTAACCTTCAAAAAGTTCGCCAGTGTCATCGGACCTTGAACTCCACCTCCGTCATTACCATGGTTGTTCATCTGTTGGCCAAGAGCCTCAGCAGTGGCTTGCATAGCAGCAGCCATGTTCTCCAACGCAGTCATAAAGTTTACTGGATCATTAGGGTTAGTCTCCGGCGCACGAGCATTAGTATGACCTCTCCCACGGCCTCTACCGCGTCCACGAGGCGCCATCTGGTTCCTATACACACCAAACAATCGATATTAAGTTGATCAGTCTCAATATCGGAAGTTTAGTGCTTCAAAGTCCCAAATGCATGCTCATGAATGTTTATGCCAACTATATCAAGTAGATATACTAACAGCACATAACACACATACAGAGAATGCACAGAAGCATAGTCAGTCCATTCCTCAGGCTCTACAGGAACGAACTGCTCTGATACCATAATGTAACACCCTACCATACAGAGTCTTATGCTTAAGTCATAATTCAGAGATGGCAAGGTATTACGACCTCTAAAACAAAAATTTAGTACGTATAATAGTATGAATAATTGATTATAGCTAGGAGCCTTTGTAGAAAAAGGGGTAAACAAAAACCGTAACTCAAACGCGCAACACTCCGATCGATAACGTAACGAGCAAAGGATAAGCTAACGCAAGATCATATATATAAGGAGTGTCAAAAACGGGAATATCAAGACTCAAAATCCGGCTGCGAAGATAACCGGTCCGAGCATAATAATATATACATATAATAAAATAAGGAAACCCCAAAGGAAACCCAAAGGGACACAAATACATACAACCTATTATCCAAAATCCCCTCTAGAAGGAGTCATCACAGTTTGTATTATTTAATGGAGATAAAAGTATCTAAACAAGATATATAAACTAAACAGAGTCCCAAGAACAAAGGATCTTCGCTAATCCAGAAGTCTCCAGCATGCCTCAACGAGAAGCCTCGCGTCCTGCATCTGAAAACCACAAAATCCGCATGGGTGAGAACCAGAGGTCCCCAGTACGGTAACAGCTTCCACATATATAATACATAATAATAGAGGAAAGCCGAAGGCAATCCTAGAACTTCCTCCAGGTAATATCAAAGCTTATAAACAAGCTAAACCGTAAGTGGCAACTGACTAAAGATCCTTCATTCTAACTAATACTTCCTTTTCCAATTCCTTCAGACCTCCTAACCACCAGCAGGAGTATAATATAGCAAACACAGTTATATCAGACAAGAGATTTACAAATAGGAACAGATAAGGCATTTAGGCAATTAGCAAGTAATATGCAGTCAATAGGCAATCTCAAACAATTCATGTAGTATGCTTATGATGCATGCCTGTCCCTAGTGGCTGATGATATCATCTGTCGGTTATAGAGCCAACCCGACAAGTCCTGGTAGCTAACCATTGGACTGTCCCTCTGTTGTGCATCCCCAACTCGAGTTATACTCATCATAAACTTGATCATAATCATGATCCATATCCATCACCCTCACTGGTGAATATTTATCCATCACCATCACTGGTGAATATTTATGGGGGCGAGCTCATCCGGGCCTTTCACAGTGCCCGGCCACACTTACGACATTGGGTTAACAGAGCTTCGAGTCTCAACCTGGAGCACATGGTGGCTAGCCATTGCTACTACCCAGGGAAACCCTCATCTCCAATGGTGGAAGTGCAAACATTCACAATTCAATCAACAGCATATATGCATTTATACTTGGCCATAAACATGGCTCCGCCGTAACACGGCATTAATCTAGCCATCCGGCTCACGGTTAAATCCATAACCAGCCAATTCATTAACAATAATGGCCCTTTGGCCCATGGCATAACAAGAACTTCCGCCGCCATTCTCCGCATCTCACATAATCATCTATGATCCTCAATGATCATTCATTTTTCCCCTTGCTTCACTCGCAAGTTACCATATTCACTAGCCCTTTTTCTCATGCTAGGCATATCATAATGATTTAAGACATAAGTGGTGAGATCGGAGGCTTAGACGTATGAAATTTGACTTTTAAAACTCAAAAATCAACTTTGGGATGAAAACAGGGCCACGTGTACGCGCACTCCACGCGCACGCGTGGATGATGCTTTCTCGAAGAACAGCGCATACGCGCCAAGTGCGCCTACGCGCGAGGGGTCATTCTGCTAAAAATTTTCTAAGTTAAAAGCTGCAGAATTCACAGATTCAACCCCCAATCTTCCGACGGTCATAACTCTCTCATTTTAAATCATTTTTCACCCGTTCTTCGAACGGCATGGACATACCGGATCCAATTTCATTTCTAAACAGATTTGGCACAAATCAAAGATCTGTAGTCCAAGTTATGTCCCATCAAAGTATGCCCAAAAACCATATTTTCATTCAAAATCACAAAGTGCCATTTTCAAAACAAGCCACTTTTAACTCTTTTCAAAATCAATCAAAACATGCCAATTTCAACCCTTCTCTTTGAAATCATTCGAAATGTACCAAAATCAACAACAAGCCATCCTCAACTCACACATTGACATTTTACCAAAATTTCCAAAACTACCTCCAACCATTTCAACACTTCTTAATCAATGACTAAAGGACAAACACAATCTCATGTCATACATCCTTCTCATCCCAATTTCCAATAATATTAATTTCCAAATCAACCATCATTATACATGATCAACATCATACTCACCATCAACATGGTACCACCCATCAATTCAACCTCAATCACCCATCAAGCATATATCACAACATGCATTTCTCATACATCACACAATCAAGGCATCAATATTCATAATCACATATATGAACACATCATATATCTCAACTATTCAACAACACCAACAATTCAATGCCTATCTTAGGGCCTCTAGCCTAAGTATTTCCTACCACATTACATATTAGATACGGGAAACCGAAACCATACCTTAGCCGATTTCCCAAGCTCAACCGGAGCACTTCCAAACCACTTGTCCTCAAGCTCTCAAGGTCTCAACACCTCCAAGAACAGATTTTGTCACACAAAACCCTCTTCCAAGCTTTCCAAAATCACCAATCAAGCTCCAATATTCACATATACACAACCTAAGCCACAATCATCATACCCATACACAACATCTCAATGCCCAAACCTCATAGAACAACAAATTACACTAGGGTTGAGAATCTTACCACACCCAAGGTCCAAGGAGATAAGATTAACCTTCTCCTTCAAGAGAGTTGGGTCCTATAACATCAAAGAACCCAAAATCTCAACATTTTTGCTCATGAAACTCGAAATCAAGGGCTGGAATTTCGAACAGTAAAACGTGGCTTACCTCAAGATTAATTGTATGTGTTTTGTAGAGCTCTCCGCGGTGAACGCGTGGCCGCAAACGGAGCGGCAATCGGAGCTCTAGATTAAAAGTTATGGTGGTTTGAAGATCAAGTGAGAGAAAGAACTTGAGAGAGTGTTCTTCCCTCCATAGCCTCTATTTTCAGCGTGTTTAGTGTGTTGTGAGGAGAGAGAGTGCTGAAAACTAGGGTTTTGGTTTAGTTTAGTTGGGCCAAGGGCCCACTTTGGGTCCGGTTGGACCGGTTTGGCCCGTTTGGTCCAATCTTGGTCCGATTTCTATAAAATTGGTACCGAAATTCTCGTCTCAATCTCCTCTATCACATTTAGCCATAAAAATAACATTTTTGGCTTTCTAGAATAAATTCTCATTTATGGGTTAATTAGCCGTTAATTAACCGGGTCTTACACGGTGCACTTGCCGGTTAGTTTTGGGTGTTTTGGAAATTCGTTTTTCCACAAATTTACTCATCAGTCGTCACTGAAAGTGGCCACTGGGGCTGCTAGAAAACCCTGTTGTTGCTACTTCATTATTTTATTGTAAGCTATCTCTATTTCCAATTCCATTGAATTCATTTCCATTTCTGATCCCATTGAATTTGAACTCTCTATTTTGTTGCAACCTTGATTACTGCTGTGAGGATTACTAATGTCGCTGTTACTGGAGTATCATTGGAATTGACGTCGCTATTGTCCTGATTAATGCTGCTCCCTTCCCGTATTTCTTTTGGTAAGATTGGTTTTGTTCTACAACCAATATTCTGATTATTGCTCCTTTGATGATCTGTTCTATTTTACCATTGCATTTACTTCAGCTTCTATTAAATTTCCTCCCAAAGTTGTTGTTGCTACTACTAGAGTTATGGGTGATGCCGCTGCCGTTCCGGTTGTGTTGGAATGACTACTGCTGCCGCGAATCAGGAATAGAGGAAATGGTTATATTAAATAATACGATTGCGACATCGAGGTAGGGGCGTTTTTATTAAAACTCATTTTGTTCTTAAGAGTTGTTATAAATTGATATTTAGGCGAGTAAATATTTTTTGTGATTATGGAGTCTTATGAGTTGAACTGAACTACCTTGAATGAATGTGATTGCTTACTTGCCTGTGGCTAGTTAATATTGAGTTGATATTGAAGTAGTGAATGAAAGATTAATTTAAAAATCTGATTCGAATGTTCATTAAGTATAATTTGAAAATTGGAAAGTGATTTGATGGTAGATTTAGTTTGACTTCGGAAAATGATTTAAGATTTGTGAATGACTTGGGTTTGAAAATATTGGAAAGTGTTTGAGAAAATGTTAGTTGACTTTGTTGGAAATGAATTGGAATTTAGAAAGGGTTATAATATTGGAGATGAGCTTGATTTTTAGAAAAATGAATTTAAATTGAAAATGGTTTGAGATATTGAAATTGTTCTGATTTTGAAATTGAGTTGAAAGGAGTTTGAGAAATGGTTTTGTTGGGACCCGAAAAGGGTGGCAGTGTCCGAGTTTTAGAGGAGATGCTGCCGAAATTTTATAAAATTGGAAGTTTTATTTGGAGTATTTAATTAAAAAGATTTGTTCTTAAACATTATATGTTTTTAAGATTGATTTATTTATTAGAGAAAGAATTATGTTTTGAATTGGGATTTATTAATGGGTGGAATGGAAAGAAGGATAGTGAGGGTTTTCTTTGAAATATGGTTTTGGAATGAATTTAAAAATGAGATTTGGATTGATAAATGATTATGACATTGAGAATGTTGAGAATGTTGAGATATGAACTTTGAATTAATCACTTGGCTTATGAATTTGAATTATCTGAGATACGAGGTTCCCTGGATAAAGCACTATGGTTTGCCACCACGTGTACCAGGTTGAAAACTCGATACTCTGTTGACCCTACGACGTAAGTGTGACCGGGCACTATATAAATTTCCGGAAATGTTTCCCCCATTGAGCAATATTGATTATTTGAGAAAAATCTATGTATAGACTCTTGGGGATGTACGTCGGGGGACAGTCTAAGGACAATTCAAACTTGTCGGGTTGGCTGGATAACCGACATATGAGCCTCATCAGCCATAGGATAGGCATGCATCATATGCATTTGTATGCTTTGCTTGGGTTTGAACTTGTTTTGGTTTGCCTAATTGTTAAACTGTTCTTAACTGCTACTTGAACTATTTGCTGTAATTGCTACCTAAGCTTGTACTTTCCTTGTCTGCCTTGCTTGTGTTTACCCTGGCGTGCTACATTTGAGAATGAATTTTGGTGCTAAATTAATGATTGTGTTGTTTGATTGTGTGGTTGGTTTCTGATTAAGATTTTCTTATAAGAAAGGAAAGGTTTCGGATTTCTGAAAAATTAAACATTGTTTCTTTGAAAAGATTTTGAACGATTACCTATTGGATTTTAAAAATTCATAAGGCAATGATAATCACTGAGCTTGATAACAATTTTCTTATTAAATATCATCTTATGACAACTTTGAAACTCTGTGGTGAGACCGTGTGGTTAGGTTCTCACCCCCCTACAGCTTTACCTTTTCAGGAACCAAATGAAGCATTATGAAGGGTTATACTGCGTTTGGTTTATATGTTATTGTGTTATTTAGATTATTTTCGTCCCTCGTCTTTGTTATTACAAGTTTGTAAGAGGGATAGGAGTTGTATGTTATATATATATATATATATATATATATAAGATATTATGTAAGGAGTCTTGTATATGAATCTATGCCTGCCTGTATTTCTTTTAAGATAAAGTATTTATTTCCGGTTTTCAAAGAATTCAGCGATACGGTGTTGAGTCACAGGCTCATATGTTAATATTTAGTAGATAAAGTAGTCGTAATACTCCTTGCTATCAGAGTGGCGCAGCCAGAAGCGTGGCATTCTGGTAGTGAGGGTGTTACAGTAAGTCGATTTATGGCAGATCCGGGTAAAGAGCATTGAAATGTTGTTAAGAGGATCTTGAGATACATCAAAGGGACCTCGAATGTTGCATTATGTTTTGGAGGATCGGAATTCATTGTCAATGGATATGTCGACTCAGACTTTGCAGGTGATCTTAATAAACGAAAATCTACTACAAGCTATATGTTTACACTTGCAGGAGGAGCTGTGAGCTGGCTATCTAAATTACAGATTGTTGTAGCATTATCTACTACAAAAGCTGAATATATGGCAGCTACACAAGCATGTAAGAAATCTATTTGGATCCAAAGATTGATGGAAGAACTCAGGCACAAACAACAGAAGATTTCTGTGTATTGTGACAGTTAGAGTGCCTTGCACATTGCAAGGAATCCTGCCTTTCATTCAAGAACAAAACACATTGGAGTACAATATCACTTTGTTTGGGAAGTAGTAGAAGAAGGAAGTGTTGATATGCAGAAAATTCACACTAAAGATAACCTAGCAGATGCCATGACAAAACCAATCAACACAGAAAAGTTTGAATGGTGTAGATCCTCATACGACCTATGGAATACATGAGCAACATGAATTTTGAAAATTTGTCAAAATTAGCTTTAAGTGGGAGATTGTGAAAATTAGTAAAGCTAATTTTAGAAAATTAATAAATAAATAATAACTAAATAAAATGAAAGGTAATAAACAATCTTAGTTTATAACCTTAGAATTTTAATGGTTGAAAAAGAGAAGAATTATATACCTCTAATTGACGGATGGTTCATATTGAAGAGACTCACCTATAAATTGAGTTTTTCTTTAATTCATTTCAATCAAGTCACTCAGATAGAATAACATAATATTTCTTTGAGTAGTTTTCTCCTATATATAGAGAGAGAGTGTTATTGTAATCTCCCTGTGATAGAAAAAAGTTGTAATTCTCAAAGAAAGTTATTCAATTGTTTCCATATTTTATACAAATTTTTAATTTTTCATCTTTATATTTTGCTGTGTCATTTGTCTGGTACCTAACAGTTTTAGCACAATGACGTGATTGATTCATGTCATGTTAAAGGTCTAATTTAACCTATTCTTTTACTCCGGTTTAGGATCCACTATGTGCATAGGTGGAGTTATTTTTTTAAAATATCATGTGTAAAATATTTTTTTTAGTTAAATTCCAAAATGATTCCTAAGATTAACTGCGTGCGCTAAAATAATTATCTAGATCCCAATTGCACTAATTATGTCCTTGAAATTTATATCACATTAGTCCTTGACCTACATTTCATTAATGGCTTGCTGATGGGGCTTGTCGACATGGATCTTTAGTGAATGTGTCACATCATGATTTGACCACATGTAACGTTATGAAGACGGACCACTCAGTGACATGTGATATGGTGATGATAACGCAACATGCCACAATTTTATTTGCCCACACATCAATTTAGTGTTATGTATCACAATATGATTTGTCTATGTGTCATCTACTATGTCATAATTGCAGATACATCAAATTGTTTCGAACTTTGACTTGATTTGGTAAAATTTTTTACTTTTCAAAAATAACTTATAAAAGTTAACTTTTAAAAATTTTTTTAATAAATAAAAAAAATCATATTTGCGATTTTAGGTAAAATTTAAATTTTTTATCATTTTAGATATTGTTTCTTTATTTTACCGTCAGATACTATAACACACGGTCAAAGACTACGTAATTGAGAAAGAACACTACAGAGCATTGCTCATTTGCTGCCAGTGTTATAGCAACAAAACAAATCTCGAACTATAACGCAAGTTTTGCTTGCGATATAGTTGAGAACACTATATAACAAGCAATTATTAGATAACTTATTTTTTTTTAAATATAGAATATAGAATTTTTTTAGTTATCAAATAGTCATCCAATAGTTGTATTCATATTTTAAAAAAAATTTAAAAATTAATATTCAATAAAAATAAATATACTAGTAATATTGTAATCGTATTTTTTTTAGTTCATAAAAAAAATACGAGTACATTTATTTTTATTGAATTGAATTTAATCGTTAATTTAAATTATATTAATCTAAATTTTAAATTAAAAATTTTGTTAATTATAAAATTTTAAATTATTTGAATAAGATTGGATGAAATGAAAAAATAAAAATAAACCAACGAAAGATTATCCAAAATATGTACTAAGTTTTGCACATATCTTGGATTAAAATTTTAAATTGTATTTTTTTTTAATTTAAAAGATTTAAATCATTTTTTTTAAATCGAATATTTAATTAACTATACAAGTAAAAAAATACCAGTACGTAATATTGTAGATTTATAGTTAAATCGTTACAATAACATACGTATTTTGGATACACTGGTATTTAACTCATTATCACATTATTACATTGCCAGCAACTGCACTATTGTTGCGCTGGCAACGGCTGTGTTATAATTAGGTTCGTCAAATTTTTAATTAGATTCTTATACTTTTTTTTCCTTTTAATTAAGTCATTGCACTAATTTTTTTTAATTGAGTCTCTATACTTTTTTTTTTTATTTGAGTCCTTGCACTAAATTTTTTTTAGTTGGATTTTTATATAATTAAGCCAATTACTACTAAGAAGGACCTAATTAAAAAAAATTAGTGCAAAGATCCAATTAAAAATATATATATATATATATAGGAACTTAATTAAAAATTTTGCAAAACTATAAAGAATAACAGAGAAATTAAACCTTATAGTTTCTTACCTTATTTTGCAGTCAGCGCCTACAATAATATTGTTGCCTCCGACATAGTTGCAGAAGGTTCAAAACGATAAAAAATTGAAAAATGGATTAAAGGAGTAAATATGATATTTTTTATTTATTTAAAAAAAATCTTTTTAAAAGATAATTTTTAAAAGTTGTAACAACTATTTAAAAAATCAAATTAAAAATGACTTTTAAATAATTTTTAAAGTATAATTTTTAAAAAGTTCTAGTATCTATGTTTTAAAATTAAATTAAAAATAATTTTTAATAAATATAAATAATAACAATTGTATTTAATAAAATAATTTTTAAAATTTAATATATGAGATTATATTACCTTTGTAATTTTGAAAAATATAAACACCTCTTAAAAAAAAATTATCAAACCAAACTTTTGTGCTAAAAGATCCATTTTAACCTTTTAAAGTGAATGTGGTGAACCAAATCAATTCCTTCACCAATTTTTTCTTTAATCTTTTTTAATTTAAAATTCTTAATATTTTTTAATGCACTAACTTTTCTTCTATTTTTTGATAATGTTGGTTAATTATAAGTATTTTTATAAATGATTTTTAAGCTTTTAGTATAATATTGATAAATTTTGTTATATATGATTATATATGTTATTTTAATAAAATAATTATATGATGGGTTTTTTTTTTTTTGGTGACTAATTATATGATGGGTTTAAAAAACGTACTCTTCTTACTCTAGTCCAAGGAAAAAAGTGCATTTCATCAGATTAGCCAACTTAACCAAATTTTCAATAATTTTAATAAAATTAACTAACTTAGATAGCTTTTCAATGAGCTTATTTAAAAAAAAAAATATAATAATTTTATATCTCTAAATATAGTTTTACATTAAACGTGTAGGTAACATTTCAAATTTTATTGAAGTTAGAATAAAAATTAGTTTTTTGTTATTATTATTTTTTACTAAGATAACAAATAATTTTTTTATTCCTGTGAAAACGTGATTTTTATAATAAAATCAAGGATATATTTTTAAATCAATCATACAATTCTCTTATAAAAATAACATACATAATTATATATAACAAAATTTATCAAAATTAAATTATCTCAAAAAAAATTAAAATCTTAAATCTTAAACAGATTTATAGAAATAATTTGTATTTAAACAACTTCGTAAAAAAATAAAAGAAAAATTAATATGTTAAAATAATTTTGAAAATTTTAAATTTGTAAAATAAAATGAGAGAATATGGCGTAGAAATTAATTTGGTTTTCAATATATCAATTTTAAAAAATAAAATAAGTCACTTAGTACAAAATATGATTCTAAAAAATCATATCGATCTGGCAAACTAAACCAGTTTAATCGAAAATTGATGTCTAATCGAATTTGATTCACGAAAAAAAATGGTTCAATCATTGAACTGTTAACAAACCACGAACCAACTGAAAAGGATGGAGCATTCATAAACCTTACTGTCACTACTCACAAGTGGACTTGAAAAGTTAATGATGATATGTCACATGACATGTAAACAAATCATGTTATGACATATGGCATCAATTGATATATGGGTAAATAATAAGGTCAATTTTATAGTGTCTATGAGTTGATGTTTAAATTTTGTTTAACTTATTTTTTTATAGTAAATTTTAATTTTTTAAAAATAATTTATTGCTATATCTTTTAAATTAAATATTATTTTTTAACCTAGTATTCACCAAATAATAATGTGAGACGCACACTATTCTCTATGTTAACATGTCACTGACCAACTTATCATTATATCATTATAATGGTCAAATTATGATATAAAACATGTCACCAAAAAGCTATATAATAAGATCACCTCAGCAAATTGTTAATGAAAAAGGGATCAAAATTAACATTGTGTATTTTTATCGATTTTAAAAATAGTGTAAAGTGTCGTTTTTGTCTGTAATGTTTAGAATAAATTTTATTTGTGTTCCTATCATTTAAATCGTCATATTTGTATCCCTAACATTTATAAAAGTAATTCAATGTTATCATACCGTCAATTATACTAACAGATTGGATTGTATTTTTCTATTATTCTCTCATTTGGATGTATTTATTCTCAATTAAGTCTCACTTAGATGTGTTTCACTATTTGTTTTCAGGTTCAAATATGTCCCTAAAAAAGTGAATTATGTAAATGTTGCAGAAATTAGTTTCAACTTTTGATGCACTATTATTCGGAGTGGATCATCGGTTCTGTCCCAAACATTTATATACATTCAAGAAGAGATTTTCAGAACTCCAACTAAAACTCATGGTGTGTAACTGACGACAGGATAACATTGAATTACTTTCACAAACGTTAGGGGATACAAATAGAACGACTTAAATGTTATGGACATAAATAGGACTTACCCCAAAAGTTAGAGACAAAAACGATACTTTACTCTTAAAAATATAACTAGTGTATGTTCTTGTGTTCTGCACAGGATAATATATAAAAAAAATTAAACAAAAAATAGGTTTAATTACTCTGTTGATCCCTATAGTTTCACCAAATTTTTAATTAGGTTCCTATACTTTTTTTCCTTTCAATTGGGTCTATATACTGCTTTTAATTTTGTAATTACGTCCTTTTTATGTTAAAATTGTTAAAATTAACATAATATTTTTACCAAAATACATGCGGTCAAAGATTTAATTAAGTTTTTAATTATAAATACCTTCAATTTGCGAAGAAATATTCAGTTAACTCTAATATTTTTTACACTAGGAAGGACTTAATTACAAAATTAAAGCAGTGTAGGGATTCAATTGAAAGGAAAGAAAGTATAGGGACCTAATTAAAAATTTGGTGAAACTATAGGGACCAGCAGAGTAATTAAACATAGTAATTATTACTATAAATATTTTATAAAATTATAATTAAAATCAAAGTTTAACGATTTTCAATGTTAAAAATAATTGGTATTTAACTTAAGTAATTTAGGTTGGTTGAATAGTTATCACGCTCGTCTACTTAAGTAAGTATTAGGGGGTTCGAATCCCACATTGTGTGTATAGCAATTCATTGGCTAACTGCAGACTTTTAATAAATGAAGTTTCAATCTATAGTGGATTAGTCATCGGCCTATAGAGTTAGAAAATATAGCGAAAAAATAGTATTTGTTTTTAAAGTAGAGCAATTTCTCATTGATAGCAATACTTATAGAAATTTATCTTTGTTAAAACTTTTTTGAAACAGTTTTATATGTTGGTACCATATTCATTCTTGAAGTAAAACCAATATGATTATTATTGTTACCCGTTAAAACTTCACATTTTATAATATGATTTTTAAATTTTCAAACTTATAAACTTATGTTATTATAAAAATTATTAGATTAATTAATATTCTTTAGTAACATTACTGGAATACCAATATTGAGTATTAGTTTATATGAAGAGAAATCATAACAACTTTTGTTATTCAATATATAATTTATTCTATTAAAAAATGAATTATTATCCCTGAATGATAAATATAATTTTTTTCTAATTTTTTATACTATTTTATCTAACAATAATTGCTGTTAGAAAAGAAGTAAACGACAATATTATCTAACAATATAATGTATAAAATAATTTTTTTTTATTTTAAAATTAAGTCTAGTTAGTAAGATAAAATTTAAAATAATATATTATTTTTTTATTCAACTTTAAATTTGAATTCAGAATTAATTAATAACTTACCTTTTTTAATTTCAATAACAAAACAAAAATTGGTTTAGTGCAAAATATTTAGCATTTAATAATTTTAATTATTTAAATTTTAATTACCAAATATTAGATTAAAAATTAATTATAATTTAATAATCGATAATATATATTATATTAGAACATAAATAGTATTTAATGTATAATTTTTTCTATTTTTTGATATAATTAATATATAATTTATTGAAAATTGATTTATTATAATTTATTTTATAAATTTTGCAGTATGTGAAAATAGTGATCTTATTTTTTATTATTAATTGAAAAATTATTCATAATCTTTATTATGCAATAATTAACTTAATTAATAATCATTATTATTATTTTTCTACTATATCAATTTATATTATTTATATATTTTTTCAATACTAATAAGTAAATAGAAATTTACACTATTATATTTATTGTCTTAGATAATGAGTTAAGTTGCTTAGTCTGTTAAATAACATATATAACATCTTAAATTTATTAATTTATCTATATTAAGAAAAAAAATTATACAATAAATTATATGTTATACATATTAGTTGATTTACACATAAATTAACTATATGCTCATTACAAAAGATAAAAAATATTTGTCATATATAATAATCCTTGATATATATAATGGCATGTATATATTAGGATGATCTATTTTAATTATATGGGTAATTATTGTTATTTTTATTTTTTTATTATATTAGTAAATAATATTTAAAACTAAAAGAGACAAAGAAGATAATTAATATTTTTTAATTTGAATTAAAAGTTTCTTGTAAATATATCTAAATTTTATATATAATAAATATTATAATATTTAATAGTATAGTATTCATTACAGCAATACCTCAAAATATTAACCCAAGATATATTTAGGCCTAGTAAGACTCACAAGCAAGTAAGATCAACTTAGGCCTAATTTTAATGTCCTAAATTCGACGTAGGTTTATTACCTTAAGGTCCAATGTCAACGAAGCTCATACGTCTCTTCTCAAATTGACTTGGATTAGTTCTCCATTGCTAGTTAGGGATAGTAATGACCTAATGGGTACTCTAGGAGAGGGGCGGATTCCTTCCTCGTTCCTCACTCCTATTTAAAAAAATGTCCCCCATTCCCTTTCTATCTTCATCACAAGTTCATGTTCAATTATTTTCTTAGGTTGCGTTTATTTACAAGCATGGGACACTGACATGAACAGAGATATGTCCAGAAACACTAAATTAGTATATTTTGTGTTTATCCTGACAGAAAGGACATAGAGATACTAACAAGAGACACAACTTATTTTTTTTTTTTATTATTCTTATTAATTTTTTATAATTATATTTTTTTAGTATGATATTTTCCTTCTCAAATTTTTTTGAATAAAAAAAAGAATAAATTGGACTTTTATAATTTGTTCTAGTTTATCACCAAACAAAATAGAAGAACACTAATTTTTGTGTCTCTGTCTTTTATGTCTTATTCTCAGTGTCTTGTCCTCAGTGTCTTGTCTTATCCTATTCTCAGAACCAAACGCAACCTTAAAGAGCACAGTTATCCACGAGTATTCATGGATTATGAAAATTTTTCGAAAAAAACTAACAAAAAAATATAATATAATAATCATAAAATAATCAATTCATTATAATTCAACACAATTCATAACCGATTCATTATGAAAAATAACATTTAAAAAAAATATAAAAATATCTTCCAACATAATAACATAAGATAATTTTTTGTGGCGAGACTGAGTGACGTAGTGACAAACTTGAGAGGTAGAGAAAGTAATTTAGAGAGAGATGCAAAATCAAGGCTAAAGATGAGTAGAAAAATGAAGAATTCAAATTGGAGGCAGGAATTAGGGTTACTAATTTAATAAATTTATTTATGTATATATAAATTAGGATAAATCAGTAATTTTATATTTGCGTGGGTTTAACTAGTTTCATGGGGTGCGCAGCAGGGACAGATCTAGAAATATTATTATGGGGCCAATAACATATATAATATTAAAAAATTATGTAATGTAAGATGTATTACAAAAATATATCAACAGAGAATATATTTTAAAGTGCAAAAAATATGTGTGTACTTTTTACTAACGAAGTAGTCGATCCTTTGTATAATAAAATTCATCGATAATAGAATTTGTGTCAAATTTTTTATCAATTTTTTTAATATAATTAAAAGATAATTAGTAAAAAATTCATCTTTTATTTTCTTTCTGAGTCATTCTTCACAATATTCATAGCTAAAAAAGATCTTTCAATTGTAGCAGTTGAAACAGAGAAAATTAATACCAAATCAATCAAGAAAGACGGTCACAAGAAGAAAAAGAATCTACTTTATGGGATTTGAAAAATTTTATTTAATTAAAAAATATTTGTAATAATATCTTCTTTAGATTTTTTTTTAATATTGTTACTTACTTTTTAGATACTAGAAATTATTAATTTTTAGATTGGATTGGACTTTTATTTATATTAGACTAAATATTAAATAATTTTTTTAAAAAATTAAATCATACTTAATAATTTATTACTATTATCTTTTTTTAAAAAAAGTTGGGGGTCGAGGCCTCCACTCGCCCCCCGTATGTCCGTCCCTGGTCTCGAGTATCTATATTTCTGTCCATGGCGCGAGTATCTATGTTTCTGCCCATTTCACATGGCCAGTTCCCTACTTGAGAAATTTCACGAGTCTCCATCCACCCCTAAATCGCGAGTAACCTATTTACAACAGGTTTTTTCATCATCTCTATTGTTAGCATTCGTTGGTTCGTGACGTGAAGTTACTCCAGCCACTTAGTAAATTCTCAAATAACTAAACCTCAAGCTATAATATTCTCATAAAGTCACATGTATCTTTATCATAATAACATTAATCGAAGATAAATAGTTAAACACTAAATGAGTTATCAATTCTTCTTCGCTAAAGACGCTAATGTGATAAGGGTGGAAAAGGGATCACCATGGATCTTTAAGCAATATGTAATTCACGTGAGGCGCTAAAATATAGAGATGAATATTGAAGAGGAGGATTACTCATTAATCCCTACTTGGATCCAATTTTGGGGTATGCCAGACCATTGCAAAAGGAAGGAGGCTGCTTGTAAGATTGGAGAAAAAGATTGGATGAGGTGCTGGAGGTGGAAACTTACATGATGAGAGGTAAGGAGAATCAGATCATGAAGGTGAGTATTAACTTTAATTCCGCTCACACGCTGAACAAGAGTATTAGATTGGCTAGTCTAGATAAGAAAATTTTTGAAGTTCAGCTGAAATACAAACACATAAGGATATATTGTAGTTTTTGTAGATTTATTGGCCATGATTCCAGAAATTACAGTAAATCTTTGGAAAATTCAGCTGATCTAAGTCTAATGGAGAAAAGGTAGAGTTCTCAACTACAGGCAAAATTCATAGGGTGGAAGCTGGAGGATAATAAGAAGAATTTAAACCCAAACATTAATAAAAAAAAAAGAAAGAGGAGGAGATCAATTAACCAAAAAGCCAACCCTGTTAGTCTCGTCAAAAGTTTTTTCCAATTATCTTGTAATGACGTCAATAAAAAAAACATGAACCACATCAAGCCTAATCCAGAAAATTAAAATTCCTCAATCCTAGACCTGCACATTTATAATCCAAACCAATTATCACCATTTTTTCTATCTCAAAATAGTAGTAGGGAATATATCCCTGTACGAGCTGAGAAAGTAAGAGGGGAGCTATTTTATATGGAGGAAGTAGGCACATTTCAGCATGGCAGCAAATCTGGTAATAAATGTAAGAGTTTCAAGAGGCAGAAGATTAAGCATTTAGCACGTAAAAGCAATGAGGCTGAAAACATCAAGATGGTTACAGGGATGAAATGTAATACAAATGTTAGGGAGAAGGAGGAGGAAGGTCAAATTGAGAGAGAAGAGACAGTTGAGATGAATGGTGATTGGGGTGAGGGTGCCAACCCACCAAAGACACCCACGAGGCTATGAAGTTGGTAATGTAGAACTGTCGGGGTTTAGAGAAATCCTGATAGTTCACAATATCAAAGGAATTCAGAATTTCTATTTCCTTGAGGTTGTGTTCTTATGTGAGACAAAGAATCAATCATTGTTAGTGAAAAGACAGTTAAAAAATGCACCGGGTCGTACCAAGTAATACTTCAGGTGAGTGAGGATCGATCCCACGAGGATTAATAGATCAAGCAACAATAGTCAATTGATTATTTTAGTCAGACAATCAAAATTTAGGGTTTCAATAGCAAATAATATAAAAATAGAAAATTAAATAAGAGCAAACTAAAATTGGTTAAAAAAATAATATGATAAAAATACTTAAGGTGTCAGAGATATTTAAATTTCCGGATTAATATTCAATGTTAACTACCTTGATCATGCAAAGATTATGTTTATGGAAAACTATATGTGACTAAACCCTAATTTCTTAGACCTTTTTAGTCTCCTCTAACCTTCATCAACCGCCAATTCCTTGGTCACTTGATTCTGATTAGAGGGTTAAGTTCAAAACTAGTTTATGAGCCACACAAACCCTAGATACCCAAAAATAAGACGATTATATGTCACGTATCGCGTTAAATCCAGATAAATAGAGAGTTGTGAGGAATTGATTTCAAGATGTAATTCTAATTATATAACTTTTCTAAGATTCAAATAGAATTCAAGTTGAATTAGAGTTATTTTCCAATAATTACTGATTCTTAGGATGAAGAACGAAATCAATTCTTAAACAATAATCAAAACATTAATCAAGAGTAGAAAAATAAATAATTATTAATCCATCAAAGTAAATAAAGCTCCTAACCTTAACAATGGAGACTTAGTTCCTCATGGAGAAAATAAATCCTGGTAGAGAAAAGTATGAAAGTGTAGAATGAAAATTAGGAGTGTTGCCTAGATCAAGATCTCTTCTCCTTTTATATCTAATCCTAATTAAAAAATATATTTTCTAAAACTAAATAATATCTTTTTCTATTTGTAAATAAAATAAAAGATTTAATGAAAATAAAAAAGATCTTCGTGCAGCTTCCTTTGGCGCCTAACTTGGGCTGCTTGTACTTCAATTGGCGCCTAACTTGGGATTCCAAGTTAGGCGCCACACTTCTCGTATGCAATTGGCAAGCTAGTCTTCATCCGGCGCCTAACTTGGAAAATCCCAAATTAGGCACCAATGTGGCCGTACAGTTTGGGAGAGATGTATATACTATTATATATCGTTGGAAAGCTCTAAAAGTTAGCTTTTCAATACTACTGAAATCACGTCAGTTGGACCTCTATAGCTCAATTTATTCTTGTTGGAGTGCAAGGAGGTCAGGGTTGACAGCACCATTCACTTTCTCCCTTTTCTGCTACAAAAGCTTGTTAAATCCATCCGAATGCTACCTGAAATAAACAAAATTGCACACAAATCAAAGTAGCATTCATAGTGGCTAAAGAGCATTTACATCTTGATTAAACTTGACAATTCAAATACAAATTCACTAGGAAAAGATAAAAAAGATGCTCACGCATCACAACACCAAACTTAAACTTTGCTTGTCCTCAAGCAAACAAAGAATCATGCAATATAAATTGACAATCCAAGGTGAGAAGAATAGCAATTTTAATGTTCATGGTTAGCTAGTTTACTATGCATGCAACACTCACAAAAGAATTTCAAATGATTGATGATTTTATCTTGACCACTTTATGAAATCTTTTCTTATATTCCTTCCCTGAAATAAGCTTTTCAATTGTTTCTTTTCTTATCTTCTTGGGTGTTTTGCTCTATTTGTTTTTATAGCTTCGACTCTAAATATTTTGTTTTCAAGTATTACCACCTGAAACATAAGCACCACAAGCATATAACTAGAGAACTTTTTTTTAAGCTTTGCTTTTTGTTTCTTTTCTTTACTCTCTAATCATTGATGCTCAGAGCCTTGAGCTTTGAGGGAGTGCTTTGCATTTGAGCATAACCTTGACTCTAAGTGTTTTGTTTTCAAGCTTTTTACTTGATACATAAACACCACAAGTACTTGACTAATGAGTTGTCATTGGTACTCAGAGCCTTCAGCTTTCTTATTCCCCTTTCTTTACTTGATCATTTATGGACAAGCTTCTTCAAGGTTTTCAAATTTTCAAAGATTTTATAAAGTGTTCTAGATAAAAATTTTAATCAAACGTAATTCAAATGTGTTTGAACAAAAATAGTCATGATAGCCTTACAATACTCATATGCTCATGCTGGTTTCTTCTTTAATTACCTTGTTTGTTGATGATCATGATGCTTAATTGATTTGACTCAGAAATTTCAAGATGATAGTTATGATGTAAAGGCAATATGTTACAATTCAAAACTAGACTATACTTATCTAAAAGGAAGGACACACATGCATATAATCAAAAAGAAAGGAAACAACCTTATTTCTCTCTGCCTTTCTCTTCATCATCTTCTTCTTTATCCCCTTTTAAGCTATGTAGAGCATAGCCTCCAACACCAAACTTAGAATGGTTGCTTGTCCTCAAGCAACAAAGAAAAACTATGGTGATAGAAATCGGAATAATCATGATGTCTAGTGGATATAAGGAAGCAAGGCGGAAGCTCATTCAAATCAAACAAACAAAATTAAAAATAAAATAAAAGATAAAATAAAATAAAACAAAATAAACATGTTGCTAATGTATTGGCATGGAGGGAGTGGATCTTGCATAGGTGAAGTGTGGCAACACCAAACTTAGTGTGACACTATCAATGAAAGTCTGGACCATGTACCCAGTGAAATGCAAGTATCATGTTCATGTAACAACACCAAACTTGATCCATGAAATACATATGCAACATGAAGCAAAGCAAAAAGATAAATGAAAAAAAATTACCTAACGTTGGGTTGCCTCCCAACAAGCGCTTCTTTAATATCACTAGCTTGGCGGTTCGTTCTTGAATTTCTTCCTCTTCTTCCAGTTGGTTAAGAGAAATGACCTCAGTAGACATGAGGAGAAAAATGACACCCACCAAAAAGCAACTCCCATACAACTCTCTAATTCACTAGGACCAAGAAAAGCATATTCAAGTGTTGAGGGAGAAGGCTTCAATTCAAATGTGGGCAGTGCATTTAGATTTTTCTTCTCAGGAGCTTGCATGCATAGAATTGAAGGGACTTGTATGGCTTTCTCCTGAATTATTGGAATGTGCAAGCATGGAGTGTGCATGGCTTCCTCCTTTGTTTGTGAATCTTCTTCTTCTTCTATGTGTGAAGGTGAAAAGTTCTCTAATTCACTAGAGTATGAACTCTTTTGATTGATTTTCTCACTTTCTTCCATAGGATCTTGCATTGTATCTCTTGGGAAGTAATTTGCTTGTATCTTGTCCAGGTGCTTGATAATCAACTCCGCATATTTCTCTATATTTTTGACACTCATCCTCATATCATGTATGCATTCTTTCATGAGAAGCTTAAGAGCTGATGGTTCTTTATATGAATAAAGAGATGGTGACTCTTGATATGAGTAAAAAGAAGATGATTCTTCATATGAATAAGGAGATGGTGGTTCTTGATATGAATAAAAAGAGGAGGATGGTTCTTGGTATGAATATGGAGATGGTGGTTCTTGATAGATGGAACATGGAGTATTGAAGTTTCTTTGGTCTTGAATTTTCTAACCAAAATTCGGGTAATTCCTCCATCCACAATAATATGAATCATTCTTTGGGTGTGAGTAGTAACTCATATGATCTCTCTCCATTATTTTCCTTGGCACAAAATATCAAACAGAGTTAAATGCACCATGTGGTAAACAGAAAAGCTAAGAAAAAAGAACAAAAAGAGATATTAATTTTTTTAAAAATTTTGTTTTTTTATATAAAAAAATTTCGAAAAAGAAAAAAAATATAATGTAAAAATAAAATAAGAAAATTAAATAAAGAAATAGCCTAATCTAGGTCATCAATCAACTAGTAGTTGTTAATCACAATTAATCTCCGACAACGACGCCAAAAACTTGGTGCGGAATTTATAACCCACAAACTAACCGGCAAGTGCACCGGGTCGTACCAAGTAATACCTCAGGTGAGTGAGGGTCGATCCCACGAGGATTAATGGATCAAGCAACAAAATTCAACTGATTATTCTAGTCAGACAATCAAAATCTAGGGTTTCAATAGCAAATAATATAAAAATAGAAAATTAAATAAGAGCAAACTAAAATTGGTTAAAAAAATAATATGATAAAAATAGTTAAGGTGTCAGAGATATTTAAATTTCCAGATTAATATTCAATGTTAACTACTTTGATCATGTAAAGATTATGTTCATGGCAAATTATATGTGACTAAACCCTAATTCCTTAGACCTTTTTAGTCTACTCTAACCTTCATCAACCGCCAATTTCCTGGTCACTTGATTCCGATTAGAGGGTTAAGTTCAAAACTAGTTTATGAGCCACACAAACCCTAGATACCCAAAAATAAGACGATTATATGTCACGTATCGCGTTAAATCCAGATAAATAAAAACTTGTGAGGAATTGATTTCAAGATATAATTCTAATGATATAACTTTTCCAAAATTCAAATAGAATTCAAGTTGAATTAGAGTTATTTTCCAATAATCACTAATCTTGTGACACAAACAAGATGAAACAAGAAATAACACAAACAAGATTAGTGATAAGCATGAGAGCAGTGGGTCCCATCGTAACTCAATGATAATTCAGCACAAAAACAAAGAATAAAGAGTTAGAAAGGAATATATAGTACTAATATTATGTGTGTGGCACAAAGTGCAAATAGTAAGTAAGAAAGAATGGGTTATGAAAGACAATATAAGTTCATGTTAATGCACAAGGAATAGAAGAAGTATTGACCTATAAATAATATCACCCAATCAATATCAAACAAGATAAGATGCACCAAAATAATGGAAGAACTATTAAACAGTTGAGTAAGAGAATTCAACACCAAAGAAAAAGTAGCACATTTAGAAAAGAAAATAAAAACATGCACAAATTTAAAATGCAATGAATGAAAGTATGCAAATGCAATGAATAAAAGAAAATGAAAGAGAATAAGGATGAGAAGGGAGGAGAAGAAATTAAGAAAGGAAGAGGAAAGAATAAGAAGGGAGAGAAGAAAGGAATCTGCGAAGCGACGCGTAAGCGTCGCCCACGCGTACGCGTGGCTGTGCAGAAGAAGAGGCTACGCGTAACAGTCGGTCACGCGTATGCGTGACCACTCACCGTGCCAGACGCACGGTTCCAGCCTCATGACCGTACAACTCTCTGTTCATTTCACCAAATTACGCCGATTTTCATACCACGCGTGCGCGTCTCTGACGCTTACGCGTGCATTGTCAAAATTTCAGGTGATGCGTACGCGTGGGTCACTGTACGCATGGGGTGGGCTGTGCGCCAGGCACTCCTCCTACACAGTTCCAACGCAACTCTCTATTCATTTTGTTAAAGAGCAAAATTTGCATCAACGCGTACACGTGAGTCACGCGTACATGTCACATCCCTTTTTTTATTACTAACAAGCTACCAGAGTAAAGCCAAACTTTATTAAATAAGTGAAAACCACATAAACCCAACTAAAATAGAAAATTCAACTTATTTCCAACATAAATAAAAGAGAAAATAGGAAGAATTTACCATGGTGGGTGTCTCCCACCTAGCACTTTTAGTTAAAGTCCTTAAGTTGGACATTTGATGAGCTCCCTGTCATGGTAGTTTGTGCTTGAACTCGTCTTGAAACTTCCACCAACGCCTGGACTTCCAATAAGCTCCAAAATTTCCAAGTGAATCCACCAAGCCTTAATGAAATTCTCCACAAGCTTTGAGCTCCCAAAGTTGATCATCTTGTATGCCAGGATCCTAAGCCTTGTTTCTACACCCGTCTTTAAGTGGATTATCATTGTAACCGGGTGGCAAGCAATCTGAATTCTCAATGAAGTACCAAACTATTCTCGTAGATCTAACCAAGTGATCACTAATCTAACCTTTGAATCTAGCTCTTGAAATCTCAACCATGATGAGCCTCGATTTGCAACTCCAACCACTAAACATCCTTCTCTTATGCTTCATTTCGTAAAGACTCCTAAGTTGGCCATCCGTTTCAATTATACCATACTCAAGTGGGACAATGAAGCTAATGGAGATAAGTTTTACCCACTGATGGAGAGAATTTATGCCAATTCAGAAAACTAGATAAAGTAATTCCGTTGTGAGCATAGTCCAAACCGGCAATGGATCCTCTCAATCAAAATTCAATTCAAGATAATGTCACAATTCAAACCAAATTAATCGAGAGTATTTAGACTCCCGGGTCGTTTTCCCTAGGAACTAGTGCCAACAAGTGCACACAATTTTGGTTGTGAGAATCAAAGGGTTTTCAACAAGGAAGCAAACAATAAAGAGATAAAAGAACAAGACAAAATTGCAATTAATAGAATAATAAAAGAACAAAAGAACTATGTATGTAATATGGACATGTAAGACTCAAAATTGATGGAAAGGTAGTTCAAAACATAAATGAAACATTGACTTGAGATGAGTAATGAAATTCCTTCCTTGCCATAACCACAACTATGATAATTATGATGCATTAATCTCACTAAGTTAGTCCTTAACATCAAAGGATAAGGCAAGTGAGCATAGTTGTTATTAATCCACAAATTCTAGCTAACTTACTAAACTAGTTGGTAAAAAGCTAGCGTTAGTGGAAACAACAACAACTAACAACCCAAGAATTATCACTAAATATTGGACATTATGGCTCTAGTAATCCATAAACTCATTTTTTCCAAGCCAAGGGGTAGAAATCTATCCCATAACTAAGATTGACATTTCATCAAACACCTATTGGGCATAAACATAGAATATGGCAAAATTGGGAAAATGATAAAAGCTATAAACCATAGATGATCAAAATCAATAAAAGCAACTCAATAAGCACAAAATAAGCATCAAACATCAAATTAACCAACTAGAAATCCAAAATTGCAAGACTATGTAAATATTGATAAGAGAGATGAAAATAAGAGAAAATGTAGAACAAGCAATGTATTAAAAGAGACAATTAAAGGAGTACTTACAATGAAAGTTGCTAGAATCCAAAATCAAACTTGAAGTATAAAATGCTACAAACCCTAACTAAAACCCTAAAAGAGAATTTCCTAATCTACACTACTCCTACTCCTACTATGTAAAACTATGGAAAATTATGTCTAAGTCCTAATGCCTTCATATGTCTTTAATTCCCCTTGATATAGCACTTCCCATTCAGCATTGGAGCTTCCAAAACTGGGCCAAAGGCCCCCAAAATTGCGCAGTACATGTTTCATTAATGAATCCACGTGCAGGGACCTGTGCGTACGCACACTTCGCTAAATTTCCACTTGTGCATACGCACAAATGGTTGTGCACACGCATACATGCTGATTTCCTTTTTTCTGCATATGCACGCAGGGTTATGCGCACGCACACACGGCTGTGCTCTTCTCCTTTGTTTTCTTCATGTTTTCTCCCTTTGTACATGCTTTCTTCCACTTCTACCAAACCATTCTTGACTCTAGGACCTGAAATCACTCAACAAACATATCACGGTATCGAATGGAATAAAAGTGGGATTAAATTGCTCGATTTAAGCACAAAAATACATGTTTTCACAATTAAGCTCAATTTAGAGAGAGAACACAAAAGTATGCTATTTTAGTGAATAAGTGTGAGTTTATATGATGAAATCCATCCAATTCAAGCTAAAATATATCGTCAAATATGGACTCATCAATTCCCCCACACTTAAACAATAGCATGTCCTCATGCTAAACGAAACAAGGAGAATGATCAAAGGGAAACAACTTATTGAATGCAACTATCTACATGCATGCAAGTATGTATATATCATATATAACTATATATACTATAGTATCCTATTGAATCGGTGAAAACAAACAATCAAATTTCCAAGCAAGTATATAAACATATAGGGCTAAGCAAGGAAATAATCCAATGCACTCAAAATCTAAAGAATTGATTTACTCATTAAAATGAAGCAACTTGCAAGAATACATGATAACAAGTATGGAAACATAGAGTTGAGTGATCGAACCCTCACTAGGTATGTATACACTATCAACGCTCGGTATTTTAGGGTCTAGTCACTCAAGTCTCCTCCTAATCATGCTTTCAAAGTTTTGCTTTTCATTTAACAATCAACAAATATGTGATGCATGAGTGCAAGTATCATGAGGTCTTTAGAGGGTTGTAATGGGGTTAGGGTTAAGGTAGGATAAATATGGCTAAGTGGACTAAGGAATTGGATCTTTGATTAGCTCAAGTGTCTAACTCAACCAAATAACAAAATATGCACCCTAACTTCCCATAATCACACTTTTTATACACATTCATGTATCTTTTTCATCCAAATCCACATATGCACTTCTTATTCATTTTTTTTTCATTTCATTTTTCATCATTTTTTTCTTTTTCTAGGATAAATGCATATGGTTAAAGCAAATTGATACATGAATGTGCACCCATTTTCCAAAATTTTTTTTCTTTTTCAATGCATACCCAATACAAACTTTTTCATTCACTACCAATGTTTCCCAAAAGTTCCCCCACACTTAAATGAAACACACTCTTTAACCTAAGCTAATCAAAGGTACAATTCAAGGTAATTCATGATTTTTTGCTTAGGGTTGTGATGTGCTAACAATTAGAACAAAGGGGATTAAGAGGCTCAAAAGGGTTAACAAAGGTAGATGTAAGGGTAGGTCTATATGGGTGAGTGAGTTTAATACAAAAATGGCCTCAATCATGCTAAATGCATTCAAAACATCAAACATCGGAAATAAAGAATCAAGCAAAACCAATATTACAATCATAGAGGGAGCATAGCACACAGTGAACAAATTTGTGGTTATAACGTGTAACTACTCATTAAAGGCTCAACAACTCACAAGGTTGCTTTGTTCTATCTCTCTTCTATGTTCCATAAAAATCATTCAAGCAAGTTTTAAAAACAATTTTCCAAATCAATTCAATAGAATGCCTTTGAAACAAAATTCTTGAAAATTTTTGTTGTTTTTCACCAAAGTTATTTCCTATATATGTACGTATGTATGTTGTGATGGATGCAATTTCAAAATCTTTCCTAGTCCTATTCCTAATTTTCAACATCGCAAAAATTAACATGAACCATTAGGACAAAATTGAACTAGGCACTATGCTATTCACAACATCCAATCACAACTTCTATCTATAAAATATATACCATGCAAAAGATACAAAATGCAATAGATATAAACTATGAAGAAAATGAAATGCAACAATCAAAAACACTCCAAATATCTACAAGAAACATAATAAAAGAAAACAAAAAAATGAAGTGTAAAGTGTTCGGAAAAGAAATTTATGCCCAAAAGTGGTGAATCCTCCCCCACACTTAAGCGATTGCACGGTCCTCCGTGCACGAATACAATCCGGGGAGAATGGCTCTAAAGCATTCCACCTTCAGCTGACGGATGTGGGGCTCAGGTTGCATGGAAATTACCAAGTTCACTGCATTCTCGGTATTTCCATCCTTGGTGCCCTCCTCCTCTCCCGGTTCCCTGCCGTTATGTCTCATCCTCAAAAAGAGTGAATAAGGTATAATTAGGAATCATAGGGCAAGTAGCACAAAAGGATAAAGGGGTAAGTAAATAAGCATCTAATTAAGGAAGTTTTCATAGAAGTGTGGTATGATAAAAAAAATTAGCCATGTGTGTATTCCAATTATGCGCATGGTTGGAACACACACAACGACCGGTTAAAATGGTATCCACACAATCAAAAAGTAAGAATGTGTTCCTCAATTAGATGGCCTAGGTTGCAATTAAAGAATAAGCAAGAGATGAGGCATAAACAAACCTAGGTAACCACAAAGGTGAATTGAGTATTTGATATTGGATATTGAAGTTGTGCAAGTGAAAGCGCAAAATTGGTATAGAATAGCACAATAAACAATAACCAATCCAATAATGAAAAGAGAGCTCCTTATTCATCAAGAAATATAATAAAATAGTCACATGGTAAAATACTTGTTACAAAAAGTGACAAGCTTGATAAGAATCAAGTTGAGTCACTCAAACAAATGTAAAGCATTAACAAGGAACAAGTATCGGTCATGTGATGAATTTAACATGAAAAATCATGATGAACAAGTAATTTCAACTCAATTCACTTAATTCAATATGCACTTATAAAAAATTTTCCTAGTGGTAAAGTAAAAACATGAGTTATCAAACCCACTAGGTACTAGTAAATTAAGGCAAAGTATAAGTGCATTGATGAAATTTAATCAAGAAGCAACCCCTTAAACATGAAGCAAACACTTGCAACTTGTTTAATTATCAACAACTAAATCAAAACTGATATAATTACTAAAATGAAAATGAGATGCAAATTAAAACAAAATAGGATAAGTAGAAAATAGTGTAAAAGGAAGAGAAAAGAGGGGTGGAGGGGCGGAAAGTGCGTTAGGGCTTAATTCAAAGTGCAATGAAAATATTGCCCAAAACAGCACTTGTGCGTACGCACAAACAGGTGTGCATACACACACTAGGTGAAAAGTGGAAGGTGTGCGAGTGCTCCAAACAGAGAGGGAAACAAGATGCGTGCGTGCGCACAAACGGGTGCGTACGCACAAAACACTTTCTTTTTTTTTATTTTTTTTGCAAAAAGATCATGTGTGCGTGCGCACACAGGTCCGTGTGCGTGCACAAGAACAAAAATGGATGCGGTTCACACGCACAGGGGGTGTGATCGCTCCTACCAGAGGGAGTGTAAAGACGTGTGCGCACGCACAGGGAGGTGCGCACGCACAAAGCGCAAAACAGAGGGAGATGCGCGCGCACATAGCGTGCGAGCGCTCTCAACAGAGGGCATATAGGCTAGTGTGCATACGCACAGGTGGGTGCATACGCACAGTGTGCAAAATTTTTGTTGTATGCGTGCGCACAAGGGTGTGTGCACACACATGCCCTGTTTTTCCAAAAATTTTTTTCTTTCAAAATCTAATGCACTCAACCTTAGCTCAACCAAAATTCAACCCCAAACATTCAAAACTTCACAAAATCATGATCCATACAAAAATCAACCTATCTAAACTCAAAATTAAACTAACCTAAGCTAGCTAAGATAAGCAAACATGCAAGAAATCAAGACTAACAAAGATAAAGCGTAAGAAAGATGTCACCATGGTGGGGTGTCTCCCACCTAGCACTTTAGTTTATAGTTCTTAAGTTGGACTTGTTGAGGAGACTCTTGTTAGGGTGGCTTGTGCTTCCACTCCTCTTTGAATCTCCATCCAAACTTGGTCCTTAATGCTCTTCTGGGATCCCATATTCTAGTTTCCCGTTCTCCTTCTTGTTGATCTTTATGCTCCAAGCCGGATGGACAAGCTCTCAAATTACCCCTGTAGTACCCCAACATTACCCAAAAACTACTCAATCGTGCTTCACACCATGCTTGAGTTCCAACTCTTGAATTGATTTTCTTGAAGAGCCTTGGACTCCTTTGGCAACCCACACTCCTTTCTCCACCATGAACCAACCCAAGAAGGACCTTGAGTTGGTAATCCATCTCCAAGATAGCATATTGATAGGGCCCAATGAAGTTCATAGATAAAATTGCCACCCACTCAATGTGCTCTTGGTTGTCAACTCCTTCCTCACCAACCTCTTCCTCCTCTTCCCTATCACTTAAGTCATAACAGGGAGGTTGTGAGAAGTCTACCTCCATGTCTCTCCCAAACTCAATGGGAAGAGGCTCATTAGGATCATTGAGGGGATTGATCAAGGAGGACAAAAAATCATCAATGATGGAATCCTCATCTTGATTAATCTCCTTCAATTCTCCCCTTCTCTCCTCCGGTTTAAATACTTCACTTTCTTCCTCTTGTTTTACTTCATGCTCTAGCCCTTCTTCTTTCCCTTATGGCTACATGCTCTCCTCTTCACTACAAGCCTTAGTTGACCCTCCACATTTCTCAAGAGTAATGCCTTGATCGGATGAGTGTAGGAGGATTAAGTAGTTTACCGCTTCACCTATAGTAGCCATGAAGTGCCTTTGAGTCTTTCGGAATCCTTCTTGCTCTTGGAGAAAGGCTTGAAGGTCTTGATGGTTTTGGGCCAAGGGTGGAGAAGCTTCACATTGTGGTGAAAGATGAGGTTCATAGTTTGGAAGAAAGGTTGTATATATGGGAGGTAGTTCATGTTGGTAAGTGTTTAGAGGTGGTATGTAAGAAGGTGTATGGTGGTAGTGGTGTGGTGTTTGAAATGGTGGTGATTGAGGATTATGTTGGAAGGATCGGTTATAGGTATATAGTGATGGAAGTAGGTAATCATTATGTAATCCACCATATCCTTGGGTTGGATATGTTCATTGGGGAGGGTATGGCTCATTGTAGTATAGAGGAGGTTGCTCCTCCCAAAATTGATGCTCCAATCCCATGATGCAATCCAAAATGGAAGTTATCAAGCCCTACAAAATGATCACAACCAAACTCCAAACCAAGAGGGTGATAACTCATAGAGAAAATTGAAAATAAAAACAAAAGACATCAAATAACAAAAGAAACAAAATCCTAATTAATAGCAAAAACAAGCAAACAACCCAAAAAGTATCTATTCACACTATGGACATATTTACAACAACCAAAACTATAGCACTCATGACGCTAGTTCCCCGGCAACGATGCCAAAATTTTGATGGAGAGAATTTATGCCAATTCGGAAAACTAGATAAAGTAATTCCATTGTGAGTATAGTCCAAACCGACAATGGATCCTCTCAATTAAAATTCAATTCAAGATAATGTCATAATTCAAACCAAATTAACCGAGAGTATTTAGACTCCCAGGTCGTTCTCCCTAGGAACTAGTGCCAACAAGTACACACAATTTTGATTGTGAGAATCAAAGGGTTTTCAACAAGGAAGCAAACAATAAAGAGATAAAAGAACAAGACAAAATTGCAATTAATATAGTAATAAAAGAACAAAAGAACTATGTATGTAATATGGACATGTAAGACTCAAAATTGATGGAAAGGTAGTTCAAAACATAAATGAAACCTTGACTTGGGATGAGTAATGGAATTCTTTCCTTGCCATAACCACAACTATGATAATTATGATGGATTAATCTCACTAAGTTAACCCTTAACATCGAAGGATAAGGCAAGTGAGCATAGTTGTTATTAATCCACAAATCCTAGCTAACTTACCAAACTAGTTGGTAAAAAGCTAGTGTTAGTGGAAACAACAATAACTAACAACCCAAGAATTATCACTAAATGTTGGACATTATGGCTCTAGTAATCCATAAACTCATTTTCCCCAAGCCAAGGGTGGAAACCTACCCCATAACTAAGATTGACATTTCATCAAATACCTAGTGGGTATAAACATAGAATATGGCAAAATTAGAAAAATGATAAAAGCTATAAACCATAGATGATCAAAATCAATAAAAGCAACTCAATAAGCACAAAATAAGCATCAAACATCAAATTAACCAACTAGAAATCCAAAATTGCAAGACTATGTAAATTAACCAACTAGAAATCCGAAATTGCAAGACTATATCACGGCATCAAATAGAATAAAAGTGGGATTAAATTGCTCGACTTAAGCACAAAAATGCATGTTTTCACAATTAAGCTCAATTTAGAGAGAGAACACAAAAGTATGCTATTTTAGTGAATAAGTGTGAGTTTATATGATGAAATCCATCCAATTCAAGCTAAAATATATCGTCAAATATAGATTCATCACCCACTCAAATGAAGGAGTAGATGGCCACCTAGGTAGAGAGGTCTCCAACGTTCTTGACAGAGCATATTCAACTCCCGTCCGTCCTTTTCGAAGGACTTCCACTTCAATGTTGCTTTCAATTTCATCGGGAGAAGGTTGGTTTGATTCATGATCATTATCACCAAGGAAACTTGCTTCTTGATCTATCCCGTCCAATTCTTCATAAGGAACATGTCTTGGAGGTTGTGCACTAGCCTCCTCAACATCAATTTCAATCTTCTTGGGGGAATACTCTACAACTCTAGATTCCCATGGAGGTTCAGCATCTCCTAAGTCTTCAGCCACTTCTTCTTCTTCAACAACTACAGCTTCCTCCAACTGTTCCAATACAAATTCGCATTCCTCACTTTCCACCAGAGTTCCTAATCTCTCCTTCATGCTACACTCTTTATTAGATTCTCCACATGTAGCAATGGAAGTACTTTGAGTGTTGAAATGCAGTGAAGCTAAATTACCTACTACCTCAGTCAAGGTAGCTATGAACTCTTGTGTCGTTCATTGTATCTCTCTTTGCTCTTGAAGAAGAACACCAAGAGTGTCATCCATTGAAGATTGGGGTGGATATGGGGGTTCATTGCTTGGGAGGAAAGGTTCATGATAAGAGAGTGGTCCATCATGATAAGGATATGGTGGTTCAACACTCTCCATCTTTTCCACTTGTTGTACAACATACTTCAGTCCCTTGTTCTCAAGTTGAGATTTGTTAGCCATGAGAGTTTTGAGTGCTTTTCGGCTTTTCTCTAGCTCCATTTAATGGATAGTTACTTGAAGTCGATCCATTGCTTCCTTGAAATGATCCTGTGGCTCTTGTTCCGCTTGGCTATCATAAGTAGGATCATAGTGCTCTTGGATTGATGGATATGGACATGGTGTATATGGAGGTAGTGGTTCTTGGGAGTAATTGTGTTGGATTTGGGATGGTTCTATATATGGTTCATATGGCTCATAAAGTGGTTGGTATGGTTGATATAGGTTAGGGTCATACGAAGGTTTTTGGTGAAATGGGGCTTGTGAGTATGGTTGTGGGCTATATTGAGGAGGGGGTTCATAGGTATATTATGGTGGGTGCTGATTGTCATGAAGAGGTCCACCATAACCATTATCTTGGTATGCATCATGGATTGGTTGTTGCTCATAGTACATTGGAGGGGGTTGATGCCAAGACGGTTGATCAAATCCTTGTGGCTCCTCCCATCTTTGATTTTCCCATCCTTGATGCAAGCCTTCATTGTAATTTCCACTTCCTACAACATAATCATAACCACACTCGTAGACAAAGGGGTGAGAATTCATAGTAGCAAATAAAAACAAAAACTAATAGAAATAAGCAACAAAGTCCTAAACTAACAAAACTAGCAAACAAGCAAAAAGCAAATATTTACAATAACCAATAATAAAGCACACGTTTGCAATTCCCTGGCAACGGCGCCAAAAATTGATGGAGGTAAAATCGTCGGTAAAGAATTTCATAAGAATATTAGCGTTGCAAGTATAGTTCTAAACCGACAATTAAACCTCAATCAAATTTAATTTGTTTGTCACTTAAGCAAACCCAATAAAAATAACCGAAATATTAAACCTCGGGTCGTCTCTCAAGGAATTGCAGGGAAGTGTACTTATAATTGGTTATGAAAAAGTATTTTTGGGGTTTTTAAATGTTGAACAAGGAATGTAAATGACAAGGAAGTAAACTAACAATTAAGAAAAGTCCTAGTAAGGATTGATAATTGGAATTCCTATCCCCATTATCATAATCACTTGTGATGGTAATTGCAATTTGCTCTCACTTAGTTAACCTCTAATAATGAAGGAAAGTCAAGTGAGCAAAATCAACTTAAGTTCACAAGTCCTAATCAAAGATTAGATTTAGTGAAACCTAAGCCAACTAGCAATTTTCAATCACCAATCAACAAGAGACTTTGACAATTAAAGAGTCTCCAAATTACTCAATCTAAGCTAAGAATACCAAAATTCTAATTTAAAATTCTCCCAAGTATTTCATCAAACACTTGAAAGGCACAAAACAAAAGCATGGAGAATTAATAAGAGATAATAAAATCTAAACTAAGAATTTCAACCAATCAATAACAACAAATAAAGAAAGAAGCAATAAACATGAAATACCTCAAAATTGCATTAAAAAGGAAATTGAATCTAACATGGAGAATTCATAAACCAAATTAACAAAATAAGGGAATCACAAAGGGAAATAGATAACTAAAGAACTAGAATAATAGAATGTAGAAGAGAAACTAAATTAAAGCAACATGGAAATCTGAATTAGAGAAGAAATAAACCAAAGAGTCCTAAAACCTAACTAATGAGAATGAAAGTGTGAATGATTGATTCCCCTTTCCAGCTCCACTTTGTAGCCTCTAATCAGTATTTTTGCACCTGAAACTGGGTCCAAAGCAGCCCATAAATCACCCTCAACATTTTCTGTTATTGCAGCACGTGACGCTCGTCACGCGTACGCGTCGTCCATGCGTACGCGTCGCAGAACTTCTCGCAAGGTCACGCGTACGCGTCATCCACGCATACGCGTCGCCTAACAGCAAGACAACTATGGCAAATTGCATATCATTTTGAAGCCCCGGATGTTAGCTTTCCAACGCAACTAGAACCGCCTCATTCGAATCTCTGTAGCTCAAGTTATGATCGATTTAGTGCGAAGATGTCAGGATTGACAGCTTAGCAATTCCTTCAATTTCTTGTGTTCCTTCTACTTTTGCATGCTTCCTTTCCATCCTCTAAGTCATTCCTGCCTTATAAACCCTAAAAACACTTAACAAACATATCACGACATCGAATGGTAATAAGAGAGGATTAAAATTAGCAAATTTAAGGCCAAAGAAGCATGTTTTCAATCATAGCACAAAATTAGGAAGGAAAGTGTAAAACATGTGAATTCTATGAATAAGTGTGAGATCTGAATAATAGATAAAATCCACTCAATTCAGTACAAGATAAACCCTAAAAATGAGGTTTATCAGTCTTCATCTGGCGCCTAACTTGGAAAATCCCAAGTTAGGCACCAATGTGGCCGTACAGTTTGGGAGAGAAGTATATACTATTATATATCGTTGGAAAGCTCTAGAAGTTAGCTTTCCAATGTCACTAAAATCGCGTCAATTGGATCTTTGTAACTCATGTTATTTCTGTTGGAGTGCAAGGAGATCAGGGTTAACAGCACCATTCACTTTCTCCTTTTTCTGCTACAAAAGCTTGTCAAATCCATCCGAATGCTATCTGAAATAAACAAAATTACACACAACTCAAAGTACATTCATAGTGGCTAAAGAGCATTTAAATCTTGATTAAACTTGACAATTCAAATGCAAATTCACTAGCAAAAGACAAAAAAGATGCTCACGCATCACCAACCCACCAAAGACACCCACGGGGCTATGAAGTTGGTAATGTAGAACTGTCGGAGTTTAGGAAAATCCCTGATAGTTCACAATATCAAAGGAATTCAGAATTTTCATTTCCTTGAGGTTGTGTACTTATGTGAGACAAAGAACCAATACTTGTTAGTGAAAAGACAGTTAAGAAATGTGGGTCTCACGGAGGTTTTTTGTGTTAATCCTAACGGCACGGCAGGAGGCTTGGCTCTTTCATGGGGGGAAGGAGTGAAGGTGAAGGTGAATAGCAGTACATAATTTTATATATCCTTTTCAATAAAGATCAAGAGAGAAGAATCACATGGGAGATGTTAGGAGTTCATCTCCATAATACTGACCAGCTGAGAGATAATCAATATGAGGCCTTGCTGGAGATTATTAGGTAGCAAGGAGACAGATATGTGGTCATTGGTGATTTTAACGCCATATTATCATCAGATAAAAAGGAGAGAGGAAGAGAGAATTCAGTTCAATCCATTAAGAAGTTTCAAAACTTTATGAACCATGGATGCTTGGTGGATATGGGGTATCTGGGGGAGAAATTTACATGGTGGAATCAGAGTTATCAAGAGAGAGACTAGATAGTGCTTTTATGTCACTAAAACTAAGAGAAGAATATTCGTTGGCTACACTCACACACCTGGAAGATATTGGTTTAGACCATCACCCTTTGCTATTAAACTCAAATTCAGTAACCATCAAGAATAAAAGGAGGTTCAAATTTCAAGAGCGATAATGTGGGGAGAAAATGATTGATACAATTGTTAATGAGGTGTGGCAAACAAGCGTTATTGACTCTCTAATGTACCAATTATTTTAGAAACTAAAGCGCTGCAGATCTAAAATAGTCAAATGGCAAGCTTCGAGGGTAGAATGTTCAAGAAAAGAAATGGAAAAGATTGCGATGAAACTCTCGGCCTTGAAGGAAAATCCTAGTTTTGCTAATAAAATAGAGATCTTACAGCTAAAAGAAGAGTTGAGTAATGTATGTATTGCAGAGGAAAGGTTTTGGAGGGAGAAATAAGGAATTGATTTGCTCAAATGGGGAGATCAATACACAATTTTTCACTCCAAGAGTCAAGTTAGAAACAGGAGAAATAAGATATGGAGGTCAGAGGATGAGAATAGAGAATGGTGTACTACTCCAGAAGCAATTAGTGCTAGAGCGCAGAGATACTTTGAAGAGTTTTTACAACAGGAAATGCTCAAGACCTTTCCCATGTGCTGGATGGTTTGAGAAAGAATGTCTCCTCTAAGACTAGTTGGCACCTTGCTAAACCGATTAGTGAAGAGAAAATTAAGAAGGCAGTTTTTTCTATTAACCCAGGGACTACCTCGGGAGATAATGGATTCACGGCAAAATTTTTCAATTCTATTGGAGGATTATTGAAAGGGGATGTATGCAGGGCATTTAAGAGCTTCTTTGGTGGAGGAAGAATCCTAAAGAATTTCAACCATATACAAATTTGTCTAACTCCAAAGACTCTAAATGCAGAAAATATGTGGCAGATTCGACCCATCAATCTAAGCACCGTATTCTATAAGATTATTTCCAAAGTACTTATACATCATTTGCAGCCTCTTATGAATAGAATAATTAGCGATGATCAGAGTGCATTTATTAAGGGAGACTTATTAGTGATAATATTCTTGTGGCTCATGAATGCATACATATTTTAAATAATAAATCATTTGGGACATTGATTTAGCACTAAAAGTGGATATGAGCAAAGCCTATGATCAGGTGGAATAGAGTTTTGTGTGGTTCGTAATGAAAAAGCTTGGTTTTTGTCAGAGGTGGATAGAATGGGTAAAGGAATGTGTCACTACTATTTCTTATTTTATTATTGTAAAAAATTCTCCTATTGGTTTCTTTGAACTAAGTAGAGGGGTCCGACAAGGAGATCCCCTCTCACCCTACCTTTTTCTATTATATGCAGAATGACTATCCTATTTGCTCTACAAAGGAGAACATGATAACCTATTTCAGGGATTTTGGTTGAACAGTAGATGCCCATCCATCAACCACCTTTTATTCGCTGATAACTCTTTACTATTCTATAAAGCAACACCACATAATTGTGCTAATTTGCTTAATGTTATTCAACAATATGGCTCCCTAAGTGGTCAGATCATCAATTTCAGTAAGTCTATAATATTTTTCAGTAAAAATACCCTTCATTCTTTAAGGAAGAACTAGCTACTTTTCTCCGAGTTCCCAATATTGGTGCACAATACAAATATTTGGGTCTTTCATCTATTGTTAACAGATTTAAAAGTCAGACGTTTGCTTATGTGAAAGATAAGGTTTCAAAGAAGCTACAAGGTTGGAAGCGCTCTCTATTGTTATCAAGCGGAAAAGAAATCTTAATTAAAATTGTGGGGTGTGCTATACCTATCTATACTCTAAGTTATTTCAAATTGCCCGAAACTTTACTAGATGATATTCACAAAATGATGATGCAATTCTGGTGGGTCAAAAACAGAATGAAAAGAAACTTCAGTGGACCAGCTGGGATACAATGAGTAAAACTAAAGAGGATGGATGTATTAGGTTTAAAGATCTAAAAGCATTTAATCTGGCTATGTTAGCAAAACAAGGGTGGAGACTAATGACTAAACCAAATTCTTTGTTTTATAAAGTCTTCAAAAGCAAATATTTTAGACTTACCTTTTTTTGGAAGCAAAACTGGGTTTGAGACCATCTTGGGCCTAGCAAAACTTACTAGAAGGCAGAAAAGTCCTGGAACAAGGTACCAAATAGAAAGTTACAACACAGGGTATAGTAAAATTTAAAGAAGACCCATGATTTGGTAACTTACCTCCATTCCGATTACAGGAAGGAGACTGCATTGATAAAAATTTGATTTGGCTAAGACAACTATTCAATGAGATAGGGGGTTGGAATACACCGCTCATTCACAGTGTGTTCAGACCCAACATAGCACAACAAATCTGCCAAATAAAAATTGAATAAGGTGAAGATTCAGTCACTTAGATAAAGCATGATTCAGATTATTACAATGTTAGAACGGGATATAAAGTAGCTTACAATTTTGTTTATAAACCAATTGAAGCTCTTCACGTCAGATTCAGAAGAAGACAACTATGGAGGAGCATTTAGGAGGTTCGATGTCAACCAAGAATCAAGGTCTTTCTATATATGGAAACTTGCTTATGAAGGGCTAGCGGTGAAGACAAGCCTTCATGAGAGGATAGCTTATATCCCCAATTTGTGTCCACGCTGTTCTTCATTGCCGAAAACGCACCTTTATGCTTTGATCTTCTGTCCGGAAGTTGAGCAAGTTTGGAATCACTAGTAGCTAGTGTAATACCTAGAGATCCAAATATGTAACCATGGGAGTGGTGGTGTCAATTGATGGAAGAGGTGAGAAGAAGAGGAGATTCAAAAGAAAAATTAAGTCAAGTGAGCTACCTTCTATGGCAAATTTGGTTGTCCATGAACTCTCTCATCTTTGAAAATTGCAGAGTTGAGGTTGAAAAAATTCTATCCCAAACTATTTAATTTGCAGAAGAGTATGGAAGACTTGGGAGTCACAGCCACCGATGCTTAACATGGAAGAATGTCTTTACCTATTGTTCTAAATCCTTAATGTTTTAGTTTGGTATTGTTTTTTCTGGGAGTCCACCTATTTTATGTTTATTGCATTTGCTTATCCCTGATTTTTTGGGAATTGTAATTGAACCATTTGATTGCAATAAAGGTATTAACTTTGGAAAAAAATATTAAATGAGTTACATTTTTCACACACATAACAATAATTACTATCACATATTATAACTTGTGAAATCATAATATTTTTTTAGAAATGATGTATAAATAAATTAAATATTGATAAGTCTGGACAATTTTTAAAAAAAATAGAAGTATTAAGAAATTACATGTTATTCCATAAGATTTTTTTTTAAAATGTGTCCATAGTTTATGATTAATAACTTTAGAAATATATATATATATATATATATATATATATATATATATATATATATATATATATTATTTTATAGAGACTTATATTTTTTTTTCTTATCGACGATGTTAGTGGTTATATAGAGACTTTTACCATTAATGAAATTATAGAGAAATCAAAAACAAAATTAGTTGATATTTTTTCTGATATTTCATTCCATTTTTAATTTGAATTAAAATTAAATTATATATTCAATTTATATTTGTTTATTTATCCTAATGCGTATAGTCAATAAAAATACATTACAAGAAAAATTTAGTATAATCAATTAATATAAAAGATGAAAGACAAAATCAAAATATGTTCTTATTAAAAAATTTAAAAAAAAATTATGAAGAAAAACCTATTAATCAAGTTCTACAAAAATATTATAGAAAATTTGAAACATTAATAAACAAAATAGTAATACCCTTAAAAACTATTAATCAAAATACATAAAAAATAATAAATAAAACCGAATCATGAAAAAAAATCACAAAAATTATAATTGAAGTACAAAAATGAGAGAGCAAGGATGTATAAAGCACATTCTGGTTTCATATATATAAAATAATTTAAATTAAATTCATTTATTTATTTCTTTATTCACTATTTATTAAATAATTTAATATTTATCTTGGTCAAAATATAATTGATTAAGTATAATTAATATTCTTGATCTTAGTGGTATAACTGAAACATATTGAAATGTCAAAAGGTAAAATTGAAAAATAGTATTTACTATCTTTTACATTTTTTTAAAATAAAACTCATATTTAATTAATGATGGAGGTGAAGTGGCATACTTATTTATAATTATTTTTTTTGAAAATAAGAGGTGTTACAATATATGAGTAGATAAAACCATCTTTTAGTAAAACATGGTTTATTTTTCCTTCATTAAACTCTTTACATCCATGTAATTAGAATCCGGATTAGTGAATACAACCCGAGGTGGTATTTAATGGATGTGGTGTATTGTAAACAATTGCGGCAAAAGAGAATTGCGTTGCAATGTTAGATGAAAAAAATAAAATAGAGTAAGAACAATAATAGAATGAGTACATCAATAAATATCATAAAAATTATAACTTGTACCTTAAAATGATAATTTCAATAAAAAATGAAGAATATATTCTTATTCAATGAACAAGTCAAGGAAGAATAACAAAATTAAAAATTAAATAAAATATTTTGCCTTCGAACTTAGACATATAAATTTTATGTGGCACTATATATAACTTTTAGTCGCAGAAAATTAATTATATCAATTTATCTATTATTAATACACACGTGCATAACAAAGCTATTAACGTAAATATTATATAATTATTAATTATATATGATTGACAATTATACTATAGGGTAATTTACCTTCATAAACCAAACCAACCCCAATATTACCTGAATTCTCCAAACCCAAAAATGTTACCTGGATGTCTCATTGCATATTTCTATATAAATTGAATTCGTTGAATTCGAATTAAGGTAGTAAGTGTTAAATCGAATCTAATGGATTCGAATTGCTTGAAGTTGTGATTCAAAGATAAATCGAATTCAAACAATTCAAATTAGGGCATCCTCTACTAAATCGATTCTATCAGCCTCGATTTATATGGACTACACTAAATCGAATCAACAAGGGTAGTAAATCAAATCTATTAAATTCGAATTACAGTGAGTATTAGCTTTGATAAATCGAAACTATTAGATTCGATTTACTATGAAATATTCCATATGCATAATTCGAAAGGGATTAATTCGATTTAGTATAGTCCTAACGTATATAAATACGAGCTAAACGTGAATTTTTTACCATAGTGGGACTCACAATGGCTAGTAATGAGAGTTTTTTAGTTCTGGTGCACTGCAGAGGGTCCATTAAGAAGAAAACGCAATCGAAAATTAAATTTACTAATGAGGACCCGCTGAGTGTTTGCCTCAAACCTTCGACGAGTTTCACTCAGTTTCAGAATACTATACTCCAGAAACTGGAGTTGCATGGCATAAAACGGGTGGAGAATTTATTCTATAGAATCCCAATTTTTGTGTTGCACGATGATGTGAAGTACGATTCGTTCGTCATCGGAAATGATAAAGATTTACAAGTTCTATTCCATTGTCATCGTCATTTTCCAGAGGTGAGGACCCATAAGTTGTTGGTGAAGCTTGTGGATGTGGTATGTAGTTCTGGAGGTTCAAACCAGAATCCTCAATCCTCAAGAATGCCAGCCTGCTCTAGTTCCATGCTTGTTGGTGTCTCGTCAGCTATTTTGGTGATTGTACCTAAGGCAGTTTTAGTTGCATCTCCATCCTTTGTAACTAATCTGAACTGCAGTCCTCGCGGAAGAATAGGTAAGACTGAACCATTAGGTGAGGCTGCGATTGCGATGCCCAGTACTCCTATTATGGTCCCAGTTTTCAGAGAGGATGGAGTACCGAATGGCGTTGAGGATGTACTGCATGATGATGATGATCATATGGAGCCAGCCATGATAGCTGATGATAGTAATGATGACATAGCAAGGACTACTCCACTTGTTAGTGGAAGAACATCTAATTTAGGAACTCATCAGTACCCTCCGTATTTTTCAACTTTGGACTTGGATGCCATGGGGCAGCAAGGGGATCCGGGAGTACTTGTTGGTTTCGGGGCCAAAGATACACAAAATACAGTAACTGTATCTGAATTCCAAGTTGGTCATCAGTTTCAGGATAAAGAGGAGATCGTATTAAGCGTGAAGACTTATAGCATCCGCTGTGGGGTTGAGTACAAAGTGTTGGAATCTGATCATCGCAAGTACTATGTCAAGTGCAAGGAGTTCTGCAACAGGTGCACATGGCTCATTCGGGTTAGCCTCCGCCAGCACAGAGGTATTTTGGAGGTAAAATGGTACAATAGTCTACATACTTGTCTAGGCACGTCGATATCTAGTGATCACAAGATACTTGATTATCATGTCATATTGGCCTTCATACTACCCATGATTAGAGCTGATGCTGCCGACTCGATCAAGGTATTGCAGAATGCACCAGAGGCACACATCGGGTTTAGACTAACTTACAGGAGGGTTTGAATGGCTAAACAGAAGGCTGTGGCATAGATTTACAGAGATTGAGAAGATTCATACAATGATTTACCGCGATGGGTACTGGGTGTGCAGATCACGATGACAGGTAGTGTGGCAGTTTTGAGGATAAATCCTACACGGGTTGGTTGGCAAGTGAATGACTCATCAGCTTATTTCCATCGGCATTTCTGGACATTCCCACCATGTATCGAGACCTTCCGTAATTGCAAGGCATTGGTCAGTGTCGATGGGACCCACCTATATGGCAAAAATGGTGGTACACTGCTTGTCGCGATTGCTCAGGACGGCAACTCCAATATCATTCTTATTGCATTCGCTCTTGTAGAGGGTGAGAATACAGAGTCGTGGTCATTCTTTTTATCTCACCTTCAACAGCATATAACGCCTCAACTGGTTATTCTAGTCATATCAGATAGGCACAATGGGATAAAGGCTGCATTGGAGGCTTCTGATGGTGGCTGGCTTCTGCCTAATGCATACTGGACATTTTGTATTCGTCACGTGGTGACGAATTTCTCCCTGAGTTTCAAGGGCAAGGATGTACGGATGTTTTTAGTGAATGCTGCTTATGCTAAGACTGAGGTCGAGTTTCACTACTAGTTCAACATCTTCCACTCCGAAGATTCTGCAATGTGTGACAGGGCCAATCAGATTGAGTATGTCTAGTGTGGAACAGGGTTGATGCTGAAACCCACCAAACTGCGGCAGTACCCGATCAACCTGATGCCACTCTATGACAGCAAAATAGATCAATGCTGTTGCAGCCCTCCACAATGCCATATGCCGTGGCTTCAATATCTCGGAGTGCACCACTTGAATGATATCAGGCAAGCTATATGGAATCCTTCAGTAAAATAGAGTTCACTTTTCCTTCGTTGAACTCTTACATATATGTAATTAGAACCCAAATCAGTGAATACAACTCGATGTGGTATTTGATGGATGTGATGCATTGTAAATGATTGCAGCAAAGGACAATCGAGTTGTAATGTTAAATAAAAAGAATAAGTTTGAGTAAGAACAATTATCAAATTATCAAAAGAATAATAATAGAATGACTACATTAAAAAATATCATAAAAAATTATAACTTGTACCTTAAAAAGATCAATGTCGAATAAAAACAAAGAATGTATTCTTATTCTACAAAGTAGTCCAGAAAAAATAACAAATTAAAAAATTAAACAAAAAATGTTGGCTCTTAAACCTATACTCATAAACCACAAAAGAAACATTGTATATAACCTTTAATATCAATATCAATTTGATACTATATGACACACACGTGTAATAGAGTGAATATTAACAAAGCTATTAACAATTTTGATCATATTTATGTCTAATTATATTAACAATGCTTGCCCATTTCCTTTATCTGTGGTGATGGAGTGGAAAATTCCAAACTTTGTGACAATATTTATGTAGAGAAACTTCCGACTTCGTTGGGCTGTGATGGTCGCTAATGGTTCCACATCAATCCATTTAGTAAAATAGTCAATCCCTACTATAAGATATTTTACTTGTCCTAGAGCTTGAGGAAATGGTCTGAGAAGATCGAGACCCTATTTCGCGAATGGCCATGGTGAGGTAATGCTAATGAGCTCTTTGGGAGGTACGACATGGAAGTTGGCATGCTTCTGGCAAAGCGGACATTTTTTGACTAACTCAGTCGCTTCTCTTTGCAAGGTTGGCCAAAAGAAGTTAGCTTGGATCACCTTCTTGGCTAGTGACCGGACTCCTAATTGGTTCTCACATATGTTATTGTGTACTTCCTCTAGGACCTCTTTGGTGTTAGTGGTTGAGACACACTTTAATAGAGGTGTTGATATTGCTCTTTTGAATAGAATATTATGGATTAAGGTGTAATTTTGTGCTCCCTTATGAGTCTTCATGCTTCTTTTTCATCTTCAGAAATTATATCAAATTTAAGGTAGTTGACTATGAGAGATTTCCAACATAAATTTTGGTTGAATATAGCCATTATGTCCGAGTTCTCGTCTCCTTTTGACACTGATGGTGGGTGGAGAGTTTCCTGGATGAGACTTCTAATGTTGCCCCCTGGCTTGGTGCTGGCTAACTTGGAGAGGGCATTTGCTCAGGTGTTGGATTTCCAAGCTATGTGTCGGACCTCTCTTTCTGAGAATTGTGTTAGTTGTTCTCGTGCTTCTTCTAGGTACTTCTTCATGTTGGGATCTTTAGTTTGATAAGTGCCATTAATTTGGAAAGTTACTATTTGGGAGTCACTAAACACTATCAACTTTTTTGCCCCAACTTCTTTAGCTAGCTTCAAGCCAGCAATCAAAATTTCATACTCTGCTTAGTTATTGGAAGCAGGAAACTCGAACCTTAGTGATAGTTTTATCCGAGTTCCTTGCTTATTTTCTAGGATGACACCTACTCCACTTCTAACTTTGTTGGATGATCCATCTATATATAAGCTCCAAGTTGTCGGACTTCCTTGTCTTTTAGTGTATTTGGCCACAAAGTCGGTGAGATAGTGAGACTTGATTGCTGTCTGAGCTTCATATCTCAAATCAAACTCGGACAATTCTACAGTCCATTGTAGCATCCTTCCTGCTATGTCCATCTTTTATAGAATATTCTTCATGGGTTGATTAGTTCGGACCTTTATAGTGTGAGCTTAGAAGTAAGGTCAGAGCCTACAGGAGGTGAGGATAAGAGCATATGGAAGTAGATAGGTTATTGTCCGTTCTCATCTTCTTCGATCAGGCCAAAGCTATGGCTCGGCTCGTCACTTCCAGGTAGAGGACGAGCTCTTCTCCCGCAATGGGTTAGGTAAGTATCGGGGGGTTGGCTCAGAAATGCTTTAAAATTTTGAAAGTTTTTCTCGCATTTCTGGATCCATTCAAATTGATTCCCTTTTTTTAGTATCGAATATAAAGGTAAAGACTTCAATGCTGATCCTGCTAGGAACCTGGATAATGCTGCCGACCTTATATTTACTTGTTGGACTTTTTTGAGATAAGTCGGACTCTTCATCTCTAATATTGTTGTGCATTTGTGTGGAATGACCTCTATGCCCCATTGGGTAAGCATGAAGCCTAAGAATTTTTTGGTCTCCACTGCGAAGGAATATTTTAAAGGATTTAATCTCATTTTATGTTTTTTATTGTGGAGAATACCTCGAAGAGGTCGGACAAAAGAGTGAAGTCGTCCTTCGTCTTGACGAGCATGTCGTCCACATATACTTCCATGAGTTTTCCTAGGTGGGAGGAAAATACCTTGTTCATCAATCGTTGATATATGGCTTTGGCATTCTTTAGTTCGAAAGGCATTACTACATAATAGTAGTTAGCCTTAGGAGTGATGAAAGAAGTCTTTTCTTGTTCTGATTTATACATCAGAATTTGGTTGTATCCCGAGTATGAATCCATAAAGGACAAATACTGATATCCTGAGGCCAAATCAACCAGGGCATTAATGCTTGAGAGAGGGTATGGATCCTTGGGGAAAGCTTGTTGAGGTCGGCGTAATCGACACACATCCTCCATTTTTCATTCTGCTTTTCTACCAGAACTACGTTAGCCAGCCATAATGGATACTTTATCTCTCTTATGAATCTGACTTCCAATAGTGTCTGCACCTGTTCTTCCACAACCTGTGTCCTTTCGGGACCAAGTTTCCGATGCTTTTGCTAAACAGGTCTGGAACCTGGGTAGATGGCGAGTTTATAAGACATTAGGTTGGGATCTATACCAGATATATCGGAGGCTTTCTAGGAGAACAGGTCAAGGTTTCTTCGTAAGAAGCCAACGAGCTGTGATTTTAGACCCTCCTCTAGGTTGGTCCCTATACTCGTTGTCTTTTCGGCAAGATCCCGGATATGCACCTTTTCTATCTTTTCTTCAGGTTGGGGACGTAGTTCTTCCCAAGTTCAAACACCGCTGAGTTCGATAGTGTTCACTTCTTTTCCGCTTGGGCTTCCTTTTAAATTAAGGCTTTCATTGTAACACTTTTGTGCCAACTTTTGATATCTCTTTATGGTGACAATTTCTTCTACAGTGAGAAACTTCACACACAAGTGAGGTGTAGAGACAACTGTTACTAGTCGATTTAAAGTGGCCCGGCCTATTAGGGCATTGTACACTGACATGACGTCGACCATAATGTAGTCGACGCTTAACATCCCAGACTTCGTGCCCTTTCCAAAGGTGGTGTATAGAGAGATAAATCCAAGAGGTCGGATTGGCATATCCCCCAACCCGAAGAGGTTATCTAGGTACACCTTTATATCCTTTTCTTCTAGCCCGAGTTTGTCAAAAAACAGGCTTAAATAGTGTGTCTGTCGAACTCCCTTGGTCCACCATAATTCTAAGGAGATTTGCAATGGCGAGGATTACTGTTATCATTACTGGGTCCTCATGGCCAGGTGTCATCCGTTGAGCATCTTCTTTGGTGAACGAGATGGTTGGTAAATCGGAAATTTTGTTATCTTCCCTGACTTGGTATACTTCTTTAAAATGCCTTTTACGTGAGGATTTTGAGATTCTTTCTCTGACAAACCCTCCATTTATCATATGTATGTGTCGTTCAAAAGTTTGCAGGGGCATTTGGTGCGTGAAATTAGAACTCACACAACTGAACCGGCAAGTGCATTGGGTCGTCCAAGTAATACCTCAGGTGAGTGAGGGTCGATCCCACGAGGATTGTTGGATTGAGCAAGCAATGGTTATCCTGCAGGACTTAGTCAAGCGAATAGAAAAGGTAGTGGTTGTTTTAGGCGCATGAAACAAAATAAGAACGAAAGTAATACCGAATTGACGTAGAACTAATAATGAGAAATTAGTTAAGGTCTCGGAGATGCTTGTTCTTCCAGATTAATACTTCTTACTGACTATTTTAATGATGAATGATTCATTTAATGGCAAGGCTGTAAGTGATTAAAGCCAGGGTTAGTGGTCATTCGATCTAAACGAGGGTGAAGCTCACGCAATTCAATCTCTGATGGTCCTACTCAAAATGTCACAGACAAGGTCAAATCTTCCGGATCAGAGAATGAAGCTCAGAATTCTAGCCTTAGCGCCACAAAAACCTCAATTACCCATGACTAACGAGATTTTATGTCACTTATCCCAATTAGCCCAGATACTCTGTTGGAACCTGCGATGCATTCTCAAGCTGCAGCTCAATACTATCCTGTCTGGGACTCGCAAGAACTCATGTAGAATAAGAGGTCATACTTCCGTTCTACCCCAGATTCACAAGGATGAAGATCGACATTGCATCATAGAATAGAATCAAACATATATTAAAATAGAAAAGTAATGATATTAATCCATTGGAATGAGCAGAGCTCCTATCCTTAACTTAGGAGGTTTAGTTACTCATGCTTTATAAAGAAAATAAAGAAGAAGGTGCAAAGTAATGTGTCTGTGCTTCTCCCCTCCTGAGAGGCATGATCCTCAGGAGGAAGAAAGTCCCTTATTTATAATAAAAACTCTAAGACTAAACCTAAAAGATATTGTTTTTAATTAAAAATTACAAAAGGAAAATAAAATAAGCTAAGAAGTGCTAAAATTCACTTTGGGGCCCACTTGGTGAGTGTTTGGACTGAGCTTGACGTCCAACTTGGATGAGTGGATGTTGAACGCCCACTAGGGGGTGTCCACGCTGCCTTTTGCTCCCTTGGTACCGTTGAACGCCAGTTTTGGGTGTTCAACTTGGGGGTTGGTCCTTCTTAGGCGTTGAACACTAGAAAGGGAGTAAGTTGGGTGTTCAATGCCCGTTTTGGGCAGTCCTTTCCAAAGAAAAGTATAAACTATTATATATTAATGGAAAGCTCTAGAAGTTATCTTTCTAACACCATTGAGATCGTGTCAATTGGACCTCTGTAGCTCAAGATATGTTCATTGGAATGCACGGAGGTCAGGATTTGACAGCATCTGCTATCCTTTCTTTGCCTTTGAATCAGGTTTTGCTAGATTTTGCCAATTCACCCAAAAATCACCTAAAATCATAAGAAAAGCACAAAAACTCAAAGTATCATCCAAAATGTGACTTTTCCATCAAAACATTCTAAAACTTAATAAAACTTAATAAAATATAACTAAAAAACACTAAAAATACTGTGAAAAAGCGTATAAGAAATCCCGTCATCAGAATACCAAACTTAAACTGTTGCTTTTCCTCAAGCGACAAAAAACAAGATAGGACAAATGGAAGAGAAAAATAAAATAGGTCTCAGAGTTGTCAATGAAGCTTAGTTCCAAATACTGAATGGGACTATTAGCTCTTTTCTTCTGAACAGTTTTGGCATCTCACTTTTCCTTGAAGCTCAGAAATATTGACATCCCTTGGAATTAGAATCCAGATGATATTATTGATTCTCTTCTTTTAGCTTTTCTTGATTCTTGAATACATCTTCTTTTTGGTGCTTTGTACCTTTGAGCCTAGTCGTAGCTCTAAACATTTTGTTTTCAAGAATTACCACCGGATACATAAACGCCATAGGCACTTAACTAGGGGAACCCTTTAGATTCGAATTTAGCTTTGCTTAAATTCCCAAACAGTGGTGCCCAGAGTTCTTAAGCGTAATCTTTACCTTTGGATCACGACTTTAACTGCTCAGTCTCAAGCTTTTTACTTGACACCTTCACACCACAAGTATTTAGTTAGGGATAGTAGCTTATTTGAACTTTTCAGGCCAATTTTTGACCCTCCTAACCATTGATACTCAAAGCCTTGGATTCTTACTCTTGTCTTTTTCTTTTGAGCTTTTTATTTGTTTTCTTTTTTCTTTTATAAAATTTTTTTCTTGTTTTTTCTTGTAGCTGCTTTTTCTTGCTCCAAGAATCAATATTTTTTATTTTTCAGAGAATCAATAATACTTCTTTAAATTCACTGTTCTTCAAGAGCCAATATGCTCAACTTCAATATCAATTATGCACAGTTAATTCATACATTCAAAAAATAAAGATAGGGCCACCACATCTTAAGTAATTGGAATAACCCATGATATAACTCGAAATCTTATGCATTTTACTACTTCTTTTTCTAAAATTTTCTTTTTAAGCTTAGTGGGCAATTCATGAGACATCTTTAACCATGAAAATTTTTTAAAATTTTGAAAAAGATCATGCAAAAGCTAGAATAGAAAATAGAAAATAGAATGAAATACTGAAAAACAGAAAGAAAATGAGGTATGAAACTCAACCACCTCAGTGCTGATGGTTGCTCAGGCTGTGCTCTTCTGTGAAGATGATTCACCTCCCCTTGGTGCCATTGATGATAATATACACCTAGAGCTCGCTTTGCAACACCAAACTTAAAAAATTTACTTTTCCCCAAGCAAAGAAAACTTAGTTCCCTATTAGCGTTGTACGCCAGGACTGCTTCCTTCATGGGCGTTGAATGCCTAAGCTTTCTTCTCCTTTCTGGCATTGAACGCCAGTAAGGGGCACCCTCCAGGGTGTTCTATTTCTCCCCTATGCGTTCCTATTTCTGTTCTAAGTGTTATACATGATCATAAACGTTAGAAAAACTAAGAAAACTATGAAAAATAATAGAAAATAAAATAATATGAAATCAAACTAAAATAACAAAAAGAAAATTAAAAAGAAGAAAATACTATGTGATACTTATGGTTAGGTTTCTTCCCAACAAGCGCTTCTTTAATGTCATTAGCTTGACATTTGATTGTTGAATTTCTTCCTCTTCTTCCAGTTGGTTAAAAGAAATGACTCCATGGGAGAAGATGAGAAGATTAGTGCCCTCGGATGTGAATTTCTTCTAACAAGCTTTCTAGTATTGTTATCAGCTTGATTCTCCTTGCTTGTTAGGGTAGGGGTTAGATTGCTTTTGGCTGACCTTCTCTTATTCATGGATATCTACTTTTGTTCCTTAGTCACAATCCCCTTTTTAGTACTTTCCTTGATTATCTTTACCACAATGAATTCAAGACTTGGTTGTTGTGTGATAAGTGGAGTGTACCCGTCATCAAGAACTTTTTGAATTGGTGGTTCAAGGAACTCACCCTCTATGCCATTCTCTGCTTCTTTTTCAGTGGGTAACCTCTTCATAAGTGCAGCAGAGCGAAGTTTTTGCTCCAAAATCTCAGCAAAAAGAATATTAATTTGTAACTTCTTAGAGCCTTCCAAGGATTGTGAGTAGTGCTCATCCTTGGTCTCCTTTTGAGGCCTTTGAGAGTGTGGTACTTCAGGCTTTCTTCCCATAAGAGGGGCGTGTAACAGTGTGCTTCCAGCCTCTTTTTGAGAATCTTCTTCATTTAGTTCCTCAATAGTGTGTAGCACCTTAGGCTCAGCCTCCTTGGTCCTGATGAGGGCCTTGGGTAATACAGGATGAGTGTCCAAAGTGACTGGAAAGGGGTTGTTAGGGTGCCAGGGGAGAACGTCTTTTGAATTGATATCTATTGTCCCCTCTCTGGGTGATCAACGTCCATTCTACTCCCCTTCAGGCGTTCAACTTCCCCTCTACCCCCTCTGGGGCGTTCAACTTCAATCCTGCCCCCTCCTGGGCATTCAACTTCAGCTCTGTCTGCGTGATTCTTCCGCCCTTGATTAAAAGCCTGAGAATAAGTGGCATCATAGGGGTTTCTGAAGGAATTGTCCATGCAATTAACCTGCTCAGGTGTCCACTGGCCGTAGTTGTGAGTTTCACCTTGAGGGAAGTTAACACTCATATCACAAGGAGTATTTGGAGGAGCACTATGAACCTCAGCAACTTGACTTTGCATGCTACTCGATTGTTGGGTGCAAATATACATTTGTTCCAACATAAGTTCCTTCTCAGCAATCAGTGTAGCTATAGTCTCCACTTCGTGAGCTTCTATCCAAACTGGAGGCCCCTCAGATGAGTGTATGTACTGGTAAATTACCACCCTTTCGATGAGCTCCTGTGCCTCCTCAGGCATCTTCTCCATGTGCAGAAAACCACCTGCATAGTGATCCAATGACCTCTTGGCCATCTCACAGAGACCTTCTTAAAAGATGTCTATCTTGACCCAATTTGAGAACATATCAGGGGGGCATTCCCTATCAACCGCTTGTACCTCTCTGAAGCATCAAAGAGGGACTCGCTCTCTTCCTACCTGAAAGTCTGAACGTCTGTTATTAACTTAATCAATCTCCCTGAGGGAGAGAACCTGTTCAGAAATTTGTTAACAAGCATATCCCAAGTGTTCAAACTTTCTCTGGGTTCAGCATGCCACCAATTCTGTGCTTGACCCCTCACAGCAAATGAGAAGAGTATTAGCCTGGAGACTTCAGGGTCTATTTCATTAGTCTCTACAGTGTCACAGAATTACAGGAAGTCAGAGATGAATTTATTGGGGTCTTCTTGTGGGTGTCCATGAAACTGGAAATTTTACTGCATTATCATGATCAGGTCTATGTTGACCTTAAATTCATAGAAGTCAGGAGTGGAAACTGTGTAAGAGCCCGGAGTTCTCCTGATTTGTGTATTCTCCTTCGGATCCATAGTGACTTTGGTGTTCCTGCATACACAAATAAGAGCAAAGAAAAATGGGAGTCTCTATGTCACAGTATAGGGAGGTTCTAGTGAGATATCCAAAAGAAATAAAGTAAGATAAAATAGTTTACAGGAAGGTTCGAAAACAAGAATGTAAGAATCAATCCCTTCTCTTTTTTGTTTTTTTTTTAATTTCAAAAATAATTAAATAAAATAAAAAATTAGAAAACTAATTCGAAAATAAATAAAATAAAATAAAAAATTAACTTAGAAAATTAGAAAAATTTTAAAAAATTAGAAAGAAAGGTTTAAGAATTTTCAAAATTCAAGAAAAAGAAAGAGAAAACACTAAAGGAAGACCAAACTTAAAAATTAAAACAAGATAAAGCAAACAATTAATTAAAAAGATTTGAAAACAAAGATAGAAGATTTAGTTTTTAAATTATTTTTTGAAAATTAAAAAGAAAAAAGTCAAATAAAGATTTTAAATTTTAAAATTAGAAAGAAAAAGTCAAGAGAAGGAAACAAGATAAGATATGATTTGAAAATTTAAAGATTGGAGATTTGATTTTGAAAAGTTTTTAAAATTGGAAAGAGAAAGTCAAAGAGAGATTTTGAAATTCAAAATTAAAAAAGAGAAAAACTAACAAAATACTAAACTTTTAAAGTTTGAATTTAAAAAAAAAGATAAGATAACAAAATTTTAAAATCAAAGAAAAAGATAAGATAAAGATCAAAGAAGAAAAGATAAGTAAGAACATTAAATTTAAATAAAAAGATTACTAACGGGATATCAAACTTTAAAATTTTAAAAGGAAATAAAGAAAAAATATCAAACTTAAAATTTTGAAATTAAAAATAAGATAACTAAATTGAGAAATGGAAATCAAAAGATAGACAAGATAAAGATAAATAATCAAGAAAGATAAGATATGATTTGAAAATTTAAAAATTACTAACAAGAAACACCAAACTTTAAAATTTAAAATTAAAATTAATATAAAGATGCAAGAATTAATCTACAATTTCGAAATTTAAAAAGAAAAGGTTTTAAAAAGTTTTGAATTCAAAAAGAAAGAAAAAGAAGACACCAAACTTAAAATTTAAAATTAAATCAAAATAAGATAACAAGAAGATTTGAAAATTAAATTTTTAAAAGAAAAACATCAAAAGACACTAATCTTAAAAATTTTGAAATCAAACTAGCACTAATTTCGAAAAAATGGGGTAGAGAAACACCAAAAGACACTAAACTTAAAATTTTAAAAATTAATTAAAGAAAATAACACAAAAATTTTGAACAACTAGGAAAGAAAACCAAGAACAATTTTCGAAAAATCCAAGAAAAGAAAAATCAACAAAAACCCAAAAGGACACCAAACTTAAGAAATGACACAAGACTCAAACAAAATAAAAAGATGACTAAAGATGAATATTTGAAAAAAAATTTTCGAAAAGAAATAAAGAAAGTTTGAAAATTTTAACAATAAACACAAACAAAAAAAAAATAGTAAAAATACCTGATCTAAGTAGCAAGACAACCGGTAGTTTGTTAATCTCGAACAATCCCTAGCAACGGCGCCAAAAACTTGGTGCGTGAAATTAGAACTCTCACAACTGAACCGGCAAGTGCACCGGGTCGTCTAAATAATACCTCAGGTGAGTGAGGGTCGATCCCACGAGGATTGTTGGATTGAGCAAGCAATGGTTATCTTGCAGGATTTAGTCGGGCGAATAAAAAAGGTAGTGGTTGTTGTAGGTGCATGAAACAAAATAAGAATGAAAGTAATACCAAATTGACGTAGAACCAATAATGAGAAATCAGTTAAGGTCTCGGAGATGCTTGTTCTTCTGGATTAATACTTCTTACAGACTATTTTAACGATGAATGATTCATTCAATGGCAAGGCTGTAAGTGATTAAAGCTAGGGTCAGTGGTCATTAATTTCCTCTGATCCATACCAAATGCCAGGGTCAGTGGTCATTCGATATGAACGAGGGTGAAACTCACGCAATTCAATCTCTGATAATCCTACTCAAAACGTCACAGACAATGTCAGATCTTCCGGATCAGAGAATGAAGCTCATGATTCTAGCCTTAGCGCCACAAAAACCTCAATTACCCATGACTAACGAGATTTTATGTCACTTATCCAATTTATCCCAGATATTCTGTTGGAACCTGTGATGCATTCTCAAGCTGCAACTCAATACTATCCTGTCTGGGACTCGCAAGAACTCATGTAGAATAAAGAGGTCATACTTCTGTTCCACCCCAGATTCACAAGGATGAAGAATGACAATGAATCATAGAATAGAATCAAACATATATTAAAATAGAAAAGTAATGATATTAATCTATGGGAATGAGCAGAGCTCCTATCCTTAACTTAGAAGGTTTAGTTACTCATGCTTTACAAAGAAAACAAAGAAGAAGGTGCAAAGTAATATGTATGTGCTTCTCCCCTCCTAGGAGGCATGATCCTCAGGAGGAAGGAAGTCCCTTATTTATAATAAAAACTCTAAGACTAAACCTAAAAGATATTATTTTTAATTAAAAACTACAAAAGAAAAATAAAATAAGCTAAGAAGTGCTAAAATCCACTTTGGGGCCCACTTGGTGAGTGTTTGGGCTGAGCTTAGCGTCCAACTTGGATGAGTGGCCGTTGAACGCCCACTAGGGGTGTCCATGCTGCCTTGTACTCCCTTGGTAGCGTTGAACACCAGTTTTGGGCGTTCAACTTGGGGGTTGGTCCTTCTTGGATGTTGAACGCTAGAAAGGGAGTAAGTTGGGCGTTCAAAACCCGTTTTGGGCAATCCTTTCCAAAGAAAAGTAATAACTATTATATATTGCTGGAAAGCTTTGGAAGTTACCTCTCCATGTTAATGTATTTTTCTGCTGTCTTTTATACTTCGTACAAGGAAGTCGAGTGTCGCTTGGATATGAATTGGGAGAATGGCCATTCTTTAAAGCCATTAACCAACCCCATTATTACTGCTTCAGTAGGTAAGTTTTGTATTTCCAAGTAGGCTTTGTTGAGTTTCTCCATATAATCTCAGAGTGTCTCTCCGACTTCTTGCTTTACTCCCAACAGGCTTGGAGCATGCTTCACCTTTTCCTTTTGTACTGAAAATCTAGTAAGAAACTTTTTGGCCAGGTCGTCAACGTAGGTTACCAATTTGGGAGGTAAGTTATCAAACTATTTTATTGCAGTTTTGGTCAGAGTTGTCGAGAAGACTTTGCAATGAGTTGCATCAGAAGCATCAGCTAAGTACATCAAACTTTTGAAATTGCTGAGGTGATGCCTCAGATCAGTCGTTTCCTCATAGAGATCCATGTCAGGAGTTTTGAAATTTTTGGAAATCCTGACTCGCATGATCTCTTCAACAAACAGATCTTCACCTCTCAGTGGGCTTTCCTCCCGATCTGCCCGATTGCTCCGTTTTTGGAGGTCGACATCAAGATCTTTTCCTCCAGCACTTTTCGTCGTCTTGCTTTTTTTTTGTAATTCTTGTTTTGCTTCTCATTGTCGCTACTCGAGTTGTTCTAATCGTCCACGGTGATTGTAAACTAATTCCAGTATTTCCGTCGGATGGGGAAGTTTTTCATCTTCGGGCGGGTGGACCTTCGATTGAATCTGCCGCGATTGAGAGTTTTCTGACGTTCCTTTCCCGTGGGGAACATTTGTTCTTTCTCAAGGTGGAGGTAATGCTAGCGTCAGGTCGTCATGGTAGGTCTCTAGTTCTGACTCAGACGTCTTGTGGCCGTCTTCATACTGGTTGTCCGTCATACGGGGATGTAGACTTCCAAGTCTCCGATAACTGCGCCAATGATCCAAGAGTTACCTGAAAACGGTGATTTGGGTCTAAACGTGAGATCCAGACTCTTTCTGTGGCAGCGTCCGACTTGTATTGGTGCCGAGGTACTACAGTCCAAGTTCCTCGTGAGGAGGTGGGAGGTGGTACCTACAAGAGACTCCGATGCTTAACTTAGCAAAGGCTTTAGGAATGTTTTTAGTAGATTATGATGTGTATATACCTGAGGAGTGTCAGTGTATTTATAATAGGATAGATAACTACCTTTTGGAGTAGTTCTACCTTTGTTGCTGGATAACTGTTCCTTTATCTTGGGAGTTTGTTGAGATCTACCTTCTAGATGAGGTAGATATAAATAGGAGATATTTAAGGAGGTAGTTACTTATTTAAATAAGTAGGGCTGGACCTCCTTGTCGTACCCGACGTCTTATGAGGTCGGACAAGTAGAAAAGGTCACCCTTTTTTTGGTGGCCCTTTATCCTTATTGGTCATGACTTTATTTTGGGGCAGGGTATAAACATATATCATTTTGTCAATATCAGAATCTTTTGTGTACCGATTTGGTATTTACCTCTAATTAGAATAATTGACAATTAGTAGAATTATTCATTAAATGCTGATTTCATATAATTATAAAAAAGATATTTCCTAAAATAAATTTAGACAAGAGATGCAAGCATATTGGCACCAAAATGCACCACGTCAGCATTCTTGACACCAAAATGCTACCTATTTTAGAATAATATAATGATTAGTATAATTATTCATTGAATGCTAATTTTTATATAAAATATAAAGAAGGTACTTTCCAAAAAAAGCCGAGAAGAGAGAGGTGCTATTAACATAAATATCATATAAATGATAATTATGTTTGATTGACAATTATATTTTAATTATTGATAATTAGAATGATCGACAATCAGTATAATTATTTATTAAATGTTAATTTTCATATAATTATGAAAAAGATACTTTTCTAAAATAAGTTGAGAAGAGAGAAGTGCTATTAATATAAGTATCATATAAATGCTAATTATGTATGATCGAGAATGAAAATATAATTATTTACTAAATACTAATTTTCATATAATTATAAAAAAGATACCCTCCTAAAATAAGTTAAGAAGAGAGAGGTGTTATTAATATAAAAGCTAATTATGTATGATTGAGAACAAAAATATTGACAATTAGTATAATTATTCATTAAATACTAATTTTTATATAATTATAAAGAAGATACTTTTCTAAAATAAGTTGAGGAGAGAGAGATATGCATATTGACACTAGAACACGTCATCAGATACTTTTCTAAGAAAACTAACTTTATCTACATTCTATTAGATTGGTTATAAGATCCAACAATCCTTCAGTAAAATAGAGTTTATTGTCTTTTCGTTGAACTTTTACATATATGTAATTAGAACCCAATCAGTGAATACAACTCGATGTGATATTTGACGGATGTGATGCATTGTAAACGATTGCGACAAAAGAAAATCCTATTGTAACGTTAAACGAAAAGAATAAGTTTGAGTAAGGACAATTATCAAATTATCAAAAGAATAATAATAGAATGACCACATTAAAAAAAATATCATAAAAAATTGTAACTTGTATGTTAAAAAGATCAACTTCGAAGAAAACCAAAAAATATATTCTTATTCCATGAAGTAGTAAAAAAAAATAATAAATTAAAAAATTAAACAGCATATTTTGGCTCTTAAACCTAGACTCATAAACCACAAAAAATACTATATATAACCTTTAGTAGCATGAAATTAATTATAGAAATTAATTATTGATATCAATATGAATTTATGACACACATGTGTATTAGAATGAATATTAACAAAGCTATTAATAATTTTGATCATATTTATGTCTAATTATATTTTATTAAAAATTATTGGGTAAAGTATTAAATTGGTCTTCTACGTTTGGACGTAATCCTATTTTAGTCTTTAAGGTTTAAAATGTCTTATTTGAATCCAAAAAAGTTTCATTTAGCTTCAATATAGTCCCATAGTGAGGTCAAAGTTAAATAAATAACAGAATGTCCTATATGACAACAGTACAACAACAAGGTCGATAATCTGAAGAACAAGTACAAGCTCCAGAGGCACAAAATCAATCGTGGATGCATCAATACATTTATTTATCATTCTTCTTACAATTTAAATGAAATATTTTCTATAGAACTAAAGAGAATGATAAATAAATGTATTAATGCATCCATGGTTGATTTTGTTCCTCTGGAGCTTGTACTTATTATCCAGATTATCGATCTTGTTCTTGTACTGCAGTTATATAAGATATTCCATTAATTATTTAACTTTGACCTCACGGTGGGACTACATTGAAGCTAAATAAAACTTTTTTTGGATTCAAATAGGACACTCTAAATCTTAAAGACCAAAACACAATTACGCTCGAACGTAGGGGACTAATTTAGTACTTTACCCAAAATTATAGTATAATGATTGATAATTAAAATTATTGACACTGAATATAATTAGAATGATTGACAATTAGTATAATTATTTATTAAATACTGATTTCAAATAATTATAAAAAATATTTTCTTAAAATAAATTTAGAAGAGAGCCGCAAACATACTAACACCAGAATGCGTCACGTCAATATTTTTAACGTTAGAATGCTACGTGTTGTAGAATAATAATATAATAATAATGATTATAGTTGATTTGGTTTAATCAATTAAATAAAATAAAAATATTCTCAAGCCAAAACTAAATCTATCAATTTTTTCATTAGTTATAATTGATTATAATTGATTTAGGATTTAATGTGTTCCGGCCCAGCTCATTAACCTGAAATTAAGGTCCGGGCGTCCGCCCGACCCGGTGGGTTAACGGAGCCCAACCAAGGGGCGACCCGAGTGGCATCTCTCTCCGCGTGAATCTGGACAGCTGGAGAGGAAGCTTCTAGAAAAGAGGGTCTGCCCATGTGGGACTCACGTTGGTACAGACTATATAAGAGGAAGGTCCAACCCCTTCCCCAGGTACGTCACCTACCTTGACATAAACTCTCCATCTCGTACGGATACTGATTTGGGTGTCAGAGTCCTTTTGCAGGTGGAAACCCCCCCCCCCCCCCCCCACATACACGGCTCGGTAACTCGGAGGAGCTACGCGTCAAGGCTCACCTACACCCATCTCTAGTCGCCCCACCTTTCTCATCTTCAGATCCGACCCGTTCGACAAGTGAACAACCGAACCTAATGTAATATATGCATTAATTAAATCAATTAGTTGTATAATTTATTTATTATAATTGATTTTATTTGATTTATTTATTATAATTAATTGATTAATATAAATTATAATAAATTATCTAATACTGAAATATCTAATTAAATTAATTAATAATTAATTTATCGTAATTAATTGAATTTAATGAGTTATAAAAAATAAATTAAAAATCTTTTCAAATTTAAAAACATATCAAGTCAACTCTATTAATTTTTTGGTTATGACTTCATCTCTATCATTAAATGTAAAAATTTAATTTTTATATAATAAAATAAAAAATAGATTAATGCAATTAAAATTTTAAGATATATTCTAATGATTTTGAATCCTCTAAATTTTAGATTTTCACTTTAGAGGATAAAGTAAATCTTTCACTATTAAATATTTTTTCTCTTATATTTTTCTCTTGATTCTACTTATAAAATAAATAATAATAGATCATAAAAATTCAAAATTTAAAAGATCTAAAAAAGATATTTTTTCAATGAAAAAAGATCTTTTTTATTTTTTAACGTGTTTGGCAAATTTCTAGTAGTAAAAGTAAAAGCACTAGAAAAATAAAAAAAAAAAGATCTTTTTTGAGAAGCTATAATTTACATCTTTTTTTAAAAGATCTTTTTCTCTTAAAAAAAAAGATGTTTTTCATCTAATAAATAAACAAAAAAATACTTTTATATCGTTATACCCAAACATATAGGGCTTGTTTGGGTGAGCTTCTAAGAAAAGATCTTTTGTCGAGTTATCTTTTTTTAAAAGATCTTATAGAAAAGTAAAAGTAATTTTATGTTTGGATATCTCATACAAAAAGATCTTTTTATCTATCAATTATGTTTGGATATAACAATATAAAAGTACTTTTTTGTTTATTTATTACCTGAAAAATATCTTTTTTTTTTAAGGAAAAAAGATCTTTTAAAAAAAGATGTAAATTACAGCTTCTAAAAAAAGATGTTTTTTCTGATTTTTCTAGTGCTTTTACTTTTATTACTCGAAATTTGCCAAACACGCTAAAAAATAAAAAAAGATATTTTTTTTATTGAAAAAAGATATTTTTTTATTGAAAAATGGCACCCAAACAAGCACATAATTGATAGATAAAAAAATCTTTTTGCATGAGATACCCAAACATAAAATTACTTTTACTTTTCTATAAGATCTTTTAAAAAAAGATAACTCAAAAAAAATATTTTCTTAAAAACTCACCCAAACAAACTAAAGACCAACCTAGTAGTTTAACTTTTTTTTTTTTGGTACTATTATTTTAAATTTATGTGAAAAAGTACTCATATATTTATCATATTCGAATAAGTAATTGTTTATGAGTATCGTAGTAGTAGAATTTTTTTTTTGGTAACCGTAATAGTAAAATTTAATTTTAACATATTGTCAATATAAAATAATTTTATATCTATATTTAATTACATAATATCATAATAAAAATAACTATATTTTATATTAATTGTGTGTATAATCATTTAAAAAAAATAAATATAATTGTACGACTATTTTACAATCTCAATAATGCAATTAAACTCATCATAGTAATCATGAAACGGTTGCCAAAATTAACATTTGTTTTCTCATCATTATAGAAAATAATCTACCCCTCGTGATTTTTCCCCAAAATGTATAAATAATTTTGGTTCTAAATTGAGAAACTAAATAATGCATTTTGGATTGTTTAATCTTTAATGTTTATTGCCAAAATAGTAAAAAAAAAAAGAAAGAAAGAAAGAAAAAGAAAAGAAACAATTGTTACTCAACTTCTCTGTTCTCTATCCCTAGTCCCTACTTTCGCAACCTCAACAGTCTTTCTAGGCAAAAGGCGTTCCTCAATTCCACACTCATTGTGTGCACAGTGCACACAAAATCCCATTATTGTTCTCTTCAATCTATATGGCCCTTAACCTCAATTTCTCCGAAAGATTCAGCCTTTCGATTCCTCTCTGGTGCACATCACCCCCGTGTCTTGATTCTCACCGCAACCCTTTCTTTTTTCTTTATCTTTCATGATGTGAATTTTTCTGGGACAACGATTATCGCAACCCAGAACAAGGTTGTCTCAAAAATTCGTCCTTTTTAAGGTTTCCGAGGTACCCTTTTTGTTGCTTTGCTTTTTACTTTGTTGCTATTAAACATATTCCTGTTGCTGTGTGTGGAAGCCATGCCTGAGGTGTTGGAGATAAGCTCCGATGAAGAACAGGGTCCCGAGAAGGGACTGAAAAGCATGGACTATGATTGGATAAGGGAGTTTCTTGGCATGTCTGATTCTGACTCTGATGATGATGGAAAATCAGATGATTCAGATGACGTTATCATCATCCGTGAGAACAAACCTCATCAACCCAAGTCAAAGTCTTCAACAGTGGCTGTGAAGAACTTGGTGGATGATGAAGATGGTGATTGTGTAGTTCTTGATGGTGACCCTGAAAATGGTGTCACTTGTGTGGATGATGAGCCAACTGGGTCAGATGAGTTGCTTGTAGTTGGAGAGAAGGGTCAGGTATGTTGTCTCCTTTGAGTTGAAGTTTACATATTTTAGTTGTTATTGGGAATTAACAAGCATAAGTCATTTTTGTTTATGTTTTAGAAGTCAACTATTTATCTATGTTGTTGTTTTTGTAGTTGATTATTGATTGATTGGTCTTGATGTCTTACAAGTTGTTTATTGATTTTGCTTGGTGTTTTAGAAGTGAATCTAGTGATATATCAATGTATAGTGATTTGTGTTGGTGTTTTAGAAGTTGATTATGTATTTTTTTTTTGGTGTTTTAGAAGTTGGATATTGATTTGTGATGGTGTTTCGCATGTGAATTTAGTGATTTCTCAATGCATAGCAACATGATAGTTGATGTTGTAAGAACTTTGGCTTTAAGATACAGTAAGATTAGAGAGAGCAGTAAGGAGCGAGGAAGCATATGGGATTCCTAACATATGTTATTGATAGGCAAGGCTCGAGGAAGAGGAATTAAGAGGAATCTGATGAAAAATACATTAATACTACATCGCACTCATAGATTTGTCACTCAGTAATATGAGCACGTGACTGGACAAATGGTACTCCCAATGATGTATTTTGGTTAGAGGAGTTGTGGTTACTTATTGGTAAAGAATGTGTCTAGCTTTAATGGCTATTGTGGTTGGTCTTTAAGTTGATCTTGTTATCTAATGTCTTAAGCATTGGATGTTTTTCTATTTCCTGAATGTGTTGCATTCATTATATTTAATAAGGCTTCAATGGCATTATATTTTCTAGAATGCTTTGCAACTTGCCATAATATTCCTGTGCAATTTGATGTTCATTGTTTCTTTGGTTTAAAAAATTTTACCCTGTTACGTGCAAGTTTTCATTTACTTGTGCCATGCTTTTATGTCAACAAGGAAATCAAAGTAATTTTCTTCTTGAAAATTTTACTTAGGTATGATAACTTTTAAAATATGCATAAATCATAGTTTCTTCAAATGCTTAATGTTTAATGCTCTGAGTACGGATTTTCTTGTCGGATTACAAGGGAAACTGATAAAGCTTGTTTGCAGATTCAAACATGGCTTGGCATAAACACAGATTGCAAAGTTTCTCTAAACTTGTCATGTCATGTGTACAAATATATATCATTAATGTAGATAATTATGTCGTATCTTCTTCAAATCTCTATATAACCTCAACAAACCCCGTCCAAATAGTCTATTGGATACCCACATCTCAACTTGATGGTTGCTGATTTGTTAGCTAACTTCTACGTTCTAGTATGCTTTTGAATGCGCATAGAGAGAAAGTTGGTATGCATCTATTGTCGAAAAGGGAGTAGCATCCTGCATTAGACAGGGCAGCCCAATAGGGTGGCGAAAAAGAAGACCAAGAAAAACTATAGATGAAATCATTAAAAAAGAATTAAATTTTAAACAGATTTTCTGCAGACATGGTATATAGTAGGGCTCAATCTCATTGTTTGATTAATGTAGCCAATTCCACTGAATGGGTATAAAACAATGTTTTTGTTGTATATATCTACATGTAAATGTAACTTATAGAAAAGTTCCATGCTTCTTAGGTAGAGTATGCTTGAGAATATATTTAAAGGATTTGTTGATCCAAATTTACTCTTTTCATTTTTTTTCCCTTTATTTTATTTTTAATTTTTGGTAGTAGATGTGATTGGGACTGTATAGCTTTTCAAATGTGAAGGCTCATTCTGTTTTGGCTTGCAGGTTGCTTGTAGAGACTATCCTCATGCCCGGCATGCTTGTGCTAAATTCCCTTTTTCTTCCACACCCCATGAAACACATTGTGACCAGGTAAATAAGTGAAGATTATAGCCTCGCTCTATTATCTAACTTTTGCACTCATGTCTCATTTTATCTTGAATATTTCTAATTGTTACTTACTATTCGATATCATCCTTCTATCTATTATGCTGATTTCTGTTTGACACTATGCAGTGTCACTGTTATGTCTGCGACTCCCTAGCACCATGTTTAATGTGGGGCACTGGTTTGCACATTTTAGATCATTGTCATGCAAATGATAAAACTGAGCTATGGAAAATTCAGAGGAAAAACTTCAAGCTGGGCAATTTTTCTCCCTTACCAGCTTTGCCCAATCATGGTACTTCATTACGTGCGGGGCATCGGGAGTGTAATGAAACTCTGCCTCCTGAGGTTATTCACTTGCCTCCAGATTCCATTTTACGGAATCAAGCACGAAGGTCAACTGCAGTGCACAGTTATTCATTGAATTCTGTGCCTCAGAATAACATTTCTCGTCCAGCAAGATTGGTTGCTCACTCCCCTGCACTGAATTCCAGGGTGCAGAACCAGCTCCCTATCCCGAATAACATCCCTGTATACTCGAAAGCCCCCAACATATCAATCCCGAATGGTGCAAACCATGGTAGGTCCTACAGAGGTGCATTCGTTAGAAACAGACCCCAACCTCTCTTTTTTCCAAAGCATTGTCTCGGTGTGCGTACGCATGCCATCCATAAGGAGCGAGGAAGTGGTGTAAGTGGTTTAAGTCATCAGTTCCTTCATCCCCTTACAGTGCCGAACAGAGTAGCCACTGCCGCAAACTTCCCAACAGTGAATCACTCTGGTCATGTTTCGTCCAGCCTCAGCAACCATGTTAGTTCAACACAGCTACAAGGTGATGAATATCATACTGCTCCAGGATTCTCTAATCAGAGCAATGTCAATGACGCAAATCGTGTTTGGCTCCCCGGAAATTCACCGTTGTCACCAAATTCCAGGTCTCGTCCGCAAACATACAGCCAACCATTCATCCAGTCAAATGAGGGCAACAATTTCTATGAACCTTACATTCAGGATGGTGATTCACCTTTAATTTATTCGGCGCCCTCTAATAGCAACCAGCATCAAAATGAGCATCAAATGAGAAATCAAAATGAAAATGCTGTTGGAAATATTGTTCCATGTGAAATTGAAAGTCAAGAAACTTATCAATCAAATCAACAAGAGGTCAACCAAAGGGAAGCTTCTGGAAATGCGGATAACATTTCAGCTTTTGAATCAAATTGGTGCAAAAATACTGGTCAAAGTGTTGAACCTCCAATTGCATGCTCTCATCTACAAGATTCCGGATCCTCCAACCAAGTCCAACCACCCAATGTAAACGAATCCGATACACATGTAACCCCTACTGGAAATGTTGAACCACCAACCGAATGTTCCAGTTTACCTGATTCGTTTGTTGATATCGAAAACTGGCTTTTCGATAAAGACTCAGTTCCAAGGTTAAGTGACAATGGTTCCTTGCCATCTGAACTGATCAATATTCCATCTCCTGAATGGTGGTGAGAGTGTTCAAAAATTGAAAAGTTCTGAAAATAATGCTAAGGAGGCTATTGATTTTTCTGTCAAATGACTTGCTTAGCTATGAGTACTATATAGTGTATGTCACATTTTGAGGCTCATAAAATCCTTTGTTAAGAGATAACCTTGCTAGGTGTTCAACAATCCCCAAAATTTGATGATAAATTAGATTGTATAGTTAGTGCGTAGCCTATAAGCCTAATCAATTAGACATGCTTTTATTATGATTGGATACTTGGATGTATTGAAGGCTCAAAGAAAGTCTGAACCTTTTGCTGCTTTTATGAACAGTTCAAGACCTTCTAAAGTTAATGGATGAAGTGAACATGATAAATGAGCTTTGGTTGCATTTCCTTTGGTTCTTACTCTTTATGCCAATCAATGGGTTGCTGGTGGAGTCAAGGATTCAGATTGAATATATTGCATTATTGAGAAATTTCACGAACCGTTATTTTTTATCAATATTAACCAACATTTTAGATCAACAATATATTTTTATACTATTAGGATTTAGGAGTTTAACCAATACTATATCCTTTGGATATTACGTATAAAAATACATTTGTTGGCCAAGTTTTAATCCAAAATGTTAAGTTTCGTTTGTCATGTAGCATTGCCTTTTAGTCGGAAATTTTAGTATTCAATATTTTATTCACCAAATTAGTTTTCAAATCTTAATTTCATTAGACAAATTTGTCTCGACGTCATATTATTCGTCTTTCATAGAAGAACTAATATGAAATTTTAAAAAATTCTTATGAACTGTTATTTCTTTATTAAATAATGACAGAGGTTGATTTATTTAATTTTTTTTATCATAATTTGTTTTGATATTGATTTGGCTAACAATAAAAAGTTAAAGACTAATTTAGTAATTAAAATTTATTGAGAATTAAAATATTCGATTAAAAATTTCTTAAAAACTGATTTGATATTACTCCAAAGAAAATAATTGATTCAATAATTGAAAAATATTGAAATTTCTTTGCTTATCCATGTCTATAATATCTTCTCAATTTGTAGTTGTAGCATGTGGGAGTAAAGTGTTTTCTATATACTCCAAATAGTTTAGAAAAAAGTTATACACACTGACACACTAAACATAATTCACCAAATTAACTATTATGTATTTTGTATATAAATATATATATTATTAATTTATTTTTAATATGTATTTTATATTTTAAAATATATTTTATATTAGTAATTAATTTAGTAGTTAATTTTTTGTACACCTAGCATTGTTAATAATTTTAACCTATACGTGTATATTTATAAATTTAGCAAGATAGGCCAAAAGGAAATTATAAAGATTTTGCAGGATTCAATGGTTAATTAATAACTAATAAAATTCAAAGTGAATTAGCTTAATGAAAAAAGAATCACTCAGATAAAGATGTTTATTTTATCTTTTGCTAAAGATATTTTTTTATTGTATTTTAATTTTTTTTTTAATTTATTTGGTGTTCTTTTTCACATATTACTAAATTGTTTTAAAAGATTTTTTTTTTCAAAAAAACTGAATTGGACTAAAACAAAAACTGAAATAGCTTAATTATTAGGTTTTTCCTAATATTGTTTATACGAAAGAAGTATGTCATAGTAAAAAAAAAATACGTCACCAAATAATTTATTATCCGAATTATATATGAATCAAATCGATAATATGAAGATTAATACTAAAAAGATCGATAATAGGACTAAAGACTCATAAAACTTTCTTAAATTCACAAAAAAAAACCTATTTATATTTGTGACATATAAAATAATTACCATATTATTATTACATTATATATATATATATATATATATATATATATATATATATGGGAAAAAAATCTAACTGATTTAAAGTACAATTTTTTTCTAATATCTGATTAAATTGTTCTTGTATTCTTGTATTTTTTTGGACTTCTTCTTAGTTAAAAGTATAATCATTATAAATATTTTAATTAATATTAATCGAATATGACCAAAATTTCGATCCGATTTGCACTAAACTCATCAAATTGGATTCAGTATTTGCACTTTTTATATTTAGATCGAATATCAAATATATACGTAAAATAAAAAATATTAAATTTTTTTTTATAAAATAATCAATATTTTTTTTATTCTTTTAAACATATTTATTTCTATCCAATTAGAATGTGGATCAGATCCGATCTAATCCGATCATCTTACAGATTAGATCATATCCACAAATTATGGATTAGATACAGATAAATACCATAAATTTATGGATATGATCCGATCTATGATAGGTTCATTGTTGCAAAAATATACTTCTTTTTTATCATAAACCATTATTAGATCTTAATTACCATTAAAAGTCCGTGGCAGTAACAGTTGATGAATTCAATGAACCACAAAAAATCTTTGATCCAAATAACTTCAATGACACATCCAAGATACTCCATAGAAATATCTTCATTTGACTTGTGTGGTTGAGTTCTTCTGTCAACATATTTTGTCAACATATTTCATTAGCATTGTCTTTTAGCCACACAAATCAGATGAAGACATTTCTATGGAGTTTCCTGGATGTGGCATTGGGATTATTTGGATTGAAGATCTCTTGTAATTCAATCTTCAAAGAGGAAAGGACCTTGAAGCATGATCATGCTTTTTCAAAGTGTCTATTTTCGGAAGGTAGGATAATAGAGTGACAAGTAAGGACTAAAATGTTAAATATATAGTTCCATACATGACGGATGCAGCTTATAGAGTTTTATAGTTAGATAGCTTATAGAGTTTTATAGTTAAATAGTTGCAGTCAAGAGTGAGAATAATAATTTTAGGTTGCTTTTATCCCAGTTTTTGTATAAAATCATCAATAATTTGGGATAGATATTATAAATAAGTTTTTATATAATTTTGTTATTTTTATTCTCATAGGATAATCTAATTAATAATAAAAGTTAATACCAATGCATAATAACTATTATCTCTACTATTTTTGGTGTACTATTTATCCAAAAACTTACACAACAAAAAAAGGTAACAGATAAAAGCAAGAAAATATAGTAGAGACATTTTTATTAGATACAAAGAAAGATCTCTCAGATAATTATATTATCTTTTTCACAATCTACTTATCTATTAGTAATATATTATAATATTGCTAAAGGTAACTTCCGTATTTATTCTTAACTTTTTAGGATTTTTAATATGATGCCACGTCAATTTTAAGTGGTTCTAGATTCATTCTTAACTTTTTAAAATTTTACAGTTCAAGAGGTCAAATTCAGCACTATTGTTTAATTATTTCATTGTCATTCTCAATATAACAAGAATGAAATCAGGCTCTCTAAAATTTTGAAAATCCACATTCTACCGAACTAAATCAAGAGCGCTTATTATTTATTTTTTTTTAAAACATAATAATATTTATTATTAAATTTTAAGTGATCCCAATACATCTTGCCCATATACCATATACTATATATAAATATTGATATATATGTATCTCCGATTTAAATCGGTTTCAATTGATCTCTTATTATTTCTCTTTCGATAAGTATTAGTTCAAGATAGGGATGACATGATTTGAAATTGAAAAATTTATTATTTTTAGATCACCAATTTAATATTTCATTCAAAATATTTTTTCTCTATACAATAGATAGATTCAAAAATAGATATTTATATGAGTTATAAATAAAAATTTTTATTTAATAGATATTTATATGAGTTATAATTAAAATAATTCTAAAATTTTATTTCTTTAATTTTATTAAAAATATAACTATTTAAAATTATTTTAGTTAATATTATATACAAACTCTATATTCTATTAGAGAATAGAATCCACCTAATTAAGAGTATTCCAACATTTAAATTTTTTATACAAAAAAGTTTTTTGAATTTTCCGTAGAAATTGATTACACTGATGAATAAGCTTTCAATGCTTCCAAAAACTTTTCCTTTTTCAAAGAGTTTTTTGAATTTTGTTTGGATCTCGAGGTGCATTACTTTAAAACTGTCATGCAACTAATATAATTTTTTATTGTCCTACGAAAAGATCTGTCCAAAAACCCTTTCTTTTTTCAAAGAGTTTTTTGAATTTTTTTGGATATCGAGGTGTGTTTCTTTGGAAGAGCCAAAAATCTTTCCTTTTCCAAAGAGTTTTTTGATTTTTTTTTTTTGGATCTTGAGATACGTTTCTTTGAAACTGCCAAAAATCTTTCCTTTTTTAAAGAATTTTTTGAATTTTTTTAGATCTCGAGGTGCATTTTTTTGGAACTGCCATGCAACTAATATAATTTTTTATTGCCCTATAAAAAGATCTGTCCAAATTTTTTTTGGATATCGAGGTGTATCTCTTTGGAAGAGCAAAAAATCTTTCCTTTTCCAAAGAATTTTTTATTTCTTTTGAATAAGGGCAGGGGCGGATAGCAGGAATCAAACCCGCATCTTCTCCTTGGTAAAGAGAAATTTTACTATTCGACTATATCCACATTTTTAAATTGTATTTGATATGTAATATATCAATTTTATTTGTGTTTTAATTTTATATAGATTACTCTATACTTTCAATGTTAATAGGATTTTTTTAATATTATTTTTTATATTTTTTATTCTTTAATTTTATATAGGTTAGTATATCCTTTCAATATTAATAAATTCTTTTTAATAAGTATAAATTGAGTTAAATTCTAATTTATTTTTCCATTTTATATTTACTCTTTGTTATATCTCTATATATAAATCAACATTCACTTTACACAATTTCTTTATCCCTCCTCACATAATCTCATATTTCTTCTATTCTTTTTAGTGTAAATGATTTATAGATAACTAATCATATATTATTATATTAATAAAAATAATTAATTTTCACAATCATTACTTAAAAAGACATATAAATGCATGAATTTAATTAATTAGATAATTATACAAAAAATTTTATATTAAAATTAAACTCATATATATGTAAAAAAATAATAAAATAAAATATAAATACTATTAAGCTTTTGCAAAGATCAAAATTGACAAATGTAATAATAATAATAATAATAATAATAATAATAATAATAATAATAATAATAATAATAATAATAATAATAATAATAATTAATTAATTAATTAATTAATTACAGTTTTATATGAATAAATATTTTATTTGATCACCTACTAATTTAAAAACTTAGCTATACAAGGATACACATAAAATATATAATAATTAAATAAAATATCTGGCAAAAATCGAATAAAATAAGAGAAAGAAGACAAGAATCTCAATCTTCTCTTTACTGGGTATCCGTTTTCCAAGATTACAACCTTACTAGATTAGTATCCACACAAAGAGAAGACTTTGCTGGGTATCCGTTTTTCAAGATTACAACCTTACCAGTAGGGCTGCACACGGATCGGATCGGATCGGATCGGATATAGCCTAAAATTCTATCCGATCCGCACTGCACTCATCGGATACGATATCCGTATTTTTTCAGGCTATATCCGATCTGATCCGATCCGCATACTTGCGGATCGGATCGCATCGGATATCGGGTATATCCGCATAATTAAAAAAAAAAACTATTTTAAGATTTTGTTTGGCTGTTTTTACAAAAAAAAAAAAAATATCCAAAAAATTTATTTTTCACCTGTTTAAGCCTATTTACTTCTAAAATATTATCAATAAAAGTTCTCTTGAATAACAAAAATGAAATAATAACACAATATTTATGTTTAATTACTCTAAGTTGAAGTACAACATAAAAAATTAAAAACAAGATATCATAAAATTCATAAAATAACACACTAAAATTCATATCACATTAGGGTCTACTTTCTTAAACTATGCTATTTATATGAGATGTGCGGATATGCAGATTTACAGATCAGATCCGCGGATATCACTGCCAAATCTGCAATCCGATCCTACCATAGTGCAGATCGGATCTGATCCGATTTGATGACTCTGCTGATCGGATAATATCCGCAAAATTCGGATCGAATGCAAATAATTACCGCGAATATGTGGATATTATCCGATTCATGTGCAGCCCTACTTACCAGATTAGTATCCACCGTTTTTCAAGATTACAATTTTACCAGATTAATATCCACACAAAGAGAAGACTTATTTAGTCCACTGATTGAGTTTTTGTTTTTTTGAAATGGATTATAAAATGAGAGAAAGAAAAATAAATAAAAAATAAGTTCTTGATTAATTTTTTTTAAGATACCTATGTTGCAGCAAAACTTAATTATCTCTAAATCTCTGTGAGATTTATAAGTTTTTTAATTAAAGTATATAAGTTGTCTTAAGTTTTAATAGTTAAAAACCTATGAATGATTCATTTTAATTCGAATTTATATGTTTTCATAAAAAAAATATTTAAAAACCTATTATTTGTTTTTATATTTAATTATATAATATTGTATTAATATAATATCAAAATACATAATTATATTAAAAAGAATAATTTAATTAAATAATAATATAAATATATATGATACTAAAATAACATAATAAAATTAAACTCATGATATTTGTATGTTTAATTAGACATGTTGTGGTAATTAATAAAAAAATAACAATGAAATGATTTTTGAGACTTTTTTTGGATTTTATCTTTACATATAGATTAAAAAAATAGAGACAAAAAAGTACTTAAAATGAAAAACAGAGAGATAAATACATAAAAAAAATCTCAAAAAAAAAATTATCGCTCCAAAAATTAGGATAAAAAACTCAATCAAAAGAAAGAAATTTTTGTTAACTTTTCTTTTTGTTTTGTTCTCATACAAATGACAAATTTTTAAATTTTAAGTCTCTCTCTTTTTTTTTTTAAAGAAAACAAAAACTGATTTCATGTTTTATTCAAATTGATAGTTAAATAGTTACTGTCAAGAATGAGATAAATAGTTCTAAGTTGTTTTTATTCCAGTTTTTATATAAAATAATCAATAATTTAAAATAGATATTAAAAATAAGTTTTTATATAATTTTGTTGCTTTTATTTTCATAAGATAGTCTAATTAATAATAGAAATTAATATCGTGCATAAAAGGGATGGCAAAATTTCTCGAGACGCGGGAATTTCTGCAAGGATTGTCCCGAATGGGATTCGACTGTGGGGAATTTTCTCCGTAAGAATGGGGACGAGAGACAAAATTCTTCCGAGGCAGGTGCGGGGATCCGAGCAGGGATCCCCGCCCCATATCCGCTAATTCCTGAAATTCATAAATTTACTGAATTGTCCTTAATAGTTTATTTCTCATATATATTTTTAGCCATTTCCCAGACACACACACATATATAGAAACCCAAAACTCCTAATCCTCATTTACATAACTTTTCTTCAATTTAGAAATCCCTAACGCTGTCCATACTCCATCCAACCTCTTTGCAGCCACCCTCTCGCCACTCTCTCTTCTCACCGCATCGTCACACTTCACCGTACCATGATCATCACTGCGTCGTGCTCTCTATTTGCGGTGTTTCTTTCCGTAACTCTGTCATCGTATTCATTCTCCTCTCTGTTGCCACGTCTCCCACCTTGTCCACTTCTCTGTCCTCTGGCTCGCCGTTGCGTCCCCCCACTGCGTCATTTCGAAAGAAGTCACCATTTTGTCGTTTAGGCTTTTTGTATAAATCTTGTTGTTTTTGTATAGAATGGATACTTATACCTCTAATCATATGAAAATTAATAATTAGTTAAAATGATCAGATAGATGAAAAATGGGATTCTTGCAAAAACACTACTACATTTTGAACATTTGGTAACATTTATTGCTTAACATTTATTAAAGCGTTAGTGATTATTATAAAATTATATATAAAATAATATTTATAATAAAATGTTAGTAAATATATATAATTTTTTTAAAAAACTTTAAAAATGTTACCTATTCCGATCATGGAAATCAAGATAGGAGACTACCCTAACTGCTCGGAGGGAAGAAAGAAATATTTACTAACCGTTTCCATTCCCATTTCCGATATTCCCACAAAACTCGCCTTCTCTCTGCTTCCTTTAATTCTCTCTGTAAGAATTCCCAAATTTGCCATTCTAATTTCAGGAAGAAGCAATTGAAATAATTACTGAAACTGAAGGAAGGAATTGGTACATCTTCGTCGTTGCTTGTTATGGAAAGTAACGGTTTCAAATATATGTGCTTCTAGCTTTAATATTACTGGTTTAACCTTGCTTTTTATTTAATTATTTTTTTTATCTTAAATGAGATTTATTTTTTAATTATCATATATACTAGATAGTTTGATTATAATATATATTACAGATAAAGTGAATCATCTTATTATTTTTTATATTTATTATAAAAAATAATAAACCATATGCAAAATGAAAAAATTGAATTAATCTATTCGTTTTTTTGGGAATTAATAATATACAAAACTCCTTGTTTTGGTGTTTATTTATTTAATGTTAAGTAGGTGTTTAGCGTGTAATTAGCTAATTAAGAATCATGTCGAGGCCCTGAGTGGAGCTTTGAGCAGGATAAAGCATTTGAGAATGCCTTGGGTACTTACCCTGAGGACGATCCGGATCGATGGGAGAAGATTGCTGCCGATGTAATTGGGAAGACTTTGGAAGAGGTTAAACAACACTATGAGCTTCTGGTTGATGATGTCAACTTAATTGAATCTGGGCGTGTGACTCTACCGACTTATAATTCTACTTTAGAAGGCTCAACAGGCAATGCTAGTGATGAAGGAGCTGGCAAGAAGGGTGGCCAACCTTAGAATTCGAACAACGAGTCTAATAATGGATCTAAGGCTTCAAGATCAGATCAGGAACGTCATAAGGGTATTGCTTGGACAGAAGATGAACACAGGTCAGTTTATTGTTTACTTAAGTATTTAGAGAACCTGGGTACAGTTATATATGGCTGTAGGAAACTTCATAAGGTAGTTTATCTATTTTAATTTGTTACCGTTTCATCTCAATTTTGTTGTGTTAAACCATATCATTTTGGAGCTTTATCTGATTGTAGTCTCCATATCCTGGTCAATCTTTGTAAATGTCATGACAGCTTAGAAGTTCTTTTCCACCATAACAAATTGTTTCTTCTAATCTTGTTAGTTTAGTTTCCATTCACTCTTAATTGTTGAGACAATTTGTAGTGCTCCTTTGGCAGGGTTGCCATTGCTCTGGTTATAATTGATTTCCAGTAGGTTGAAATCGACAACACTTTGATTATTTCCAGTAGGTTTAATAACTAATTTGAGAAAAATAATTATTCAAAAAAAGTATTTTTGGCAAGAAGTAATGATGATGATTTTTCCCCTTTTTGACTTCTTCTCATTTGACGAGTGGAATTAACACCCATTTTTTTTAATAACAACTTATTTTCTAATTTTCTGCTTAATTACACAAAGAAAAAGTGTACATTGAGAAATATTTAACTAATCAAGTACTATATAATACTTTATGTTTATTTAATTTTCCAATAAATATCCCTAATGTGTGCCTAATATTGAGCAACTTCAATAGTAAGTGCGGATGAACCTAAATGTTGGCTGCATCCTCAAGCCAAGTCCATTTTGATTGTGTATAGTCAACTTTTTCATAACTAGGGATAGTTGCATGAACATCATTCACGCCATACTTGATTCTTAAGCAAGTATAGACATTGACTAGGGAAATAGTTGTTTAATGTACACAATTAATTCAAAACAAAAGTATAATTATTGTAAGTTTGATACTTTGATGATGGAAGACATTAGTTTTTATTGGCAGTATTAGATCTCAATCCTTCATGTTCTCCCTCAATAAGTTACATTCTATTTACAGAGGTATAAATTTTCTTGTCTGATTTAGCACATTTAAACATTTTTCATCCAAAAATTATTTGCAGCCATGCATATTTATATACTTAAAAATTAATCCTGTGATTTTGGTTTATAATAATTCAGGAACCAAGCAAGGCTACAGAGAAATCTAATGTACCTAGCAGCAATATATGATTCTCAACCATAACCACATTTTATTGGACTGCTCCCCAAATTCTGCTTGTTGCCGCTACCGATAATCCTCATTTTAGCAACTGTTTGAACTTCAAAACAAGTAGGATTTTCTTATCCATATCTTAATAAGTGAATGCATGTGTTAGATTATATGTTGTACTTGATTTTATGCATTATTGTCAAGAATTCTTTGATCTCTTCTTCTAATTGTTTGGTAGAAAGTTTGAGGAGGTACTTCTCCTATATTTAGTCTTGAGATTTTATCTTACATACCTTCTATAATTGTTATAGTGTTATGGCAAATTATAATGCCTTGTTTTGCAACAATAGTTTGGTAAAATGCTCCTTATTTTAGTTTTTTTCCTTCTCATTTTGGACATTTTGAATTTTATAATATTAGTTAGTCATGGATAAGAGTTGGATGCTCAAACCGCGAACTTCTAAGAAGTACTGCATTATAGAAAAACAATGAAAAGGACACTACATTTATGAAAAGGGTAGCAAGCCAAAACCCGATCTTTCAATACTACCAATTGTTGAAGAGTTGAGAAGACTTGCCAATATTATGCCTGGTGGAAAGGTGCTTTTCTTTTGAAAATTCTGTATTGCAAGTGATTGTTTGATCATAAGCTTCCTCTCTCACTAGATTGAATCTATATCTTCTTGAATTTGCTCGTCGGCATTAGCTTGTGTAGTGAAGCTGATAGCATTTATTCCTTTTGCAGCCTATATCTATTACTGACCAAGAGATTGTAGAGATGATACTCTTTCCAATAGTGAACGAGGCATGCCATGTTTTATATGAAGGAATGGTTATTCAAGCATCAGACCTCGACATTGCTTGTGTTCTTGGGATGAGCTTCCCTAGTTACAGGTGGGTTTACCCTTTCCTTTTTCTTTCCTAGTCTAAAATATTGAAGGGCTAAAGCTAAGAAAAGAAATTTATAAAAGCATTGCAAAATCATTTTCTTCCATGTAATAATTTGTAAACTATTTGAACTCTTAAACCATCATTTATGTTACTGCCCCTTTTGTACTTATCTAGTCCAGCATGTTTTATGATCAGCTTTTTGGTTGGGGCAAAGCATGTATATAACAGCCTAAAGAAATGGTCAGAATTATATGGTAACTTCTATAAGCCATCAAGGTATATGGAGGAAAGGGCAATTCAGGGCATTCCTTTGTTAAGACTTTATATCTGTTATTTTCTATTTGAATTTTATGGAACTTAGTATTTTCAATTTCCTTTGTACATGAGAAAAAAAATGTTAAATTGACATAGTTACCTTAGGATATTTGGATAGTTAAAGTTGAAAAACCAAGATAACTAAGTCCTGCTTACTTTCTTGTATGTGACTGCTTACTTCCTTTTGTACATGAGAAAAAAAATTGTTAAATTTCCTTGGTGTAAGTGACTGCTTACTTTCTTGTGAAGTCCTGTAAATGGTAACTAATGAAATTCATGCTCTTCTGCCTATTATACTCTCTTCCAAGATTGTATTTAATGAGGAAGTTTCTAAGAATCTGGAAGTTGGCCCCCGGGCCAGAAAACACTTTACTTCATGGTCTGGTGTGGGTTAAATGTTACTAAAGATATTGTGTATTTAAATGTTACTAAAGATTTATTATAATATTTTTTTTTGTTAGCAAAGAAAATCTTTTGTAACATTTATTTGAGTATTACTATAGAATATCTATTGTAATATTTTTTAAAATGTTATTAGAAAGACTTATTGTGACATTTTTTAAGTGTTACATAAAATATCATACAGAAAATATCTAAGGTAACATTTTTCTAAGTGTTACAAAAATTATCTATTGTAACATTTCTCTAAGTGTTACCATGAATGGTCTATTGTAATATTTTTCATAATATTACTATAGAATATCTTTTGTAACATTTTTACTAAATGTTATTAAATTTTTAGAAAAATGTTAGTAGAACTCTTTAGTAACATAGGGTATATTTAACATTTGTTAAAATATTACTAATATACATAGGTAATATTTTTAAAATTTTTTAGATTTTTTTGTATCTTGAAGTGCGTTTTTTTAGATGCATTTAATATAGTTTTTTTTTAGATCTCCTTGACAAAAGAGAAATTTTATCATTGGACTAATTTGCATTTTTAAATTGTATTTTATATGTAATATATCAAATTTTTTTGTGTTTTAATTTTATATAAATTACTCTATGCTTTTAATGTTAATAAGATTTTTTAAATATTATTTTTTATATTTTCTTATTCTTTAATTTTATATAAGTTTCTATATCCTTTCAATGTTAATCAATTCTTTTTAATAGGTATAAATTGAGTTAAATTCTAATTTATTCTCACATTTTATATATACTTTTTGTTATATCACTATATAAATCAACATTCACTTTATGTAATTTTTTTTATCTCTCCTCATATAATCTCATAATTCTTTTTTTTTTCCTACCACTTTTGCTAAATATATGTAGTAAGTGATTATGTAATTGTATTTATTAGGAAGAAAGTGAAGAAAAAAATGATAGTGACCCAACCAACCATGAAAAAGAAGACTTGACTTAAATTACTTTAGCTCTTTTGATTTTAATTGAATTACTTTTAACTATTTTATTTCATTTCTCATGTGCCTTATTATTATAGCGTAGGATTTTTTTTTTCATTTTTTTTCTCACTCTCATGACATTTATTTTTCTTTAGATTACTCTATAATTTCATATTCTCTTCTTCTCTACTTTTATATGGGATACTATATGTCTTCAATGTTAATATTATTTCTCTTTATTAGCTATAAACATAATTCATCATCTTTTATACTCACTCTTTCTTATGGTTATTATTTAGTGTTACAATTTAGGATTCTTCTTCATTTTCTTTTCACTCTTATGTCATTTATTTTTTAGGTTACTCTGTTTTTTATAATCTCTTACTATTTGTTTTTATATAAGATACGATATGGTTTTAATGTTAATGTTATTTCTCTTTAATAGGTATAAATTGAGTAATAAAACATAATTCATCCTCTTCTTTCATACTTACTCCTTCTTATATTTTTTATATAAATCAACATTTACTTGACACCACTTCTTTATCTTCTCTTTCACATAATATCATGCCACTTATTTTTTTCCTCCGTTTTTATTGATATTTTGCACAAATATTTAAAGAATTCAGTTGATAGCCACAATTCTTTTTTTTAGTTTAATAAACATATGTATGAAGTAATAAATTCTTAAAATACTATATATATATATATCAGTTTTGAATTAGTCTCAATTTATCCTTTATTACTTCTCCTACGATATGTATTAGTAAGAGATAGGGATGACAGGATTTGAAATTCAAAAATTTATTATTTTTGGATCACCAATTTAGTATTCTATTCAAAATATTTTTTTTAATAAAATAAATAGATTCCAAAATAGATATTTATATGAGTTTTAAGTAAATTTTTATTTAATAGAATTATTTTTATATAAAGATTCTATTAAAATTAAATAAAAATAATTCTAAAATTCTGTTTCTTTGATTTTATTAAAAAATATAACTATTTGAAACTATTTTAGTTAATATTATATACAAATTATATATTCTATTAGAGAATAGAATCCAACTAATTCAGAGTATTTCAATGTTTGTATTTTTTTATACAATTTTTTTTTTAAATTTTTCGTAGAAATTGATTGCGCTGATGAATAAGCTTTCAATACTGTCCAAAAACATTTCCTATTTCAAAGAGTTTTTTGGATATTTTTTTAATCTCGAGGTGCGTTTATTTGAAACAGTCATACATCTAATATAGTGATAGTGATTGCGCTGATGAATAAGCTTTCAATGCTGTCCAAAAACCTTTCCTTTTATAAAGAGTTTTTTGGATTTTTTTTATCTCGAGGTGCGTTTCTTTAGAACTGTCATGCATCTAATATAGTGATAGTGATTGCGCCATTCAAAAACCTTTCCTTTTACAAAGTGCCTTTTTTATTTTTTTTATCTCGAGGTGCGTTTCTTTGGAACTGTCATGCATCTAATATAGTAAATGATTGTGTTATCCAAAAACCTTTCCTTTTACAAAGAGTTTTTTGAAATCGTCATGCATCTGATATAGTGATAGTGATAGTGATAGTGATTGCGCTGTCCAAGAATTCTTTTTATCTAGAGCTGCCACACATCTAATATAGTTTTTTTTTGGGATCTCGAGATGCGGTCCATACATCTAATATAATTTATTTTTTTTGGATCTCGAGGTGCAGTTTTTTAGAACCGCCATGCAACAAATAATTTTTTATTAGGTTTAAGAAAGAGTCATAATTTTCTTTTAAGTAATGGAAAGGGCGAATAGTGGGAATCGAACCCACGTCTTCTCCGTGGCAAAGAAAAATTTTACTATTGGACTATATTTGCATATTTAAATTGTATTTGATACGTAATATATCCATTTTATTTGTGTTTTAATTGTATATAGATTACTCTATACTTTTAATGTTAATAGGATTTTTTAAATATTACTTTTCATATTTTCTTATTCTTTAATTTTATATAAGTTACTATATTCTTTCAATGTTAATAAATTCTTTTTAATAGGTATACATTGAGTTAAATTCTAATTCATTTTGACATTTAATATAGTGAGTGATTGCGTTATCCAAAAACCTTTTCTTTTACCAAGAGTTTTTTAAAACTGTCATGCATATGATATAGTGATAGTGATTGTGCTGTCCAAGAATTTTTTTTATCTCGAGATACCACGCAACTAATATAGTTTTTTTTTTGGGTCTCGAGGTGCAGTTTTTTAGAACCGCCACGCAACAAATAGTTTTTTTTATTAGGTTTAAGAAAGAGTTAGAATTTTCTTTTGAGTAATGGAAAGGGCGAATAGTGGAATCGAACCCGCGTCTTCTCCTTGGCAAAGAAAAATTTTATTATTGGATAATATTTACATATTTAAATTGTATTTGATACGTAATATATCAATTTTATTTGTGTTTTAATTTTATATAGATTACTCTATGCTTTTAATGTTAATAGGATTTTTTAAATATTACTTTTCATATTTTCTTATTCTTTAATTTTATATAAGTTACTATATTCTTTTAATGTTAATAAATTCTTTTTAATAGGTATAAATTGAGTTAAATTATAATTCATTTTCACATTTTATATTTATTTTTTGTTATATCACTATATAAATCAACATTCACTTTATATAATTTTTTTTATCCCTCCTCACATAATCTCATATCTCTTTTTTTTGTCCTAGCACTCTTGCTAAATATATATAGTAAGTGACTATGTAATTGTATTTATTAGAAAGAAAGTGAAGAAGAAAATGACAGTGACTCAACTAACCAAAAAAAAGAAGATTTGACTTAAATTACTTTTTAATCCTTTTGTTTTTAATTGAACTACTTTTAACTATTTTATTTCTACTTCTCATGTGCCTTATTATTATAGCTTAGGATTTTTTTTCTTCTCACTCTAATGACATTTATTTTTTCTAGATTACTCTATAGTTTCATATTTTTCTATTCTCTATTTTTATATAGGTTACTCTATACTTTTTATAGTCTCTTGCTATTTATTTTTATATAAGATATTGTATGGTTTTAATGTTAATGTTATTTCTCTTTAATGGATATAAATTGAGTAATAAAAGTATAAAACATAATTCATCCTCTTCTTTTATTTATTTTTTTACCAAAGATAGGAGACTCAAACCCGTAACCTCTTAATTGAGTATGAAGAGACTATGCCATTTGAGCTATAACTCATTGGCCATCCTCTTCTTTTATACTTACTCCTTATGTTTTCTATATAAATCAACATCTACTTGACAGCTCTTCTTTATCTTCTCTTTCACATAATATCATGCCACTTATTTTTTTTTCTCCATTCTTCCTAATATTTTGCACAAATATTTAAAAAATTCAGTTGATAGCCACAATTTTTTTTTTTAGTTTGATAAACATATGTACGAAGTGATAAATTCTTGAAATACTAGATTTTTACAATTTTTTTTTAATTTTTGGTTTAATTGTATTCACAAGTTATTTTATTCATATATTATTTCTTTTTCTTTTAATAATTATATTTTTAATATCATTTAGTTAATCTAAGGACTACTACGCCTCCACGTCTTATGTCAAGGTACTGTAAAGAACAAGCTTCCCCCAACCGCCCCCAACAACAATAAATAGAAGACAAGAGGCAAAAACAAAGTTGAACTTTCACAATGATGTGTTTTCATATGGATTTAAAAACTTCTTACTCAGATTGGTTATTTTCTGTGCAGTGTCTATCAAATAACAAAAGAGCAGCTTTAACAGAGATAATTGATGTGTTACGAGCTGTGTGTCATGCGCATAGTTTGCCACTGGCATTGACATGGATCCCCTGTTATTATAGTGAGGGGATAGGAGATGAAGCTTCAAGAATACGGATTAAAGATGGGCGTAAAATTCCTGGTGAAAAAACTGTACTATGCATTGAAGAATCAGCTAGCTATATAAATGATATTGTGGTAGGAGGATTTGTTCATGCATGTGTTAAACATTATCTCGAGGAAGGGCAAGGTGTAGCTGGGAAAGCTCTTCAATCAAATCGTCCATTCTTCTATCCCGATGTGAAGGCCTATAACTTGTACACCATGCGTGAAAATATAAGTTGAATGCTGCCGTTGCAGTCAGGCTAAGGAGTACTCATACCAATGATGATGATTACATAATAGAATTCTTTCTACCTGTCAATATGAATCGAAGTCAAGAACAGCAACTTTTATTAGACAATCTATCAGGTACTATGCAGAGAAAGTGTCAGACTTTGAGGAAAGTTTCGGATGCTGAATTATACGGGATAGAAGGCTCGAGTTTTTCCTGTATGTCCTTGACAAACAATGAAACTGAAACTGCTCATAACCAGGTATATCTTAACAGTTGCTTCATTTGAGAAATCATTTGTTATAATTTATGATTCAACTTTGTAGGATATGGAGGGATCAAGAAAGCAGATTGAGAAAAAGAGAAGTCCAGTGAAGAAGAATGTTAGCTTGAGTGTTCTCCAGCAATACTTCTCTGGTAGTCTTAAAGATGCGGCTAAAAGCCTTGGTGATAAGACTACTACAGCTTTGTCCTTGCTTATTTCTTTTAATTTATTCAATCAGCATATTATTTTGGGTTAGATGATAGATGATAAATATTTGTGAAAAACACCAAGATGATTATTATTGACAAGTAATTCTTCTTGAACAGTTTGCCCAACAACCCGGAAAAGGATATGCAGGCAACACGGAATTGCAAGATGGCCATCGCGCAAGATTAATAAAGTTAATCGTTTAAAAAAAATACAAACCGTGCTTAACTCGGTCCAGGGTGTGGAAGGAGGACTGAAGTTTGATCCTTACACGGGGGGACTTATGTCAGGTGGATCAATCAACCAAGAAATTAATGCACGTAAAAGTTCTCTCTTTCAGAAGAAATGTTCTGTAAAACATCCTGATCCTGCAGCGAAAGATGCAGTCACCATATCTCCGGCATTTGGAAGCAAAGGTAAGAATTTAGCCGTTAAATTCGAGGATGATAATGATAATGATGTCTGTCTGTTGGGAAACCAGCTTCTGCATTCAGACATGCTTATATCTAATTCCAAGGGTGAGTTGAAGAAAAACAAAGCTTTTTCTGTTGGTGTAGATTCAAAACCAATAGCCAAGGATGATGGTGGATTATGCCAGGAACCCTTTCCGGTTTCTATTTTGGAAAGTTCTAGATGTGATGTAGCATATCATAGTCCAAACTCCCTGGTTGCTGATGAGATGGAAACTTATCTGAATGGGGCTGACAAGCTCGGCGAGCATCACAATCCTACTACTTCAAGCATGACAGACTCGTCAAATGGAAATTTGAGAATCGGAAACATTTGAAAGGAAAATCACCTTGTGTTGATAGTGGATAAAAAATTATTGTCAAAGCTGCCTACAAAGAAGATATGATCCGTTTCAAGTTTGATCCTGCAGCTGGTTGTCTCCAGCTCTATGAAGAAGTTGCAACAAGATTCAAATTACGAATCGGATCTTTCCAACTCAAGTATCTCGACGATGAAGACGAATGGATGATGATGGTAAATGACTCAGATGTGGAAGAATGCATAGAAATATTGGATGATCTTGGCACCCGTGCTGTGAAATTTCTTGTTTGCGAAATGCCTAGTGGTTTGAGCAGCCGTGGATTTAAAACAATTTAATTATCAACAAAGATATAATACTTATATTGGTCTCTAAAGTTACAACTTAATTTCAAAAATTTCGATTTACTTAATTTAGTCACTTGGTAGTTATGACTCATATTGGTTCTTGATCTTATTTTTGTCACAGTCTCACAGAATCGTTAATGACATGTTGAGATAGACTACGACTACTACGCTGTACTTTCTAGCGACTATTTGATGTAACAATTAAAATTTTTATACTTTAATTTTTTTTAATAAAACACTTAAAATCCTAATGTGAGTTACGGATACTAAGTTAAAAGATCAAACTAAGTAAATTGAAACTTTAAAAATCAGATTGAAGTTCAAATATAATTTTAAAACAAAATTTTAACTTATGTAGTGATTAATTTAAATGAGAATAAACTAAATCAAAATTCAATATAATTTTTATCAATGTTTTTAAATTCAAAATTTCTATACCAAAATTAACTAAAATTTCTCTTTAAATTAAAATTTTAACGAAATAATTACTTTAATTATCTCAACCAATGTGCCAATTAATTACTTTTATGTCTTAAAAACTGTATATGAAAAAAATTAATTAGTTTGTCCACTTTAATAAATAGTTATTTGACTAACATAAAAGAGACTATATTTTCAAAATTTTTAAAAATTAATTAATATTATATATATTTTGTTACACTACATCTAATTATAAAAATTTTATTTATTTTTAATTCTTATATTAAAAATAAAAACAAATTTAAATTAGTAAATTTTAATTTATAATGTAATAATAATATAGTAATTATTTTATATATTGCTCGAAATTAAATTAGTTATTTTTTTATTTGTAAAAATTTTATGAGATTTGAGTTTTGTTATCAATATAACTAGTATGATAAATTTTACTTAAAAAAATTTATATATATATATATATATATATATATATATATATATATATATTTGATGAGTTTGACTTATTCTTTTATATAAACAATTTTAGAAAGAAATCTAATAGTTAATCTATTACTTTTTTTGTTTTAGTCTAATTTAAATATTTTTTATTGTTTTTGAAAAAAATCTTTTAAGAAATTTAATAATATGTGACGAAAAACACCAAATAAATTATATCGAAACCAATTAAAATGCAATCCGAAAACATCTTTAGCAAAACATGAAATAGACATTTTTATTTGAGTAGTCCCCTAATAAAAATGGAAGAAGTCTAAATGAGTTTTACTTATTAGACGGAAAAGGTCAAGCTTTTGAATCTTAAAGCGCCACAACAAAAAAAAATCTTAAAGCACTCTCTTAAAAATGGATAATATCTTTTACTTTTTTAAATAAGAATTTAATTTTGATACAATGTTAATGTAAAATAGTTTTACATATATATTTAATTACGTAATATTATATCAACAAAATTAATAAAACTAAGCGGCTAAATCATTTTTGAACCATGTCCAATCAAATTTTGTAAATTATATGCATGCTCGTTTCGTCTTTGTCTTTATCATCTCTTTCTCCTTCTTCTTTTTTTGTGTGATTCTTTTTTAACAACATCATCATTATGATCTTCTTTATCATCATCTTTTTTTTTATTTTTCTATGTTTAGCAAAATTATTAAGCATATATATATATATATGTTGTGCACAGCACAAAATTTTGAGTGTATAGCATACAAATTTTTGAAGAATTATATATCTAGAATTTTGATTCCCAACCAATAAAATATACGCAACACAAAAATAATGGTGCATAACATAAAATTTAGTGTATATCATAGAAATTTTTAAAAAACTACATGTGCAGAAACATTGATATTCAACAAACAAGATTCACAAGCACAAAAATTTTGATATATAGCCCAGAAAATTTGGTACATAGCACAAAAACTTTTATGCAAACACAGAATTTTTTAAAGGACCACATATCCAAAATATTGACTCATAAAATCAACGAAATACATTCACAACAAAATTTTATGTGCTATATAAAAAAATGATGCTATATATAAAAATTTATGTACTGTGTGTAAAAATTTTTTTATTATATGATAAGTTTATACTATGTACAAAAATTTATGTGCTCACCAAAAAAAAAATTTCTTTGCTGAAAAAATGCGGAAAAACAAAAAACAAAAGTGTATGACGCATGAGTGCATTTTTTTGCTGACTTATACCAACTTGATTAAAAAAAAAATGCTTGTACGTGTAACATCATCGTAACAACTATCTCTAACATTGATCAATAATCACCAAAATAATCATAAAAAAGCCAATATAATTGAATTACGGTATAAAATATTAAATTATTAATACATAAAAAATAAACTATTTAAATAATAAGTCATATTTTTTAGAAGTTAAAACAATAAAACATGACCATCATGTGAAATCCACATTTGAGTTATACTATGTCCACCAAAACTATATATGTTCATCTTTAGACACTACTTACTAAATAAGGAAATAAGGAATGTTTTCTTGTTCGTTAAAAATATCTCAACTTTTTATTTTTTATATTTTATATTAAATTTAAAATTTATGATTAGAATTTAGACTTCAAAATTCAAAGAGAGTTGCATTCTTTATTTTCTCCAACGCATTAGTAATCGCTAAACTACAACAACGAGCTAATTTGGCCGGAAAATGTGAAAAATTTAAAAGATAATTAGTTTTATAAATAAAGACTTATCTTATAAAAATAATATAAATTTTCACAACTTAAATGGATTATGTTAAGAAATTGAGAAATTCACACTTGAGTTGAAACCTGGCATAGTACATTATAAAAATTTACGTTAACGAAACATTATTTTGCTACTCTACTTTATCTAAATTACATCTTTAGTTATTCTTAGGGCAAAAAACACAATTAAGCCAAGGGAAGAATCAAATTATACGAATCAGCCAAACTGAAAATAGCTTCATGAATAAGCCAAACCAGATTACTATGTAATTCGAAACAGCTGAATTCGAATTACATTTACGCGTAATTCGAATCAATATAACTCGAATTATAAAGGAACACAAGCCCACACTAATTCGAATCTACATGATTCGAATTACAAAGAAGCATAATTCGGACTAGGTTGGTTCGAGTTACCCTTGTGAACGATTCCCCAAGTAATTTGAATGGGGCTGATTCGAATTACACTAGATTCGACTATATAAGGAGTTCGAATCCCCCTCATTTGAATCACTTTTCCATTCGAATACCCCCCACCAAATTCCAGAGAAAACAACCCAGATTCGATCCGACAAAGACTCGAGCAGAATACTCAGCCGATGGGGGACGATCCGGAAAGGCTATATTGGTTGGATGGAGTTGCTCATACAGCCGAGATCATCAACGACGAGGTTAATAGATAGAAAAATTTGTGCCAGTGGTTTATCTGAGTTAGTGATTTTGCATGCGGTTTTAGTGGTGGTTTATGTTAGTGGTTTATCCAAGTGGTATTGCAAGTGGTTTATTTTAGAGATTTTGCATGTGGTTTTGTTGGCGGTTTATGTTAGTGGTTTTTATTAGTGGTTTTTGTTAGTGGTTTTGTATGCGGTTTTGTTGATGGTTTATGTTAGCAGTTTATTTTGGCAGTTTATTTTGGTGGTATTGGAAGTGGTTTATTATGTGATTTTACATGTGGTTTATGATAGTGGTTTTGCATATGGTTTTCGTAAGTGGATTTGCATGTGGTTTATGTTAGCGGTTTAAGCATTTGGTTTTGCTAGTGGTTTATTATATTAGTTTTGCATGTAGATTCTGTTAGTGGTTTTCATAAGTGGTTTCTGCTGTTAGTTGTTTTTGTTAGTGGTTTTGTAAGTAGTTCTAATAATGTGGTCCATGTAATGTGCAGCCCCAGCGATGCATCTCGAGCATGCGGCGGCAGCAGGGCATGCGACTCGATGAGCGGTATGTTCCGTACTTGTAGATGGCAGGATTATACCATCTTGCAAGGCTGAACGATAGATGGTTCCGGTTAGATGAGCCCCTTGTCAGTGCCTTTGTCGAGCGGTGGCGTCCGGAGACGCACACCTTCCACATGCCGTTCGGAGAGTGCACGATCACACTTCAGGACGTGGCGTACCAGTTGGGGTTACCAGTGGACGGGCGTTATGTCAGTGGTTGCCTTACAGATTTCCAGATATACATCCAGGGTTGCTGTCCAGCTTGGGTGTGGTTCCAGGAGTTGTTTGGAGTGATTCATCCTCCGAGCCAGGTTCAGAAGTTCGTAGTAAACTGCACCTGATTCCAGGAGACTTTTGGAGAGTGTTCTGCGAGAGCCGATGAGGAGACTGTGCGGCGCTTTGCTCGTGCCTATATCATGATGTTGTTGGGTACTCAACTATTTGCCGACAAGTCCGGCAACCGTATTCACATCAGATGGCTACCCTACGTGGCTAGGCTTGAGGAGATGGGTGCCTACAGCTGGGGGTCTGCAGCATTAGCATGACTGTACCGGTGCATGTGCCGAGTGACCAACAGACATGTGGTGAAGTTAGCGGACCCATTACAGTTACTTCAGTCTTGGATCTTTTGGCGTTTTCCTAGGTTTAGGCCTGCTGGGTATGATACGTGCAGCTGGCCGTTGGCCTCGAGGTACCATTCTCGGACTCTTCTATTTCAAGTTAAATTAATTAATTCCATATACATTTGTAATGTAATACAATTCTGTCACACTTTTAATTAGCTATAACACCGATGTGAGATGCAGGTGGTCAGGTTACAACCCTTCCAGTAGCGAGAAGGGACCTAGAGTGCAGATGTGGAGACGGAGGATAGACATGTTACAGGCCATGAATGTGAGTATAGTAACCGCCAATGTTTATTTAATTAATAAACCTTTATGACTTTAGAGCATTAAATGGCCTGACAATGTTGAAATATTTTTGCAGTTCATCTGGATGCCGTATAGCTCCCCCGAGGTACTACAGGTTGTGCATCCGGAGGTATTGGAGCCTCGTCAAACGACGTTATGGCGGTCTGTGACGTCACTGATATATTTTCCCGTGATAGAGTGGCATCAGATAGATAGGGTTTTACCACAGTTCGGCAGAGTGCAGCCCCGTCCCCAGCCCGCCCTGAACATTGACTTTCTGATGTCGAAAGACGGGAGAGGAGGTGATCGTTGGTTCCCGTACAGTTTGCAGTTCTGGCATCTTCATTGGGAGAGCCGTGTGGACCACGTTCTCTGGTTCAATGTTGCCGCAGACCCTGGACCCTCACATGACTTCCTGGAGTGGTGGAGTCAGCATGGAAAGAGGTTCTTGTCACCAAAGATGTACCTGGGGGATCCGAGAGCCGTTCCTATTCCTGTGGAGGCTACGCAGAGGGGTGCTGGGCGAGTTCCTGATAAGGATCGTGTTGACGACGTGCCGGATAGGCGTCAGGTTGAGAGGAGAGCTTGTGTAGGGACACGACGGAACCAGCATGAGTGGAGGTGGCTGGACCAGGCTATGGACGACGGTGATACAGACGGTAGATGTGGAGGTAGACGAGGAGGGCGTGGAGGCAGACGGAGAGTGCGTGCTGCGGATCACGATCACGGTGATCATCGTGACGATGACGACGATGATCAGCACGGACCTGTGGGGGGGACGCTGGAGGGCATGCTGGAGTTGGGGGGTGCTAGTCCCTATCATGGCGGGCATGGTGGAGAGTGGTACGGGTCCGGTATGGGTGATGGGGCTGACCAGGGTGATGCTGGACTTGGCTTAGGGCCGCTAGGCGATTACTTTGTTGGTGTCCCCGCACATGACCAGACACTTCAGGAGAGTACGCCATGGGTTAGCCCGGGGACGATGTTTTCAGACTTCCTAGCCGGTGATGGTCTTGATGCGGACTTTGGCGGGTCATACTTTTTAGATGAGATTAGTGCCATCATGCAGGAGGATGATGCGGCCCGTCGGCGTGGTCAGATGTCGGGCACACAGGCACCTCTAGATGTCGACCTAAACGAGCCTCCTACCATGCCTGCTCCTGACTTTTTTGCATTGGGTGGTACCCCTCCTTCAGCCTATACTGCTGGGGTAGATTCAGATGCTGGGCCGTCTGGGGCACCCGTCCAGCCTAGGCCACCTGCACAGCCTGCCCCAGATGAGGAGGAGGATGAGATCGAGGACGAGGATCCGCTTATCCGGAGAGGCCACAGGACATGGGTACCCCGTCGTTGCTTCACCGATTCGCATCTGTTCAGATGATTGGTGTATGTTCTATGACTTTATTTGATGATCAGCATTGTATCTTAGCCACCTTTATTTATGTCTTTCATATACGTGTACGATCCAACTTGTATTCTGGTTATTTATGTTTGAGTACTTTGTTGCTTCATCATGTTTCCGTTACTTTGCAAAAGGGTGTTCATTGTTTCTTTAAGTTATTAGGATATTTTCCCCATCATGTATTCATGTAATTTGTAGATGGCATTATTGCCTTGTGTATTCATCGTACATTTCATGCTTCACTTCAGAAACGGAACATATTCATTAATTAATATCCCATGCAAAGTACATCGCATTAAGTTTAACAAATTTTAACGCTTATCAAATACAACTAAGGAAACATATAACAGTGGAATCTAAATGCCAAAGTGAAATCAACAAAGTACCAAAGCTAACAATACACCTACTGATGTCCCTCTGTATGGGCTGATCCTCCGACCTGTGGGCAACTCCGACGTGTGTCTGGGTTGCCGAAAGAGGCCACATCTCTTCGGTCGGTTCGGATCTGCCTCGTCCATATTGGTCCATATTCGGGTGGACCTGGGATGACCCTCCCTCACACGCCTCTTGTTCGGGTCTGGGATCACTGTCGGCCCATCATATGGTGGCCAGAAACCCTCCGAAATGGGAGGTGTGAACCCCATCCGATACACATTGAACACCGAACTAAGATGGTACACCTGGTGGACGTACGGCTGCCAAGTTATCCGTGAGTAGGCACAGCAGGCCATGGCATGAGGACACGGGAAATGAAGTGCCTAAAAGTATCCGCAATCACATGTCTGAGATCCAAGTGAGACCCTGTAGCTACCCAGTGAGAACGAACCAGTGGGAGTCGTCTCTGCGACGATGAACTCCGAGTTATCCCTATCGTACAAAGTCACCGTGAAGCACCTCGCCGTCTTCAAGTTGGCCTCGATACACTTCACCAAATGTTGACTGAATTGTTGTCCGGTACCCAGCTGGGCCTCAGCCTCCCTCCCCTTGCGGACAAATAGTTCGGCCAACTTTCCGTATGTTGCCTTCACCAGCGAGCACATAGGGAGGTTTCTGATCCCCTTGAGAATTCAGTTAACACACTCAGAGATATTTGTCGTCATGTGCCCGAATCTCCGACCCTCATCACAATGTTGTGTCCACAATGAATACTCAATCTGGTTCGCCCACTCACACATGGCAGGTCTTCAGACCGCATAATATCAAACCAGTAATCGAACTCTACCTCGGTCTTAGCATACGCTGCATTCACAAGAAGCCTCCTTCCATCTTTGCCCTTGAAGTTTAGGGCACAATTTGCTGCTACATGTCGAATGCAGAATGCACAGTATGCAGCTGGAGGTAGCCATCCTCCGTCGGGAGCCTCAAGCGCGGCCTTGATGCCGTTATGCCTGTCCGATATAACCAGCAGACCCGGTTGCAGTGTCACGTGCTGACGCATGTGGGAGAGAAAGAAGGACCAGGACTCGACATTCTCACCCTCGACTAGTGCGAATGCAATCGGCAGAATGTTGGAGTTCCCGTCCTGTGCAATCGTGACAAGCAACGTTCCCCAATACTTGCCATACAGATGGGTGCCGTCAATACTAACCAACGGCTTGCAATGACGGAGTGCCTCGATACATGGTGGGAACGTCCAGAACAGTCGGTGAAAATAAGCTTGAGACTCGTCCATCTGTCCCCCAACTCGAACAGGGCTCGTCCTAAGGATTGCAACAGTACCAGGCATCGTCTGCTAAACTCCTAACACCCACCTAGGGAGCTCGTTGTACGACTCATCCCAGTCACCATAAATGAGGGCAACAGCCTTCTGCTTCGCCAATCAGACCTCCTATACGTCGGCCTAAACCCAAAGTGTGCAGCCGTGGCATTTAGGAGCACCTTGATGCTGACGAATGCATCAGCCCTAACCATTGGCATAATGAATGCCGAGATCACGTGATAATCCAAACTCCTGTGGTCGCTGGAGATGGAGGTCGCGAGACACGTATGCGGTCCATTGTACCGTTTGACCTCCCAAATGCCCTTGCACTGCCTGAGACTCAGCCAAATCAACCATGTGCACCCATTCCCAAACTCAGAACACTTGCCCACATACCGGCGATAGTCAGACTCCACTACCTTGTACTGTATCCCTCGGCGGATGCTGTAAGTCTTGACACTTAACAAGGCCTCATCTTTATCCTGAAATTGCTGACCAACCTGAAACTCTGTCAGACCTGCAGACCCTTCCGCATCTCTAGTGCCAAATCCAGCAGGCTCCCCAGGAACCCCCTCCTGCCTCATGGCATCCAAGTCCAAAGATGAAAAATGTGGAAGGTACTGCTGTGTGCTAGAGCTAGAACCACCTCCGGCCCCTGCAGGCTCACTCGGACCAATATCATCGCCACTGTCATCAGCAATCATATCCGGCTCCACATCATCGTCCTCTGGATCATCCAACAATTCATCTCCAACCCCAGCCGGTGCAACACACTGTAAAGAGGTGGGCACAAAATCCCATATTCCCACCTCGACGCCTACACTGCCGTTGAGATCAACAGCGAACGAAGGGGAGGCGACAGGCTGGACGGCTGGCTCGTACACAGGGACGGACGAAGAAGCACCGGCAGGTCTGGAGCTAGAACCGGCTACCGTGCCTAAAGTGGGGATATTCCGGTTCAAACTCCCCGAGCTGGATACCACATCAACCAACTTTGCCAACAGCTCTGGTGTCTTCACTTCGGGAAATTGCCGGCGACAATGAAACATGACCTGCAAGTCCTCATCACTCCCGATCGTGAAACAATCATACTTCACGGTTTATTGGAGCACCGTGATTGGAATGCGATAGAAAAACTTCTTAACCCGTTTCACACCTTCCAGACCAAGTTTCAGCAGTACAGAGCTAACAAGGTCATCATACCTAGTCGTAGGCCTCACGATAATACAGAGAGGATCCTTATCAGTGAACTTCACACCGGAACGTGTTTTCCTCTTAATCGATCATTTTTGGTGAACCAACACTACAAAACTCTCCTCACTAGCTATTTTACCCCTCTAATGAGAGCAACTCACGTTCACACCATATATATACAACTCTGCTCCTTTATAATTCGAACCAGCCTGGTTCGAACTACACTTTGTGTAATTCGAATTAAGCCACTTCGAATTACGTTGCATGGCGTGCATGGAAGTAGTTCGAATCAACCTGATTCGAATTACATGTTGCTGTGTAATTCGAATCAGCTGAATTCGAATTATGTGGCTTTGGGTGTTAGTGAGTAATTCGAATCTACATGGTTTGAATTACATGTAAACTGAGTTCGAAGCAGGTAGGTTCGAACTACATGTAAAGGTGGTTTGATTGATTGATGAATCAGATTTTGCTTTAGCTTATTTGTGTTAAAATGTTCTCCCCTTGACTTGTTTACATTTTTACCCTTATTCTTATTTTGGTCTTTCCATATTCAAAATTTTTTAGCAACAGTAACTAATTCAAATTTTAATTTTAATATATTGACAAATTAAATTCATATATTTAAATTTTTTTTAAGTAGTGTACTTAAAAGTATTTTTTACTAATATAGTATTGTTTACTAATATAGTATTTTTTAATATATTGTGTAATTGACTCGATTGTAGTTCAACCATTGAATCACTCAGTTAACCCGATCATAATTAAATAAAAATATAAAATTATAAAAATAAAATCAAAAGCTAAAACTTAAAATGTATGTCTTTACAAACATATTAATAACAATCAAGAATCAATTTTTAGATATTACTAATAATGTAAAAAGAGATAATAAACTAGTCAATTGGCTTAACCTATTCATTCCAGGACTACAAGTAGAGACTTCTCCTAGGCAGGAGCAACAATTCCCATAACAACAATTATCACAAGCAGCTAACATTTGAAGCATGAAAAGCATCTATAGTGAATATTAGATACTACTTCCTACGTTTCAGGGGCCCGGTCTTGAATCCACTCTTAGTCGGCTTACCCCAAGGAGTTCGAGATCCTTTTCCCCACCGACCACTACTCTTGCTCTTGCCCTCTCCTCCACCATGAGGATGGTCCACTGGATTCATGGCCACTCCTCGAACAACTGGTCTCCGGCCAAGCCACCGGCTTTGTCCGGCCTTCCTAAGCTTCTTATCTCCGTGGCTTGGATTTGAGACAGTACCAACGGTGGCCCTGCAACGAGAATCAATCATTTTTTTAACACCCGAGGGGAGCTGGATAAGACAGTATTTTGATGTGGGTTCTTTCAGGATTTTTGCACAAGTTCCAGCAGCTCTAACCAGCTTGCCACCTTGCCCTGGGTTCAATTCAATATTGTGAATGATAGTTCCGATTCGCATAGAAGATAATGGCATACAACTCCCAATTCGAGAATTTATATCGGAATACATCATCTGATTCATCATGCTCTCTCGAGCATTATGAGCATTTGTGTCTGCAACAACATCCATGAAGAGTGAGAAACAATGAAACATCACAGAAATACGCCAGCAACATAAAAACTAGAGTCTCCATTCCAGTAGGACAAGAGTATCAAAATGTATACAACTCACTGCTGCCACAAGTAAAAATACTTGCAGGATTTTGGAAGATATTTAGTATCTATTCCAGGAACTCATAAATATTATGATTTATGAACATAAGACAAGACAAAATCTTATATACAAGTACGAGCAAAATATCATGTGCTTGATTTTCTTTTTTTATATAAATGAGAAATTTTTAGATGCTCCAAGAGAAGCAAATGAAGTTCTTGCTCTATTCTATTGATCCTGTGTGACACATAGGTTATCTTTATTGTTAAAAATTAATTTTTCAAAATTAAAAAGAAAAACCAATAATACCCCCTCTCTTTCCAATATTCCTGATATGTCAAACCATAAATGAACTAAAGCAAAAATTCTCATTTAATGTCAGAACGCCTAAGAAATTCTCAAATAAAAAGTAATAATCAGAAGAGAGAAATGTGCATTGGGTCCTCTTCTTCGCATACCTTAATTATAAGCATGAAAGTATGAAACTGAATCCCATAACCTCTTATACATTCATCTTATATTGGCTATGATAAAATTGGTTGTGCAGGTTAAACAATAATAACTCGCACTATTCATCTCACTTGAAAAATACTTGGATTTGTCAACATGAATAAAGGCATAAACCCTAATCTTAAGTTAACATAGAGATCTTCCCCAGATCACCGTTCTTTCTTTTAAGATAGTTAAAAATGCCTATAACATCAGATTCATAATGTTCACCTAAAACTAACGAATGTTACTTAACAAAATTAAATTTAATCCTAAATACACGGAAATGAATATGCTTTTATTTGTACAAGGCTGAAAAAAATCAAATCTTATAAAATAAAATAAAAATTGAAAGGAAACACCAATATCTCAAATTTCACTGAATAACAAGCATCATACTAAGACAAAGTTGTGATTTTGTTGAAATTATAGGGAACAAAGGGTTACCGGAAGAGAAACGGCGAAGAGAGTTGGTGAGATTGGAGAGAAGAGAGGAAGCTAAGCGAGCTCTCCATAGTGAAACAGCCATGGCTCAGAAATCAGAATGCGTTGCTGCGGCGTCGGGGATGAGAGCATAGTTATCAGCAAGGTTTTGAGAACCGGATCGGTCATCAATCAAACCGTTTTAATCACTGGTTTATTAGTTTATTAGTTTAACTGGTCTAATTATGATTTAACCAAAAAAATCGTTTTAGAATAGAATAATAAATATTATAAATAAACATCCTAAAATATAATTATAGTTTAATATAAATCTTAAAATAGGATTAGTAACAATAAAATGTAAAGAGACATGATGCTGTGGAACACTAGCAGCCACTGTTGCTACATTACCAGCTGAATTCCTGAAATGAATCGGAAAAATAAAGTGCACATTCTAACAGGTCAACACTCAACAATACAAACTTCTCAAAATAGAATAGTAATCATTAATTGGCCCAAGCGAGAAATATTGTAATTTGATTTTGGCATAGTTTCCATTTACATTCATAATTGTTCATGTTGAGAGTAAACGGCACTATTAAAATTATCAAACATTTAACACCATAAGCATCTTAGTATTGACACAAAATGATTGCAGCCAGCACATTGAAATTTTGCTTATAAAACAACCACCATAAGTTATCAAGTATGCTCAACACTGTCTCATACCTTCCTCCTGATAACTGTTGAGCAGTGCTGTGAGCAGATGAATCTAAAGATTGATAAGGACTGCTATTATCCAAGAGTCTAGCTTGAAGACTTGAATATGAATTTAGAGCAGAAGCTGCTTGACCTTGATCAAAATCAAATGGTCAGATATACTACAGTTTAACCTTTCAACATTACAATTCAATTTGACATAGTCCCAACAAAATAACTTCTTTCTTATGAGAGAAGAAACCCAATTTAGTTATTGCTAATTAGAATTTTTCATTCAAGCAAGTATGTAACATTTCACACATTCCCAATAATAAAGTAAACTTCCGAAGATAAGAAAAGTACATAATCGTCTTATATATATATAATCAGAAGTCAACTATAAGATAAAAATAGTATTTGAAAACAAAAGAATCCATTTCACTGTTGCCAAATGCTTTAAATCTTGGAAAAAATTCTCTTCTCAAGAACTAGTTACACAACTTCATACTTATATTCAAGGTTCTAAAAATTGGACTGGTCATCAAATCGTTTTAGTCATTGGTTTACTGGTTTATTGGTCTAACCGGTCCAAGCGGTGGTTCAACCGAAAAAATTATTTTAGAATAAAATAATAAATAAATTATAAAGGACCAAAGATGAGGATACTCCAAGAACTCCTATTAGATGCAACAACATTCAACATTATCACATATTCTCACACACACATACAAAGCCTTAACTCAAAAAACAACCACAACAAGTGACTTGGAAAAAAAATGTAAACACCAAAACAATCACAAGCATACAGAACATGTGAATATTATTATAGCAAATATAATAATAAAATAGCTCTTCTAATGTGTCTCCGAAAATATTCCAAATCAAAAAAACTACATAATCTGATCCACTTGATTCAGAAAGCTACATATATTAGAAAAATTAAAAATCAACTAAAAGAAAAAGAAAAGGAAGGCCTGGTTGATTTGATTCAATTGCCTGAGATGAAGAATCAAACAGGGCTGAGAAGCTGAGAGTTTAAATGTTGAACCTCAATATTCGAATAACATGATATATATATATATATATATATATATATATATATATATATATATATATATATATATATATATATATAGTCCGTTGACACTTGTGTATGCACAACTTGGCCTCATCATCTGATTCATACCTTAAGTAGAAGAAAAAATCCCAATCAGCTTTCGTTACAATTTTATCCAGAGAGTTGGGATTTTGGTTCGGAGTTCATGCCAATGATAATGACGAGAGGGATGAATCCGTGAATCAGTCACATAGGCAGGGAAAATTTTAACAAAGTTCATCACAATGATTAACAACAACAAAAAGCACTGAAGGAAAACTCAGTAATATAGGCAGTTGATAAACCACAATTTTATGGTTTATATTGTGCTAAATTGAGTGGTTTTTCATCCATTATTCTCACGCTTATTCATAGAAATCACATGTTTTATGTTTTCCTTCCTGATTTTGTGCTATAATTGAAAACATGCTTCTTTGACCTTAATTTTATTAATATTAATTCTCCCTTTATACCATTAGATGCCTTGATATGTGTGTTAAGTGTTTTCAGAGATTATAGGGCAGGAATGGCTTAGAGGATGGAAAGGAAGCATGCAAAAGTGGAAGGAATACAAGAAATTGAAGAAATTGCTAAGCTGTCCAACCTGACCTTCTAGTACTAAATCGACCATAACTTGAGCTACAGAGGTCCAAATGATGCGGTTTCAGTTGCGTTGGAAAGCTAACGTCTAGGGCTTTGAAATGATATATAATATGTCATAGTTTCTCTGACGATAAGTGACGCGAACGCGTGATCCACACGGACATATCGCAGTGACAAAAATCAGCGTGATAGAATTCGCAATCAGCAATTTCTGGGCTGTTTTTGGCCCAGTTTTCGCCCCAGAAAATACAGATTAGAGGCTATAAAGTGGGAGAATTCATTCATTCATCAATCAAGCTTTAATATAGACAATTTTAGAATTAGATGTAGTTTTAGAGAGAGAGGTTCTCTCATCTCTCTTAGGTTTTAGGATTAAGATTTCTTCTTCTCAATTTCCAGGTTCAATGTTCTTTTAATTTAAGATTCTTATATTCTGCATTTATTCCATAATATTTTTCCATTTAAATCTATTATTTGTTTAATTGTTTCCAATTGAATTTTAATTACCATGTTCCCTTTTTACTTCTTTTATGATTTATAAAAATGGCATTCATATTAACTGAGTAGACTCCCAACTTGATTTTAGAGTTGATTATTATTTGGAGACCCTTGAGTTGGAATACTCAAGAATTAATTGGTAACTAGAAGTTGTTGGCTAGCACTCTAGTTACTACGCTAATCCTTCCCAAGGGAGAGGATTAGGACTTGTGAACAGAAGCTGGCTCCCAACTTAATTTTCCTTTATTTAGTAAAGGATAACCAAGTAGAAACAACAACCTATTACTGTTAATCTTGAGAAATCCAACGAGGATAGAACTTTCGATTAATCTTCTCCGGATCAAGGCTTTTAATTTAATTACATAAAATCTCTTATTTATTTTTATTGCTTTAATTTATAATTATATCTATGCCCAATTGCCCAAACTCCAAAACCCTCAATTTACAATACTCATAATCAATAATAAGAACACATCCCTGCAATTCCTTGAGAGACGACCCGAGGTTTAAATACTTCGGTTATCAATTTATTTAGGGGTTTGTTACTTGTGACAACCAAAACTTTTGCACGAAAGGATTCTCTGTTGGTTTAGAAACTATACTTACAACGCGATTATATTTTTATAAAATTTCTTTACCGATAGAAAATCCTAACGTCAAAATGGCGCCATTGCCGGGGAATTGCAAACGTGTGCCTTATTATTGGTTATTGTAAATATTTAATTTTAAATTAATTTTTTTTCGAAAAAAGGAATCAAATTTTTATTTTAAAATTTTTATCTTATCTTATCTTAGTTTTAAATCTCAAAATTCAAATCTTTTTCAAAAATCATATCTTTTTCAAAATCTTATCTTATCTTATTTCAAATTCAAATTTCAAATTTCAATTAAATTCCAAAATTTAAAATTTAAAATTCAAAATTTAAATTTAAATTTTTAAAAAAATCAAACTTTTTCAAAATGTAAATCTTTTTTTCAAATCTTTATCTTATATTGTTGACTTTTTCAAAATTCAAATTTTAAAATTTAAAATTCAAATTTAAAATTTCAAATTTAAAATTTTAAAATTCAAATTTCAAAATTTAAAATTCAAAATTTAATTTTCAAATTCAAAAATTTAAATTTCAAAACCTTTTAATTTAAAAACTTATCTTCTTTTACCTAACTTATCTTATCTTTTCTAATCTTAAAATCAAATCTTTTTCAAACCTTTTCTCTTATTTATTTTATTTTATTTTATTTTCTTTTGCTTGTTTATTTGTTTTTGTTTCTAATTTCTATTTAGCTACTATGAATTCTCGCCTCTCTGGTTTCAAGTTTGGTTCTAATGTTATTTCAAGGAATGGAAATTATAACAGGAACATGCATCAAGGTCGAAACAATCACAGATGGAAGGAGCCACGAGGATCTGATCAACCCTTTCGGCAATAACACCTTCCAAGATACCATGGACAACGACCATCCTACAATGCATGCCAAGACAATAGTTATGGTGGACCCCTCCGTGACAAACCACCTCCACTAAATTACTATGGTCAAGAGCCATTCCAAGGAGTGTACCAAGATGATGAATATGGTGGACCCCCTTGTAGTTACCAACAAGGCCCACCATATGCTTATGAACCGCCTCCCCAACATACCTTTGAACCACCATACTCACAAGCCCCCTACAACCAAACACCTCCATATGACTCTAACCCTTATCCACCATACCAACCACCTTATGAGCCATATGAACCATACATAGAACCACCCCAATTCCAACCCAATTACTCCTAAGAACCACCACCTTAAAATACACCATGTCCATATCCATCAACCCAGGAATCCATTAAGGAGCGTCTCAAGGAAACAATGAATAAATTTCATGCAATCCTTCACCAATTGAATCAAGCGATAAATCGATTACCTTCCCGACGTTTGGACACTCAAGAAACTCCCATGGCTTCATGTGGACAATCTAATGAAGAACGTTGCATGAAGGAGATACTAGAAACTCCAGTGGACAGTACGGAGCATGACTTTGTACTGGAACAAGTGGAGGAAGCTGTAATTATTGAAGAGGAAGAAGTGGTTGAAGACTTAGGAGATGCTGAACCTCCATGGGAAAGTCAAGTTATAGAGCCTCCTTCAATGACGTTTGAAATTGATATTGAGGAGGGTGTACAACCTCCAATGCATATCATGGTTGAAGACTTTGAAGAGGTTGATCAAGAGATGGATTCAATCATTGATGAATTCTTATCTACAATTGAATCCTCTCCCATTGGACTTGACATGGAAATTAAAGAAGAAGAAGCACAACCTCCCATGCCCTTGGTGAACAATGAAGAAGAGATCAAATTGGAAGAAAGCTACCAAGAGGAAGAGGTTGAAATTGAAGAAGCTTGCAAGGAGGTGGAAGTTGTCAAGGAAGAACTCAAGGGAATGGAGCTAGAAATCACCTTGCCAAAGTTGTTGGAGACCTCTCCCCCAAAGCCATCACCATCCATCCCTTCATTCAAGTGGGTAAATCTCTCATCTCTAACCTTAATTAGCTCACTTGAATATGCTTTGCTTGAGACAGATGGGCAACTCAGAGCTCTTTGTGGCTTTAAGAGTAAGAGGGAGATGGTTAGTCGTCATGCAAGATTCAATATGGTGGAAAGCTCAAAGTTTAAATGCAAATGTTGGTGTAAAGCTCAACTGAATGGGTCTAGGAAGTTGGTTGGCCATTTTAGTGGGAATTCAAACTGCTTGCTACCCGGATAGAATCATGATGATCAACAAGAAGACGGGTGCAAAAGCAAGGTTTGGGAACTCAGAATTCAGTCTAGAAATCAACACTCTTGGGGCCTTGTCACTTACTTTAACTTGCTTGAAGGCTTTTTATGCCTAGTTTGGGATTCCGGAGGCCATTAAAATTATAAACATTGGTGGAGATTCCTCGATGAGTTCAAGCACAAGCCTCCATGACAAGAAGCTCACCAAATGTCCAACTTAAGGACTATAACTAAAAGTTCTAGGTGGGAGACAACCCACCATGGTATGATCGTTCTCTTTCAGTTTTAGTTTTATTTTAATTTGTTAATTGCTTATTTTTATTTTATTTTATTTTTATTAGTGTTCATTCATAATTCTTGCATATTCATATGCATTTGCATTTGCATTTGCATTCTGCATAAAAAAAAAAAAAAACACGCACGCGACGTGTCCGCGTCACAGGTGCATTAGGAAGAAAAGAAAAGTGAACAGAAAGTCACGCGAAAGCGTGGCTGAAGGCGTGCTTTAGGCACAAACATGCCCACGCGACCGCGTCGCTGATGCGGCCGCGTCATTTTGGAAAATAGCCTCCCATGCATCCGCATCACCCACGCGAACGCGTGCCCCTAAAAATCGACGTAAAAGAGGTGTATGGCAGCAAGTTATGATGGAGTTGGGCTGGAATGATGCTGGAAGCACCAGCCCTATCACATGATCACGTGCCCCACGCGGCCGCGTCGTTTTACAAAATCAAGTCATTCACGCGATTGCGTCACCCACGCGAACGCGTCACCCCAAATTTTGGCAATAAGCAAACTAAACAGAGAGTTGTGCGAACGCGAGGCTGCTCTCGCGCCACTAGCACAAATCAAGTCACGCGTCCGCGTCACTTGAGAATATCGCCAATCACGCGAACGTGTGAACCACATGTCCGCGTCGCATGCGTCGCACAACTTATCCAGATCAGCACCAATTATCTTATCTTTTCTTTTCTAATCCTAATTTCCTCTATCTTCTCTTATTCTTTCTTCCTCCTTTCTTACTTTCTTTTTCTTCTTCATCTCTTTAACTTCTCACCCCTCTTCACTTTCATTCTATTTTACTTAATTTATTTGCATACTTTCATTCATTGCATTTTAATTTTGTGCATATTTTTATTTTCTTTTCTAATTTTATTTTTTTTTCATTGGTGTTAAATTTTCTTATTTAACTGTTGCATCTTCTCTTGAATTATCCTGGTGCTTCATGACTTGTTTTACTCTGACTGGGTATTATTCTTCATAAGTCAATGCTACTCCTTCATGATACTTATCTTATCTTGCATTGACATGAACTTACACTATCTTGCATTACCCACACTCTCTCCCCCATTGTTGCAACTTTTACACCACTGGTATGCCATGTGCTTCTATTGTTTTCTCACTTACATGTTGTAGCTACCATGTAGTTGAGACCCCCATTATTTGGCATTAACCCACCCATACTTTATTTATTTTTTTCTCTTTATTCCTGGGTTACTTTTCTTCTTTTTCCTCTTCTTTCAGGATGGCCACCGAGGAAGGAAAACGGAAAACCTTTACATGGGGAGACAAACAAGTCCATCTGCACAATCCTTGGAGAAAAGCGTCAGTTGGAGCCACCCATCCACTTGTACATCTTAGCATGCACCGAGGACGGTGCAAATCTTTAACTGTGGGGAGGTCGATACCGACTTTTATGGGTTAGTTATTTTCTTCTCAACACCAATGTCTTATTTTCTTTATTAGTTCATTGTTGCATTTACATGTTTGATTGTATGTTTATTTGATTTTGTGCATATTTTACCACTTGGTTGAAGTAATATTTTCTTTTTCAAGAAATTTTTATAGTATTTCACTAATTTAAATTGAAATTTTTTTTGTGTAAAACTTGTTTGAAGATTGTAAATTGGAACATGAATTATAGCTAAGAACACACAACCTATGAGATTTTGAGCTTATTTATGGTTACATTATTTAACCATAAATTTTTATTCTTGTGTGTTTTCTTCCCTATGATTGCAATCTTTGCTTTGTTTTATTCTATATGTCCAATATTTAGTGTATTTACATGCTTGCATATGATTGAGGCCATTACTTATTTAGCTCACTTATCCCAAATAAGCCTACCCTTTAAATCACCCTTGTCAGCCACTTTGAGCCTTGTAAACCCCCATTTGTTCTATATTTTACCACATCACTAGCCTTAAGCGAAAAAATAATTAAAATACACCAATTGAATCTTTGGTTAGCTTAAAATAGAGATTGTGTATCAACTAAGTGTGGGAAAACTATGGGAACATGGGTTAATAAGGGAATGTGTTATGTTTTTACTTTGATAAAATATTGGGAATTTGGGTACCTACTCATGTGAGACTAGAAAAATTAAAAATTTATGTGCATTCATATGTTACGTTTACTTTTATATTTAAAAAAAAGAGAGAAAAGAGAAAAAAAGAGAAAAAAACCAAAAAAAATTCAATAAATAAATAATTAAGGGGACAAAATTACTCCAATGCTAAGTTAAGTTAAGGAAAAGATCAATGCATATGTGATAAAAATTAAAAGAAAGTTTGATGCATGAGTATGAGATGAAAAAAAATGAGAATTTTTGGGTAGCTAGGCATGATTCTAGAGTTATATAGAGTGTATGTATGTTAAGTGAGAGCTTGGTTAGTCAAAGATTCAATTTATAGCTCACTTAGCCATATATATACCTTTACCCTTACCTTTGCCCCATTACAACCTTGAAAAAGACCTCATGATGTTTGCATTGGTACATTAAATATTGTTGATTGGTTAGGTGAAGAATAAAATTTAGAAAGCATGATTAGAGAAGAGTAGAGTGATTACCCTATACACTAGAGCGATTAGAGTGCATATACACTACCAGTGAGGGTTCAATGCTTGATTCTATGTTCCCTGCTTTCATGAGTTGTCTTCTTACAAGTTTACTTGTCTTTTATTGTATGATTTGAATTAGTGGAATCTGAATTATGTTTGTCTTGAAAAATTTTTTTACTTTTAACCAAGTAGGTAGAAACATCTTAGCATGTAGTTGCATTCATATAGATAGGTTGCATTTTATACATTCTACCATTCCTCTTCACTCTTTTAGTTCTCTTGAGCTTAGCATGAGGACATGCTAATGTTTAAGTGTGGGGAGGTTGATAAACCACAATTTTATAGTTTATATTGTGCTAAATTGAGTGGTTTTTCATCCATTATTCTCACGCTTATTCATAGAAATCGCATGTTTTATGTTTTCCTTCCTGATTTTGTGCTATGATTGAAAACATGCTTCTTTGACCTTAATTTTATTAATATTAATTCTCCCTTTATACCATTTGATGCCTTGATATGTGTGTTAAGTATTTTCAGAGATTATAGGGCAGGAATGGCTTAGAGGATGGAAAGGAAGCATGCAAAAGTAGAAGGAATACAAGAAATTGAAGAAATTGCTAAGCTGTTCAGCCTGACCTCCTGATACTAAATCGACCATAACTTGAGCTACAAAAGTCCAAATGATGCGGTTCCAGTTGCGTTGGAAAGATAACGTCCGGGGCTTCGAAATGATATACAATATGCATAGTTGCCCTGACGATAAGTGAGCGAACGCGTGATCCACACGGACGCATCGCAGTGACAAAAATCAGCGTGATAGAATTCGCAATCAGCAATTTCTGGGCTGTTTCTGGCCCAGTTTTTGATCCAGAAAACACATATTAGAGGCTATAAAGTAGGGGAATTCATTCATTCATCAATCAAGCTTTAATATACACAATTTTAGGATTAGATGTAGTTTTAGAGAGAGATGTTCTCTCCTATCTCTTAGGTTTTAGGATTAGGATTTCTTCTTCTCAATTTCCAAGTTCAATGTTCTTTTAATTTAAGATTCTTATACTCTGCATTTATTCCATAATATTTTTCCATTTAAATCTATTATTTGTTTAATTATTTCCAATTGAATTTTAATTACCATGTTCCCTTTTTTACTTCTTTTATGATTTATGAAAATGACATTCATATTAACTGAGTAGACTCCCAACTTGATTTTGGGGTTGATTATTATTTGGAGACCCTTGAGTTGGAATACTCAAGAATTAATTGGTAACTGGAAGTTGTTGGCTAGCACTCTAGTTACTACGCTAATCCTTTCCAAGGGAGAGGATTAGGACTTGTGAACAGAAGTTGGCTCCCAACTTAATTTTCCTTTATTTAGTAAAGGATAACCAAGTAGAAACAACAACCTATTACTGTTAATCTTGAGAAATCCAACGAGGATAAAACTTCTGATTAATCTTCTCTGGGTCAAGGCTTTTAATTTAATTACATAAAATCTTTTATTTATTTTTATTGCTTTAATTTATAATTATATCTGTGCCCATTGCCCAAACTCCAAAACCCCCAATTTACAAGACTCATAACCAATAATAAGAACACCTCCCTGCAATTCCTTGAGAGACGACCCAAGGTTTAAATACTTCGGTTATCAATTTATTTAGGGGTTTGTTACTTGTGACAACCAAAACTTTTGCACGAAAGGATTCTCTGTTGGTTTAGAAACTATACTTACAACGCGATTATATTTTTATAAAATTTCTTTACCGATAGAAAATCCTAACGTCAGCAGTGCAAATTTTAACAAAGCTCATCACAATGATTAACAACAACAAAAAGCACTAAAAGAACAGTGAATCAGTAACATAGGCAGTGCAAATTTAAAATTTAAAATTTATCATCAAATATAATCAGTGAGCAAAGCCAATCAATCAAGCACTGACTGAGCATTCTGTTCTGATTCTGTGACTGGGAAGCAACAAATTCAGCAACAAATTCAAGTTACAGCAACAAATTTAACAAATCCTAGTAAAGTCCTGATTTACAGCAAAAAGGCAAATTTATCAATTACCAATTCAGCAACATGCAGAAATACAGGGAGAAGGAAAATCTGGAAAAGGGAGAATACTGAACCAAAACATTAACCAATAATCACAAAACACTAAATCTTCACCTAGCAATTACAAACAAAGCCAGCAATTACAAACATTAGCACATTATGAAACATTCCAAAACACTAAACCTTCACCCAGCAAAACTAGCAACTACAAACAAAGCCATCAGTAAATTTGAACAAAAAAAATTAAGAGCCATCAGCCTACAGCATTTAACAATATTGCAACAAACAAATTAGGAGCCATCAGCAACTGGTAAACCAGTAAAATACTATCAGAGCCATCAGAGTAAGTATTACTGATGCCAGGGCATTTTGACCAGTTTTACTGACCTTTTCTTTATTGTTTTTAGGGTAGTTTCATGCATTTTCTTAGGGAATAAGCAAGTTTTGGGTAGAATTTCACTTACATCTTGATTCAAGCAAACATTGTGCACTTTACATGATTTCATGAGGATTTTGCATGAATTGAATGACAAATTGGATGATGCATTTCCCATGACTTGGACTAGAGCTTTGATGCACTTTATTGCTTGATTTCAGGACAAAGGAAGCAAGGAAGAACCACGTTAGCAGCCATGTTAGTCTAACTAACGTGACCTCTAACGTGGAATGGGAGCTAACTTGCAAAGTTAATGAGAAAAGTAATCGCCAATAACGCCCTCGAAGCCATAATAGCCCACGTTAAGAGTCACGTTAACTAAGTTAACGTGAACTCTAACGTGGAAGAAATAAATGAAGCCAACGTTAGTGACACTTACCTTTGTCACTAACGTTGGACCAAGCTCACAATTGGCCACGTTAAGAGCCACGTTAACTCAGTTAACGTGGACTCTAACGTTGAGAAGCAAAAGAGAAGCCAACGTTAGTGACACTTACCTTTGTCACTAACGTTGAGCTAAGCCACAATGAGCCACGTTAACTCCCACGTTAACTTAGTTAACGTGGAAGCTAACGTGGAGGGAGCAAGAATCGCCAACGTTAGTGACACTTACCTTTGTCACTAACGTTGGAATGAGCCAATGTGAGCAATGTTAACTCCCACGTTAACTTAGTTAACGTGGAAGCTAACGTGAATAAGGGAATGATGAGCCAACGTTAGTGACACTCACCTTTGTCACTAACGTTGAAAATGGCTATCATTGCTACGTTAGAAGCCACGTTAACCTAGTTAACGTGGACTCTAATGTGGGAAGTAGGGGCACATTGGAACGTTAGTGACAAAGGTAAGTGTCACTAACGTTCTCGAAGGATTGGCAAGCTTACGTTAAGAGCCACGTTAACCTAGTTAACGTGGACTCTAACGTAGGGGGAAGGGAAGACTCTCAACGTTATTGGGAAAGGTGAGTCCCAATAACGTGTGCGAAGGACCACGAGGCAACGTTAGTGCCACTAACATTGAAGTTAACGTGGATCATCCCTGGGTGAGGAACGTTAGTGAAAAAGGTGATTATCACTAACGTTCTCGAACCCACACTCTCAGTTAACGTTAACGCCACTAACGTCCTGAGCTAAACACCCTGCCTACTTCACACTTTCTCTCTGCAAGTAAAGCTAAGCCCACTGAAGAGTATAACTGCTTCAAACTCAAGATCCAAAGGCCCATATCCAAGACTTGAAGAACCAACTAGAAGATCAGAAGAGTAGTATATATAGGGGTAGTTTTGAATTAGGAAGGAGCTTTTTGGGGGATGGGAAATTGAGAACTACTCTCTGTATAATTTACTTTTTCTGCTCTTCTAGTTCTAATTTTCATGATGTATTCTCCATCTTTGTTTTCTATTTCCAGAGCTATGAACAACTAAACCCCTTTCATTGGGTTAGGGAGCTCTGTTGTAATTTGATGGATCAATACTAGTTTTCATTACTCTTCTTCTATCTTTTCTCTTGATTTTACTAGAAAGCTTTCAATCTTCATCCAATTGGGTAGTTATCTTGGAAAAGAAGCTATTCATACTTGGATCTCTTCTGAACCTTGGAAGAGGAATGAAGAGATCATGCTAGAAATGCTTTCTCATGTTGGACCAAATTGGGTTTGGTTGGATATGGTGACTCTAATCCTACTAACACTTGATTTGGGAATGCATGTGGTATAATCAGTGACCATACTTCATCTCTTCTCATGAGCAATTGACCAAGGAATTGGCTATTGATAAAGATATGAGAGATTGAATTGCCAAGAAATTGGAATTCGATCACTTAAGATTGCCAAGGAGATCAATGAATGCATTGATTGAGGAAGAGATGAAAATGAACTTGATCCGGAGAATGCAACATCTCCTAAGCCCAATGAATCCCCATTTCTGATCTTACCCATTCTCTTTAATTTCTGCAATTTACTTTTATGAGCATCTTCCCCATTCCCATTTAAATTCTGCAATTTACCTTCTGCCATTTACTTTCAGCTCTTTACTTTCGGCATTTATATTTTCTGCTCTTTACTTTCCAGCCATTTAAATTCCTGCAACACTCAAACTAAATTCTGCTTCGCTCAACTAGAATATTTCTCTAATTAAAGTTTCTTGACCAATCAATCCCTGTGGGATTCGACCTCACTCTATTGTGAGTTTTTACTTGACGACAATTCGGTACACTTGCCGAAGGAAAATTGTTGAGAGACAAGTTTCTGTGTGCATCAATTACTGACTAAAACACTAAAATAGAGTAACAGAGTAAGTATTACTGACTAACAGAGCAATCAGAGTACAGTGAATACAAGACAGAGCAATCAGAACCATACATACAAATTTGCAAATTTGTAAAATTTCCACCATTAACCACCAGCAAATACAAGGGAATACCAAACTGGAAACCAAGACGGAAGACCAAAGAAGATGGAGGGCTAGGGTTCCTTCACTTCAGAGTTCTCCAATCTCTAGTACAGGGAGTATAGTGACAAATGATTAAATGAATGAATGATTGGGGGAAGAGGGGGGGGTTTGGTTCACACGTGGTTCCCTTTTTTTTTTTTACAAATTTAAAAACAGCGGCTTTTTATCGGAACCGGTCCGGTCTAATTGGCCGGTTCTCAACCGGTTCAACGATTTTGAAGCAATTTTTCTTTGAGCGGTTATAGGTGGAGGACCGGACCGCTAGAATCGTTGGTTTTTGGTTGAACTAATTCGACCGGCCGGTCTGGTCCAGTTTTTAGAAACATGCTTATATTCAGATAGCAACCAAGCTCATGCCAACAAGCAAGTAGTCCACTGGTCAAACACTATCAGCAACTAGTAAAACACCATCAGCAACTGGTAAAACAAATTTTAATACATACAGATTTCCACCATACAATCAGAACCATACGTACAAATTTGCAAATTTGTAAAATTTCCACCATTAGCATCCAGCAAATACAAGACAGAACCAAAAGAAGAATTGAAGAACCAACCTTCAGAACCAAACTTGAAACAGTTGAAACCAAGACCGAAGCAGACTTGAAGAAAAATGGAACCAAACTTGAAACAGTTGAAACCAAGACCGAACCAAACTTGAAACAGTTGAAACCCTCAGTGAAGATGAAGACGAGAAGCCACTAACCTGGGTCCGTGATAAACTCCAATTTTGTGATTTATCTTGTTCTTAATTTAGGATATTTTATCAACTTTTCTCACATTTATTCAATGAAATAGCATGGTTTTGTGATTCTCCCTAAATTTGTGCTTAAGTGTGAAAACATTCTTTTTAGGCCTTAAAATAGCTAAATTTAATTCACTTTAATTCCATTCGATGCCTTGATATGTTTGTTAAGTGATTTCAGGTTTAGAAGGCAAATATTGGATTGAAGGAATGAAGGAAAAGCATGCAAAGTGGGAGAACTCATGAAAAAATGAAGGAATTGCTAAGCTGTCAATCCTGACCTCTTCGCACTAAATCGATCATAACTTGAGCTACATAGGTTCAAATGAGGCGGTTCTAATTGCATTAGAAAGTTAACATCCGGAGCTTCAAAATGATATAAAATTTGACATAGTTTCCTTATATTTAAGTGATGTGCATGCGTCACCCATGCGTGCATGTCACCGAATCAGCATTGGTCATTTTAGGAAAAACGTGGCCAGCGATTTCTGAAGCATTTTGGGCCCAATCCAACTCATTTCTGATGCTATTGAACCCAAGGATTGAAGGGAGAATGAACCAAGTAGTCATAGTTTAGTTTTTATCATGTTTTAGGTTAGAATTCTAGAGAGAGAAGCTCTCTCTTCTCTCTAGAATTAGGATAGATTATATTCAAATCTCTTCTTAGATCTAGATTTTAATTATTGTTTTCATCTATTCTTCCTTTCAATTTCTTGTTGCTACATCTTTACTCTTTTAGTTCCTTTTGTTAATTTCTTATTTTAGTCATTTTTATGTTCATGCACTTTTGTTCCCTTTGATTTCAATTAATGCAATTTATGTTTTATGTTCTTTTATTGTTTAATTGATTTGTTCTTGTTATTTCCTTACATTTGGTAGTGTTAGATTTTATATTTCTTTTCATTTTACTATGCTTTTCTTTTATACCTTCCAAGTGTTTGATAAAATGCTTGGTTGGATTTTAGTGTAGATTTTTCTCCTCTTGGCTTGGGTTGAGTAATTGGAGACTCTTGAGTTATCAAACTCTTTTGTTGATTGATAATTGGAAGTTGCTAGTTGACTTGAATTTCACTAAAGCTAGTCTTTCACTATGATTTGACTAGGACTTGTGGACTCAAGTTGATTATATCCACTTGACTTCCTTCATAGTTAGAGGTTAACTAAGTGGAGCAATGGACAATTCTTGTCACAATTGATGACGATAATAAGGATAGGACTTCTAGTTCTTATTTCTTGCCAAGAACTTTCTTAGTTATTAGTTTATTTCTTTTGCTATTTACGTTTCTTGTTCCTTATTACAAAAATCCCAAAGCATTCCTTCACAGCCAATAATAAAGCACTTCATTGTAATTCCTAGGGAGAATGACCCGAGATTAATACTCTTGGTTATTTTATTGTGGTTGAACTAGTGACAACCATATTTTGTTTGATGTGAGGATTCATTGTTGGTTTAGAATTGTACTTGCAACGAGAATTTATTGTGAAATTCTATACCATCAATTTTCTCATCATCAAAATGACGCCGTTGCCGGGGAGTTACAAATGTGTGCCATGTTGTTGGTTAGTGTAAATATGTGGATATGTGAATACTTTCATTTTTCCTTGATTGTTTGCTAGTTCAATTGTTAGTTAGGATTAATCTTTGTCTAATGCATCTTATTGTCATGAGCTCTATGCCTCTTTCATTGAATGACGCGATCACTACCGGATCCAAGCTTAGCCACTTTTGATCCCGAAATTGAGAGAACTTTATTTCATCTTAGGTAAGCTCGGAGACGGTTAGCCTTTGGAGGTGGTGAAAAGGTTCCTACCAATTCACCAACCTTATCCAAGGTTGAATTGGAAACGTCATTTGAGGAGGAAACCATCTATTCTTCCATCGATACTACTAATTCTTCTTCTATCGATCTAGGTACCAAAAATATGGCCGCTCCAAGGAAAGTCACTCTTAAGGAAGCCGGTGTTCCAGACTTTATTCTAAAACCGCTTCAAGTGCGTCATTGGTGCACGAAATTGTGATCATCAACAATGGCGCCAAAGGACTTGGAGCTCTTAAACGTGAATCACACTTTGTTACAATTTCGCACAACTAACTAGCAAGTGCACTGGGTCGTCCAAGTAATAAACCTTACGTGAGTAAGGGTCGATCCCACGGAGACTGTCGGCTTGAAGCAAGCTATGGTCATCTTGTAAATCTCAGTTAGGCAGATTCAAATGGTTATGGAGGATTGATAATTAAAATATGAATAAAACATAAAATAAGATAGAGATACTTATGTAATTCATTGGTGAGAATTTTAGATAAGCGTATGAAGATGCTTTGTTCCCCCTGAACCTCTGCTTTCCTATTGCCTTCTTCCAACCATTCATACTCCTTTCCATGGCAAGCTTTATGTTGGGCATCACCGTTGTCAATGGCTACTTCCCGTCCTCTCAGTGAAAATGTTCTACGCACGCTGTCACCGCATGGCTAATCATCTGTCGGTTCTCGATCATGTTGGAATAGGATCCATTGATCCTTTTGCGTCTGTCACACGCCCAACAATCGCGAGTTTGAAGCTCGTCACAGTCATCCCTTCCCAGATCCTACTCGGAATACCACAGACAAGGTTTAGACTTTCCGGATCTCAAGAATGACTGCCAATAATTCTAGCCTATACCACGAAGGTTCCGATCTTAGATTAGAAACCCAAGAGATACGCATTCAAGCCATTACTAGTAGAACAGAGGTGGTTGTCAGGCACATGTTCATAGGTGAGAATGATGATGAGTGTCACAGATCATCACATTCATCAAGTTGAAGAATGAATGAATATCTTAGAGAAGAAGCAGGCGTGAATTGAATAGAAAAATAGTAGTACTTTGCATTAATTCATGAAGAACAGCAGAGCTCCACACCTTAATCTATGGTGTGTAGAAACTCCACCGTTGAAAATACATAAGAACAAGGTTCTAGGCATGGTCGAATGACCAGCCTCCCAAGGAGGGTTCAATCATCAAAACATGATTAAAAGATGAAAATACAATAGCAAAAGGTCCTATTTATAGAAAACTAGTAGCCTAGGGTTACAGAAATAAGTAATTAATGCAGAAATCTTCTTCCAGGCCCACTTGGTGTGTGCTTGGGCTGAGCATTGAAGCTTTCATGTGTAGAGACTTTTCTTGGAGTTAAACGCCAGCTTTTGTGCCAGTTCTGGCATTTTGACGCCAGAATTCTTAAGCTGACTTGGAACGCCGGTTTGGGCCATCAAATCTTAGGCAAAGTATGGACTATTATATATTGCTGGAAAGCCCAGAATGTCGACTTTCCAAAGAAATTGAGAGCGCACCAATTGGGCTTCTATAGCTCCAGAAAATCCACTTTGAGTGCAGGGAGGTCAGAATCCAACAGCATCTGCAGTCCTTTTTCAGCCTCTGAATAAGATTTTTGCTTAAGTCCCTCAATTTCAGCCAGAAAATACCTGAAATCACAGAAAAACACACAAACTCATAGTAAAGTCCAGAAAAGTGAATTTTAAATAAAAACTAATAAAACTATAATAAAAATTAACTAAAATATACTAAAAATAATGCCAAAAAGCGTATAAATTATCCGCTCATCAGTCATCCAGAGCTAAATGCTAATTTTGAACTCAAAACTGCCTTGATTCATCTTCTACCCAAGTTTCATGGACTCTCCGCCCAAGATCCTATTAGACACCTTAGAGACTTTCAAGGTGTATGTTCAACAACAAGGCGGGAGGGTTCCGATGAGGTTGCTATTTGGTTGTTTGCCTTCCCATTCTCACTTGAGGGAAGAGCCAAAGAGTGGTTCTACACTTTGCCCGAGGAGACTGTTAGTGATTGAAATTTGCTTAGAAGGGAGTTCTTAGATAAATTCTTTCCTCCAGAAGTGACGGATAGATTGATGAAAGAGATTTCATGCATTGTCCAAGGTGAAATAGAAACTCTATACGAGTATTGGGAAAGGTTTCGGAGACTTCTTGACTCATGCCCCCACTATATGATTAACACTCTAGTGTTGATTAGCTATTTTTGCCAAGGAATGAAACCACAAGACAAGATCCTCTTGGATGCCTTAAGCAATGGTTCCTTGACAAAGTATAGAACGGCAGAGGAGGTATGGCAATTGATCACCGATTTGGCCGAGTCCACCCAACACGCTAGACAAAGAAACAACCATCCAAGAGCTATAAATGAAATTTTTACTAGTGGTGAGACTGCTGCCCTTACCAAAATCTTGGGAGAAATGACAAACATTCTAAAGCAACTCCAACTCAATCAACAACAACCTCCATCCCCTCAACCACAACAAAGTCAACAATTGGTCCCCCAAAGAGTGTGCGGAATTTGCTCTTGTTACACCCATTACACCGATGAATGCCCAAACCTCCAAGAAGATAATATCTTGGCGGCTACTAATGCTTACTACAATCGTCCAAACCAAGGTTATCATCAACGAGGAGGCAACTATAATTTTAATCAAGGTTGGCAAGATAACTCCAACCAAGGATGGAGGGATAACTCCAACCAAGGATGGAGGGACAACTATAATCAAGGAGGAAGGGACAATGGCGGGAACCAAAGATGGAACAACAATAACAACCAACAAAATCGATACCAACAAAACCCCCCATACCAGAACCAAAACCAAAATAAGGAAGAGCCTACCAAACCTATCAAGCACCTCATCAAAGGCAAGCACCTCCACCTAACCAACCACAAGCCCTCCAAATCACTTATCCTTCTCCTTCTTCCAACCAAGATGAGACACTCCGCTCCATCCTCCAAGGACAAAAAGAGCTTCAAACAACACTTGCCTCAAGCCTTACCGGTCTTACTTCTACGCTCCAAGCCCTTATTTCCTGAATGGACCCCCCAATTGTGCTCTACCTCTACTTCTACCACTCAACCCTCAAGTTCAAGTGCCTTACCCTCTCAACCTCTACCCAACCCCAAGGGTGGCATCAATGCCATCACCTTGAGGTCCGGCACCAAATTGCAAGAGAGGAGTCATGAAGAGCCAAGTCCAATAGAGGTCACTCAAGATGAGGATGTGGTTGAGATAGAAGAAGTCGAAGAGGAGGATGAAGCCCAAGAGGTAGTTGAATAAGTGATTGCTCAACCAAGGGGTGGAATACTTAAGGATGGGGATGTCTTGCAAGATGCTACTCCAATCCCATTTCCCACATTGGCAAGAAAGACCAAGAAGCGAGTTGAGTAGGATCCCAAAATGGTAGAGATGTTCAAGAAAGTTGAGGTAACCATTACTCTCTTTGATGTTATCCGCCAAGTGCCTAAATATGCAAAATTTCTAAAGGACTTATGTATGAACAAAGATAAGCTTAATGATTTAGAAACTATTCCATTGGGAAGCTCAATCTCCGCTTTAATGGATGATGTGCCGGAGAAGTGTGGTGACCCCGACCCTTGCCTAGTAACTTGCACCATAGATGGGGTAGAATTTGTTGATTCTATGTGCGATCTTGGCGCTTGTGTGAGTATTATGCCCTTGTCCGTCTATGAGGTCTTAAAGCTACCCCCGTTAAAATGGTCGGCCGCCCGATTCATTTTAGCGGATAAAAGCATAATTTCCGTGGTTGGGATTGCGGAGGATGTTCTAGTGAGTATAAAGGGGTTGGTCTTTCCGATTGATTTTCATATTCTCAAGATTCCCCCTAGTGACTCCGGTAGGATATCATCTATTTTACTTGGGAGGCCATTCTTGAAGATCTCCCGGTTCAAGTTGGATGTGTTTTCAGGCACCTACTCGTTTGAGATCGATGGAAGAGAAGTGAGCTTTAAACTTGATGAAGCCATGAGACATCCACCGGAGGATCATTCTATCTTCTGGTGCGATTTGATTGACAATATTGTAGCCGAAGTCCATCAAGATGGCTTTGATGGAAAGAGTATGAATCAAGACCCAAGTGTGGGGAGTTCCCATGTATGTGAAGAAGAGGTCTTATCACCCCCAATGATACTGGAAGACAAAGTGCCAAGTCATGAACAAAATACGGATTTGAAGCCACTCCCAACCCACCTAAAATATGTCTTTCTTGAGGAGAACCAAAAGTTTCCGGTAATAATTGCAAGGGAACTCATCTCCCACCAAGAAGAGAAGTTGCTTAATGTCTTGAGGAGGAACAAGAAGGCCATTGGGTGGAGCTTAGCGGACTTAATTGGCATTAGTCCCCAAGTATGTGAACACCAAATTTTCTTAGAAGAAGGAGCCAAACCCGTTAGACAACCTCAAAGGCATCTAAATCCTATCATTCTAGAGGTTGTGAAGAAGGAGGTCACCCGGTTATTAGAAGCAGACATTATCTATCCGATTTCGGATAGTGAGTGGGTGAGCCCCGTCCAAGTGGTTCCAAAGAAATCCGGTGTTACTACAATCAAGAACGAACAAGGGGAGCTTATAGCCACAAGAGTCCAAAACTCATGGAGGATATGTATTGACTATCGGTGCTTAAACTTAGCCATTAGGAAGGATCACTTTTTGTTGCCTTTCATCGATCAAATGCTTGATCGCCTATGTGGTAAATCTCATTACTGTTTCTTAGATGGATATTCCGGTTATTTTCAAATCCACATTGCTCCCGGAGACCAAGAAAAAACAACCTTCACATGCCCTTTCGTAACGTATGCGTATAAGAGAATGCTATTTGGCTTGTGCAACGCACCGGCTACGTTCCAAAGGTGTATGATGAGTATATTTGCGGATCTTTTGGAGCATTGCATGGAGGTGTTTATGGACGATTTTTCTATTTACGGGGACTCCTTTGATCTTTGCCTAGACAAGTTTGCAAAAGTATTAGAGAGGTGTACTAAATCAAACCTTGTGTTAGATTTTGAGAAATGCCATTTTACAGTTAGACAATGTATTATTTTAGGGCACATTGTCTCTAACGATGGGATCTCTATTGATCTGGCAAAGGTCAATGTTATTTCTAGTATGCCTTACCCCTCTTCTGTGAGGGAAATCCGTGCATTTCTTGGACATGCATGTTTTTACCGGTGATTCATTAAGGACTTTAGTAAGGTGGTGTTACCTCTCTCTCGATTGTTGCAAAAGGATGTGGAATTTGATTTAAGTGTTATTCAGTATTTCCTTCATGAACTTAGCATATGAAGGTATTTGTTCAAGAGCCTCTGCAAAGGAGATTTTGATCTCCAACTTCCTAAAAGCTTCTAAGAATTTGGCAAATTGCCTATCCTTTTCTGCTTTTTGGAATCTTTGAGGGTATGGTAACTTGGCCTTGTACTCATGGGCCATGAGTGGTGTAGGGTGAGTGTTCATAGTACCTATAGAAGGACTACCAACTTGATTAGGACAGGTGTTCCCAGCACTTACATGTGTCTGGCCTCCCTTGAACTGGCGTTCAACACCTGGGCTGCCCCCTTCTGGGTGTTAGACGCCCCTGATGGTACCCTGGGCTGCAGCTTGTTCATCTTCTGCCATTCCTTTTTCTCCTTGCCTCTTACTGTTCTGAGGCTGGGTGTTCAGGGTATACCCTAATTGGATAGCTTGGCACTCTTCTCTTATCTGTTCAGATAAGTGCTTTCTAGTTTGACTCAACTGTGCCTCTATAGTTCTGTTAGAGGCTCGGCCTTCTTGCAGCATCGCTTGAAATTTCAACATTTGTTGTGCAAGGGAGTGCAGTTGTTGGGCTAATGACTCACTTTGTTCAGGAGGGTATTACTCAGTGGACACTGTCTTAATCTCTCCTTTCATTGGAGTCTCATTAGATGAGTACAGATGCTGATTACTGGCAACTATGTTAATGAGCTCGTGAGCTTCCTCAATTGTCTTTTTCATGGGATTGAACCACCAGCAGAATGGTCTAAGGACATCTTAGCCATATCTGTGAGTCCGTAATAGAAGATGTCTAACTTTACCCATTCTGAAAATATTTCAGTAGGGCATTTCCGTAGCATTATCTTGTATCTCATCTAAGCATCATAAAATGATTCATTATCTCCATATTTGAAGCCTTGAATGTCCAGTCTTAGCTGGGTCAACTTCTTTGGGGGAAAGTATTGATTCAAGAACTTATCCAGCAGCTTATTCCATGTGTTCAAGCTTGATTTGGGTTGATTATCCAACTACCTCTTTGCTTGGCCTTTCACAGCAAATGGAAAGAGCAACAACCTGTAGACATCCTGGTCTACTTCGTCAGTGTACACTGTGTCAATATATTGCAAGAATTCAGCAAGAAATTCTGTGGGCTCCTCTTGAGGAAGTCCCTGAAATTGGCAGTTTTGCTGCACTAGAGTAATTAACTGTGGGTTGAGCTCAAAAGGAGCTACTCCAATAGGAGGTATACTAATGCTACTTCCATAGAAGTCAGGAGTGGGGCCTGTATAAGACCCCAAAGTTCTTCTTGGTTGTACCTCTACCTCTAGATCCATAGTGCACTCTTCCTATTCTTGCATACAGAAACAAGAGATAAAGAAAAGTGGGAGTCTCTATGTCAGAGTATAGGGAGATCCTAGTGAGATACCCAAGAAGAAACAAGAATTAAAGATTTTTTTTTGTACAAATTCAAAAATAAATAAGGAAAATAGAAAAGAAATAATTAGAAATTTTAAAAATTAAAAAGAAAAAGTTAATTAAGGATTTTTGAAATTCAAAATTGAAAGAAAGAAAAACCAATGAAACACCAAACTTAAAATTAAAACAAGATAAAGCAAACAACTAATTAAAAAGATTTGAAAATAAGATAAAAGATTTGAATTTAAAAGATTAAAATTTAAAAAGAAAGAGTCAAAGGAAGATCTTGAAATTTAAAATTGGAAAGAAAAAGTCAAACAAAGAAAGATAAAATGTGAAGGATTTGAAAAGATTTTATTTTAAAATTTGAAATTTGAATTTTGAAAACTTGAATTTTCAAATTTTGAATTTTCAAATTTAAAAAATAGAAAATATTTAAAAAGATAAGAATTAAAAATTTAAGATTTGAAAGAAGATAAGATAGGAAAGATTTAAATTAAAAAGATATGATAAAGATTTGAAAAGATAATATTTGAACTTTAAAATTTAAACTTTACTAACAAGAAAATACCATACTTAAAATTTTTTTGAAATTAAAAACTCAATTTTTGAAATTTTGATAAGGAAAAACACTAAAATACACCAAACTTAAAATTTTTAAGATCAAACCAAGAAAAATACCAAGAACAATTCAAACACAATGAAAAACACTTAAAAATACTTTTCAAAAATATAAGAAAAGAAAAACGCAAAGAGACACCAAATTTAAAAATTTTGAAATCAAACAAGAGAAATAACAAGAACAGTTCAAACACCAAGAAGGAAAACAAAGAGAAATTTTCGAAAAACTAAGGAAAGAAAAACAAAGAAACACCAAAAAGATACCAAACTTAAAGATTGACACAAAATTCAAACAAAGGAAAAAGATTACTAATGAAGAGAAAAGGTTTTGAAAAGTTTTTGAAAAGTTTTCTAAAAAGAAATTAAGAAACATAATTAAAAGAGCAACTAAACCATAAAAAGTACCTAATCTAAGCAACAAGACAGTCCGATAGTTTGTCAAACTTGAACAATCCCCGGCAACGGTACCAAAAACTTGGTGCACAAAATTGACTCCGTAAGTTTCGCACAGATAGACCGGCAAGTGCACCAGATCGTCCAAGTAATACCTCAGGTGAATGAGGATCGATCCCACGAGGATTGTTGGTTTGAGCAAGCAATGGACACCTTGTAGATCTTAGTCAGGAAGATAGAAAAGATTATTGTTGTTGTGAAAAATGCATAAAACAAATAAATAAATAAAACGTTACTGGATAGGTGTGAAATCAATGGCATGAGAACGGTTGAGGCTTCGGAGATGCTTCTTCCTTCTGGATCAACTTTTCTCACCATCTACTCCAACTTCTGCTGATTCATTCTATGGCAGGCTGTATATGACTAACGCTGGGTCAGCGATCATTAATCTCCAACCCTCACTCACTCTCCAAAACCATTCACCACCCAACACTCACTTCACCACCCAACCCTCACTCACACACAACTAAACCCCAACCCTCACTCACACACACTGAAACACCTGCTCCCAACCCTCACTCACACAACCAAAACCCTAGCATCCTTTTATACATCCCTAAACTCACCATCCCTTCACCAACCCACGGCACCCATTTACTCCTATCACTTCCCGTTGCATGGGTTGTCCCCTATATAGAGATACCTCGGGAAGCAGCAGTCAACATGCAACCTGCGTGCTGTTGGGAGGTTGTCACATGGCCTTGAAACACTGCGCTGCACAGTTAACACGCAACCTGTGTGTTGCTGGGGAGTAGCCACGTGGAATCACGCATCCTACATGTTGCTGCGATGCTACCATGTGTCGAATCCCTGCTGAGAGTCTCTACTAAAATTGTCTTGAGAATCTACGCAGAATCTCGGTAAAAGTAACACACAGGGTGCGTGTTGAACGATAGCTCGACACGTGATGAATCTCTATTGTGAATCTCTGCTAAAGCTGCTTCAAATCTCCGCTAAAAGTAACACGCAAGTTGCATATTGTAAGTACAATTCTGACACATCCACAGTTCTGTAAAGTAATCCAAACACTAATATTTAACAAAAATACTTTTTTTATATCTAAAAATAATTTCTATTATTATTTGACTTTTTTTAATAATTAGATAAGATTAAAAACTTTTTAATTTAGATGATATTGTATTCTTAATTTTTATATTTTTATATAGTTATTTATAATATTATATATTATTTATTATAATCGATTATTCTGCTTGAATCACAATTAAATCCGTTAAATCAGTAATTAGTGCAGGGTTCAATTTCCAAAACCTTGATAATCACACCTTCAGGCCAAATATTGTAATTAACATTAACATCTGAAGAACATAATCCGTAAAATAGCAAAAGGAAGAAGAGAAGAGATTTGGAGTGCAGTAGACTAGCGGTAAAAGAGGCTGAAGCAAGAAGCATAAACCCTAAACCCTAAAAGCGAGCGTGAATCGAAAGAAAGGATGATGGTGCATTCGATAGTGATACAGAAGCTGCTGAGCACGAATGCACAAATGGGGTGGAGAGTGGCGACGCATCACCTGAAGGAGTACACGTATGGCATGAGGAACAAGATGGCAATCATAGATTCGGACAAAACCCTGATATGCATGAGGAGCGCCCTGAACTTCATGGGGTCCCTTGCAAGCCGCAACGGTCGGTTCATGTTCATCAACACCAACCCTTTCTTCGACGACATCTTCCACCTTATGACCACCCGCGTCGGCTCCTACTCCCCCTCCACCAACTCCCTCTGGCGCACCGGCGGCTTCCTCACCAACAGCTAAAGCCCCAAGAAGTTCCGCTCTCGCAACAAGAAGCTCGTCTTCGGCCCTACCCAGCCCCCCGACTGCATCTTCATCCTCGACACCGACTCCAAGTCCTCCGTCACCAACGAGGCTCACAATCTTCACATCCCCGTCGTCGCCATTGTCGACTCCTCCATGCCCCTCCATTCATTCTCCCGTGTCGCTTATCCCGTTCCCGCCAATCCTTCGGTCCAGTTTGTCTACTTGTTCTGCAACCTCCTCACCAAGACCCTCCTTCTTGAGAAAGAGAAGGGCAAGCTCAAAGAAGCAGCACCTCTCCAAATTCAAGAAAGTAAGGCTGCGAAGATCGATTTGCCAAACCTCGACATACCTGTCTTCCCTTATGCCGCTTTACCTCCCTTGTCTCAAGGTAGGCCATCTATTTTCTCTACCGATCCTCATTACTGTCTCTTGAAAATTGGAGCTCAGCAATTTTCTCGTTGGTAGCAGATATGGAAGAAGCTAAGAAGCTTTTGGACAAACTTGTTGTTTTGAAGTTTGATGCTGCCTCACCAAGAGATATGGGTTCGGAAGGCCCCAAATAAGAGTCTTCTTTTGCTGTTCGTATAATGCTCACTTTATTTAGGCAATCAAGAATTGAATAGACCTTCTTTTTAGGAGGGCTTCGTTATCCTTTCTCTGTTTCTCCCCCAACATGTTTGATGTGTATATTTCCTCCGCCTGTTGCTGCTGCTTTTAATTCCACATTTCACGCTTTACACCGATGATGTTTTTCTTCCCTGTGTAGATCTACAGTTGGTATTTGCAATGGACTTACATTTTTGGATTTAATAATTAACCAGATTCAAGTGAGCCTTTAGACTTCAATTTTTTTTATTTTTTACTCTTAATATGCGAGTATGGTAATCACACATGTTACACGCTTAATACTCTCTTTAAATTATTCATTACATCCCACTTCAACCTTTTATCAATAGTGCAGATTAAGCACACGTCTCACAGAGTTTAAGTATATCCAGCTTTCATAGTTGTTGCTTTTATTTAGGGTTTTAATTTACTGTTGCCTTTGTTTGTAAGACCCTATACTCCAAGTATGGATGCAAGGTTCCATTGCTTCTTTTGAGCAAAGATGACACCCATGTCAAAACCCTAAAGGTGAATTGCCATTTGGATATCGATATCATTATTTGATTCTGCAACCTTAGTTATAACTTATTATTAAAATCTTTAACCTTCTGTTCAGGTGTTGGAAAAGTATCAGGGATCAACTATTGATGTACAGAGGATTAAGCAGGTTTGAATGTGTTTCATATTTTTTATTAATTGATGATATTATGCGATTTCTGATTATCAATGCATCACATGTATATAGGGTGAAGGTGATGGTGAAGGTCTAGAATTGGAATCATTAGCTGGACATTACAGCAAGGAGGAAGTGTATGTCATCCTTACAATACCCATGTCTGAAATTGGATTCTATATGTTCACATGCATGCCTGTAGACTAAGAGATTTAAACTTTCAGCAGAAATTGTTTTTAGAGATTCTAATAATATTCAGATTAACATTACCATTACCATTTCAGTAGTACTTTCTTTTATAACATAACTTAAATTTATACGAAGCTTGTCTTTCTTGAATTCATTTTGTTGTGAGAAAAATAGATGTAGTTGATTTATATAAATCTACAAAAATACGTGCAGCTACATATTATGTTCTACCTAACATCTTGTGAATTTAGTTTGCCATGTAAAAGTGCTTGTAACATAGGCTTTTGTAGTTTCTTTATTTTTGATACCATGATATAGTCTGCCTTCACGTGTCATACGATGTGGGATTATAGAAGATAATTAAGAATGGTTTCTTATAAAATATTGGAATGACAAATTGAATATTATTGTCATGGTACACTATAGTACCTTCTTAGGGACTTGGGTATTATGGGGTGTCCAACGTCCCACATCGGGTAGTAAGCTGGATTAAGGTGAATACTAAATACTGATAGCCGATAGCAAAGTGGCTACCGCTCGGTCAGTGTTGATAGAGTGATATAAGTGATATCAGTGGCTCTCCAGGGGTAGTTAAAGGGTAGGGGAGATGCAGTGATATCAGTGAGATATCACCCAATTTCCCATTATTGGTTATTATTATTCAGTAAAAGAAGGTAAAACAAAGATATCAAGTATTCGAGAGACTTGAATCTCTCCTAGAATCTGTTCCTATCTTTTGTCTCTATTTTTCCATCCCCTCTCACTACTTCTCGCAGCCCTTTACTGTTCCCACCTCGCTCTCATAACAGAATGCCCACTCTCCTGCATTCACTTTTCAACTAGGCAAGTTAGTTATAAAACCCACCCTAGCCCATCTTTCACTCAATTAGTGTTAGGTTCCTAGTTTCTAATTAGCTATGTATATAACAAACCTTGAGTTTTATGATATTACTTCAAACATATATTTGGCTGTAGCTATATATTACAGATGTTAATATTAAATGAAATGAATTGCTTGGTGTCACCTGGAAAGAGAGAAAAGACATGAGACAAGAAACTCCGATACCTTAAAAGGGAAGTTGTAGTCTTACACATAATAATGAGAACATAAATATGTACCTCCATGCAACACTCAATATCATTTGTCACCAAATGATTTAGTATATCTACAAGATGCAATCAAGGTAGACAGCAATCAAAATATTTGAATCTAAATGCTAGTCAAGAAGCAGTGACTTGCAAGAAATAATTTTAGTGACAAAAATAAAGATTATAATGATACTTGGATCAATGACGGTAGCCACATTATCCTCGTTGATCAAAAGGATATACTCCTTACCTTGGAAAACATTATTTAAAAACCTAGTCAACAAGTAACAAACGATATAAGTGCATCACACATATATGTACACATTTTAATTATGGCCTTGTGTTGTAAGTAATTCCATCCAAGTTCCTACAGATCTTGCTCATACATTTTAAAGGGTAGGGACAAATGAAGGAAGAGTGCTCAACTGCAAAGGAAGTTCATACCTGTGACAGTAAAAAATCAAGGGTTCCAGTAGTCATCACCCAACGAAAAATATCACCGTTATAAAAAGGATGTCCTCTGGCATATAAAGTTAACATATCGATATAAGACATTAAAGTATTTACAATGTAATCCAACTTTTTCATTGCAGAACATAAAATTCAATAAATTGGAATATCAATGCTGCCAAATTTCTCCAATTTACGCTTTTATTGATAATGATAATTGGACCATTTGATAATTTTGTATTTCTATTAATGACTACTTAATATTAACATCTATAATATATAGCTACAGCCAAATATAGGTTTGAAGTAATATCATAACACTCAAGGTTTGTTAGCTAATTAGAAACTAGGGACCTAACTCTAATTGAGTGAAAGATGGGCTAGGGTGGGTTTTATAACTAACTTGCCTAGTTGAAAAGTGAATGCAGGAGAGTGGGCATTCTGTTATGAGAGCGAGGTGGGAACAGTAAAGGGCTGTGGGAAGTAGTGAGTGGGGATGGGAAAATAGAGACAAAAGATAGGATCAGATTCTAGGAGAGATTCAGGTCTCTCGAATACCTGATATCTTTGTTTTACCTTCTTTTACTGAATAATAATAACCAATAATGGAAAATTGGGTGATATCTCACTAATATCATTGCATCTCCCCTGCCCTTCAACTACCCCTGGAGAGCCACTGATATCACTTATATCACTCTATCAACACTAACTGAGCGATAGCCACTTTGCTATCGGCTATCAGTATTCGGTATTCACTTTCACCCTATATACATGTGGTATTCACGTAATATCATCAATTAATAAAAAATATGAAACACATTCAAACCTGCTTAATCCTCTATACATCAACAGTTGATCCCTGATACTTTTCCAACACCTGAACAGAAGGTTGAAGATTTTAACAATAAGTAATAACTAAGGTTGCAGAATCAAATAATGATATCGAAATCCAAATGGCAATTCACCTTTAGAGTATTGTCATGGGTGTCATCTTTGCTCAAAAGAAGCAATGGAACCTTGCATCCATACTTGGAGTATAGGGTCTTACAAACAAAGGCAATAGTAAATTAAAACCCTAAATAAAAGCAACAAATATGAAAGCTGGATATACTTCAACTCTGTGAGACATGTGCTCAATCTGCACTATTGATAAAAGGTTGAAGTGGGATGTAATGAATAATTTAAGGAGAGTATTAAGCGTGTAACATGTGTGATTACTATACTCGCATATTGAGAGTAAAAAATAAAAAAATTGAAGTCTGAAGGCTCACCTGAATCTGGTTAATTATTAAATCCAGTAATGTAAGTCCATTGCAAATACCAACTGCAGATCTACACAGGGAAGAAAAACATCATTAGTGTAAAGCGTGAAATGTGGAATTAAAAGTAGCAGCAACAGGCGGAGGAAATATACACATCAAACATGTTGGGGGAGAAACAGAGAAAGGCTAACGAAGCCCTCCTAAAAAGAAGGGATTAACTGATGAACTTCCACTTCATTGTAAAGCATAATGAAATGGATCATCACAGCTCGCCTCACAGTGACCTCAGAGCGATTGCTAGTGGGGAGGATGGAGCGTTGAATGAACTCCAGCCAACCTTTAGCAACTGGCTTGAGATCATTCCTTCTCAACTAGAATGGCTGACCCCTAGCGTCCTTCTTCCATTGTTCTCCGGGGAGGCATATGTCTTTGAGCACTTTATCTAATCCCGGATCGGCTTGTACTCTCCTGTTGAAAGAGTGAGGGATATTATAAATAACTATATAAAAATATAAAAATTAAGAATATAATATCATCTAAATTAAAAAGTTTATAATCTTATCTAATTATTAAAAAAAAGTCAAATAATAATAGAAATTATTTTAGATATAAAAAAGTATTTTTGTTAAATATTAGTGTTTGGATTACTTTACAGAAATGTGGATGCTCAAAAGAACTACACCACAACAGAGAAGGAACTATTGGTGGTTATCTATGCAACTGATAAGTTTAGATCCTATTTAATTGATTCCAAGGTTATTGTTTATACTGACCACGCTGCTCTTAAGTACCTTCTTACCAAGCAGGATTCTAAACCAAGATTGATTAGGTGGGTACTGCTTCTTCAAGAATTCGACATTGAAATTAGAGATAAAAAAGGGTCAGAAAATCAAGTGGCTGATCATTTGTCAAGGATTGAACCTAAGGAGGGAACACCACTTCCCACTACTACTGTGACTGAGACCTTCCCAGATGAGTACCTCTTTGTGATCCAAAAGGCGCCATAGTTTGCAGACATTGCGAACTATAAGGCCATGAGGTTCGTTCCCAAAGAGTACACTAAACAACAAGTCAAAAAACTTTTGCTTGATGCCAAGTGATGAACGACCAAGAGCATAATTTGGATTTTCACAATAAAAATAGGATTGACGTTGCAAGTATAGTCTAAACCCAACAATTGATCGTCAATCAAATGTTATCACAATTCAAACCAAATATAAACCGAGAGTCTTTCAACCTCGGGTCATCTTCCTCGTGGATGCAATTGAAAGTATTACGCTTTCAGTTGTGGAGGCAAAAAGGGGTTTTGTAATCAAAGAACAAAAGATTAATGGAACTTAAGAAATAAAAGAACTAAGAAATGATCAAAATTGAATTTAATGCAAGTAAAGAGAAGATAAGATCAAAACTAGTGAAAATGCTATAAATGCAATAAAGAGCCTTGAATTGGGAACAAGGATCCAAGGAATCCTATCATCACCATAACCACAAATATGATAATTATGATGAGTCAATCTCGTCTAGTTAACCCCTAACATCGAGGAGTAAGTCAAGCAAGCATAATTGACCTTAATCCATAAGTTTTAACTAACTTACCACACTAGTTGATAAAAGGCTAGCTTTAATGGAAACAAGAGTCAACTAACTCCCAAAGAATTACCATTAAATGTCGGACATTATGACTCTAGTATTCTAGGAACTCAAATTCCAAGCCAAGGTGTGAAAATCTACTCAAAATCTATAATTGGCATTTTCACAAACACCTTGTGGGTATAAAAGTAAGACATAAGAAATTGCAAAGGAAAATGGAAGGCTATAACCAACTATCAACAAAACCAAACATAAATAAATAATCAAACATAAAGGAAGCATGAAACAATAAATTTATCAATCAAAACTTCAAGAAACTCAAAATTGCAAATATGAACATAGTAACTTGAACCAAAGGAAATGAAAATAAAAGTGCTATAATTAAAGATGAAATTGAGAGTACTTACAATCAAAGAAGCAAAATTCAAAAGCAAAGCTTGATATAAAATGCTATAATGGAAATTGATAAACCCTAAGAGAGCATTCTACTCTATACTACTCCTACTCCTAATTCTATGAAAAACTTGTAAAAACTAAAACTAAAATGTGCTAAAGCCTAATGCCTTCATATGTGTTGATACTCCCTTCATATAGCACTTCAATTCAGCCTTCAAGCCTTCCAAAATGGGCCAAGAGGCCTCAGAAATTGCAAAGCATGTGTTTCATTAATGAATTCACGTGCAGGGTCCTATGCGTACGCACAGATGTGTGCGTACGTACACTTGGCTGAAAGTTGACCTGTGTGTGTGCACAGGTACTTGTGCGCACACACGCTTACTTGTGTGCACGCACACTTCGCTGTATGTGCTTTTCCTTATTTTCTTCATGTATTCTCCCTTGTACATGCTTTCTTCCACTTTTGCCTAGCCAATCTTGCCTCAATGCCCTGAAATCACTCACAAAACATATCACAGCATCCCATGGCATAAAAGTGGAATTAAATTACTCAATTTAGGCACAAAATTGCATGTTTTCACATTTAGGATCAAATTGGGGACAAAACACAAAAGTATACTATTTTGGTGCTTAAGTGTGAGTTCATGTGCTAGAATCCATCCAAATTGAGTCAAAATATATCATCAAATATGGACTCATCACCAAGTACTACTAGTGGGATAAACCCTATCTCTTTAAGAGATGCTCAGATGGGATGATTATGCGTTGTGTCTCAGAGGAGGAAGCCCAGTAGATTCTCTAGCGTTGTCATGGTTCTGAGGATGGAGAAAATTTTGGAGGGGAGAGAACGGCCACCAAGGTCCTTCAAAGCGGGTTCTACTGGCCAACCCTCTTCTGAGACTCCCGGGAATTTGTAAGGAACTGTGATAAATGTCAAAGAGCCGGAAACCTTCCTCACAATCATGAAATGCCACAGCAAGGGATCCTGGAGATTGAGTTGTTTGACGTGTGAGGGATAGATTTTATGGGACCTTTTCCACCCTCATACTCAAACATGTACATCCTGGTGGCAGTAAACTATGTGTCCAAATGGGTTGAGGCTATAGTATCACCACCAATGACACCTGAGTCGTGCTGAAATTCCTATAGAAATATATCTTCAGCAGGTTTGGTGTCCCAACGACACTAATTAGTGATGGAGATAGCCACTTCTGCAATAAATAACTGGACTCACTTCTGCAGAGGTATGGAGTCCGTCATAAGGTGGCAACCACCTATCACCCACAGACAACTGGACAAGCTTAGGTCTCCAATAGGGAACTCAAAGGAATCTTGGAGAAGACAGTGAGCACCTCCAGGAAAGACTGGGCAAGGAGACCTGATGATGCTCTCTGGGCGTACATGACAGCCTTCAAGACCCCCATTGGAATGTCACCTTATCAGTTAGTCTACGGTAAGGCCTGTTATTTGCCAGTAGAGTTGGAGCACAGAGTATACTGGGCAACAAGGTTTCTGAATTTTGATGCCAAGACTGCAAGAGAGAAAAGGTTGCTCCAACTAAATAAACTGGACGAATTCTGGCATGCTGCCTTTGAGAATGCCAAAGCCTACAGGGAAAGGGCAGAGAAGTGGCATGATAGGAAGATAGCCTCAAGAGTTTTTGAGCCTGGCCAGAAGGTTATGCTATTCAATTCTAGGCTCAAGCTATTCCCTAAAAAGCTCAAGTCAAGATTGTCACGACCCTTTGTGGTCACTGGAGTGTCCCCCTAAGGTCATGTAGAACTTCAAGACTGGAATGCAGACAACAGATTCATCGTCAATGGCCACGGAGTAAAACACTACCTAGGGGATGAGATTGTTCGCGAGCAATCCACCCACCTACTGACCTGGCAGTAGTGATTGTCAAGCTAATGACGGTAAAGAAGCGTTTGTTGGGAGGCAACCCAACCAAAAGTATCCTTTCAATTATTCCAATTTTATTTTAGTTTTAGTTTAGTTTGATCTTATTTTATTTTTCACTGATTTTCAATGTTTTCCTAGGTTTTCTGATGTTTGTGATCATGTACAGTACTTAGAATAGAGACAGAATCACTCAGACAACAAAACAGCACACCTGGGAGAAAACCCTCTACTAGCGCCTAACGCTATCCTAGCGTTCAGCGCCAAAGGGAGGGTATGGAAATATGGGCGTTGAACGTCCAAATTGGACATTTTTTTGGTGCAATCTGGTCCCCTTGGGGCATTTTACGTCCATATTGGACGTCTAACGCCACTAAGGGTGTAAAAAAAGGAGGGGGTCACTCTCGGCGTTCAACGCCACGGGAGGGGGCAGCTTCACCAATGATTTGAACATCAACCAAATCTCCTAATTCGCACCCATATCTTTTCATATCACATCTTTTTTATCCTCCTCACTGTTTCTCCTTCATATAAATCCCCCTGAATCCCCATTACATCTTTATTATATCTCCACGAATTCTACTCATATCTTTTCACCTCATCTCTCCATAAATCATATATTCACTCTAATTTCTCCCTCACCCCTACCATGATTGAATTTACCACCACCCCACTACTATAAATCCGCATACTTCCTTCACTCTTTTCACACCTCTTCCCTCCTATTCTTTCTTTCTTTCACCTTACATCCTATCTCTTTCTTTCCTTTTCTCTTTGCTCGAGGACAAGCAAAAGTCTTAAGTTTGGTGTTGGGACACTCTACTTTTCACTCTCCATGGCACCAAAGGTTGGGGAATCATCCTTAAGAAAGAGGAAAGAAAAAGCTCCCTCAATAGTTGCTTACGAGCTCTACCGGTTACACCAAGCTTCATGAGGAACATTACTACAATGTTGTTAGCAAGAAGAAGGTAATCTCGGAAGTAAAATTTGAATTAAAGGCTGATGAGTACCCAGAAATTCAAGAGCAAAGTCAAATTAGGGGTTGGAAAATTCTGGCCAACCCCATAACTGAAGTTGGAGTTCTGAAAGTCCGAGAATTTTATGCAAATCTATAGATGACGGACAAACAAAAGAAAAAGCACCCTGAATTCAAAACTTGGCGCACCATGGACCGAGGTAGGATTCTGCAGTTCGGAATGGAAAAAGTGAGGGAAATCTTTAAGCTGCTGAAGAACGAAACTCTCGCGCGATCTAGAATTTTCACAAATTATATTTCCGTTGTAAGTATAGCTTCTAGACCGACAAGAATTCCTTTCTTACAAAAGTTTTGGTTGTCACAAGTAACAAATCCCTGATAAAATTGATAACCGAAGTATTTAAACCTCGGGTCGTCTTCTCAAGGAATTGCAGGGAAGTATGATCTATTATTGGTTATGCAAAGGTATATTTTTGGGGTTTTAAAAAGGGTTGAACAAGTAATTTAATTGATAAGAAAAATAAATTAACAATTAATAAAACTCTTGGCAAGGTATGAGAATTAGAAGTCCTATCCTAGTTATCCTTATCAACAGTGATGAGAATTGGGTTTTAATCCCACTGAGTTAACCTTTACTAAACAAAGGAAGGTCAAGTGGACTAATCAATCTTGATTCTCCGGTCCTAGTCACTTCATAAGGAAAGGCTAGAGTTATTGGAGTCCAAATCAATTAGCAAAAATAACAATTATCAATCACGATGAGTTTGATAACTCAAGAGTCTCCAATTAATCAATTAAAGCCAAGAATATAAAAAGCTAAATAAAAATCATAAATCTGAAATACCTCAATTGCATTAATAAAAGAAAATCAATCCAAACATAAAGAGTTCATAAGCCAAATTGGTAACATGAGTCAGATACGAATAAAAGCATTAGAATAAATAAAAAAAATATATAAAAGGAATATTGAACCTGAGAAGAAGTTGAAATCCTAAATCCTAAATCCTAAGATAAATCCTAATCCTAATCCTAAGAGAGAGGAGAGAACCTCTCTCTCTAAAAACTACATCTAATCCTAAAATTATGAATGTATGATGTGTTCTCCGTATATCTCTGATTCCTCCATTCTCTGACTTATATTCTGTGTTTCTGGTTTGGATTTGGGCCGAAAAGAGGGTCCAGAAATCGCTGGGGGCGTTTTCTGCAGATTCCTGTACGTGGCGTCTGTCACGCGTTCGCGTGGATCACGCGTTCGCGTCATCTGGGAGTTTTTCTTGTCACACGTACGCATCAATTGTGTTCTGCTCAAGGCGCGCGTCCGCATTAGTCACGCGTGCGCGTCGATGCCTTTTCACGCTGGGCACGCGTTCGTGTCATCCATGCGTTCGCGTTGCTGCCCTTTTCTTCAAAACTCCATTTTTGTGCTTTTCTTCCATTTTTGTATGTTTCCTTTTTGTCCTTTAATCTATTCCTGCCCTATGAGATCTGAAAATACTTAACACACAAATCACGGCATCGGATGGAAATAAAAAGGTAATTAAAATTAATATTTTTAAAGCATAGGAAACATGTTTTTCACTTATATCATAAAATAAGGAAGAAAAAGTGAAACCATGCAATTTACATGAATAAGTGGGTGAAGGATTGAATAAATCACTTAAATTGAGCACCAAATACATCATAAAATATGGGTTTATCAACCTCCCCACACTTAAACAATAGCATGTCCTCATGCTAAATCCAAGAGAAAGGGTGAAGTTAGAATGGTGGAATCTCATACAATGCAATCTATTCTAAATGCAAACTACCTACATGAATCATGCAATTTTAATTATCATCCACCTATATATATAGAGAGCTTACATGTGGTTAATTTGATTCATATTTTCAAGGAATCATATATGCATAGCCAAACCTAGATCATGTTAAAGTGCTTTCACAGTTGAGTTGGGTAAACATAATTCACAAACTTGCAAGACAATTTAAATAATTAAGCAGAGATATATGGTGATAAGCTATTGAATCCTCACTGGATTTTGTGTTTACTCTCTAGTCACTCAGTGTTTATTGGGTTAATCACTCTATTCTTGCTTTCTAAAACTTTGTTCTTCATCTAACCAATCAACAAATATTGAATATAGACATACAAAAATCATGAGGTCTTTCTCAAGGTTGTAATGGGGCTAAGGTAAAGGTAAGGGTATATATATATAAGGCTAAGTGAGCTAACAAAGTGAATCCTTGATTAGTCTAAGATGTCACTTAACATATACATACTTTATATAATTTAAAACGCTTTACCTAGCTACCCAAATTTTTCACTTTTTATATTACATGCTCATGTACTAACTTTACTTTGATTTTTCACCTTATGTGCATTGATTTCTTTACTAAACTTATTATTGGGGAAATTTTTTCCCCTTATTTACTTTTGTAATAAAAAGGATTTTTTTTCATAAACAGAACATATATCAATGCACATGGTATTTTGTTTCAGATGAGCATGCTCCCAAAATCCTTATTATTTTATTGAATTAATCTTTTCCTATCAATCCATGTTCCCATGTTTCCCCACATTTAGTGTGCATCACAAATTCTATCTTAAGCTAACCAAGGATTCAACTTGGGATTTTAATTTGTTTTTCTGCTTAAGACTAGTAATGTGGTTATAGAACAAGAGGGGATTAAAAAGGTTCAAGGGGGCTAACAAGGGTGATGTAAAAGGTAGGCTAATTTGGGATAAGTGAGGAAAAATTTAAATAATGGCCTCAATCATCTCTTGGTATGTATCTATATTCTATATTGGACATATAGATTAAAATAAAGTAAAGATCACCAGAATAAAAAAGAAGGGCGAACACACAAGAATGAAATAATTATGGTTAAATAATGTAACCATACAAATAAGCTCAAAAACTCAGGTTGTATATTCTTTGGCTTAAAAACCATATATCAGTTATGTATGTTATGCAAGTAGAAATCAAGAGTTCCCATTATGCTCAATGTGACTCTTAGGGTGGCCCTTAAAATCTTAGTATTTTTTCTTGAAAAATATTGTCAGCTTAACTAACATGTAATGCTATATATATATACAAGGTGTGTGGATTGTTGTGATTTTGTTATACTCAAGTTTTTAGTTTACTCTTTTTATTTCTAATTAAATCAAACCATTATGTGCTAAAAGGGTAAACTAAACTAATTAATCTATATATTCTATATCACAACTTAATAACTAAAATTGCAACTAGACTAAACTGAATATCTAGGATATATATAAACTAAAGTGCAAAATATAGAGATATAGTAAAAATACATCAAAAGAAGAGTGTGCAAGTACTGAAAGATAAAGATAAAAATAAAAATAAAAAATACAGAAAAATACGCAAAATAGGATAAAAGAGTCTGAAAAGTGGTTCACCAAAATAAAGTACGCCGGAGATGGCGACCTTCCCACACTTAAATAATAGCATCGTCCTCGATGCTCACTCAAGCTGGGTGTGAGAAGTTTCGTCTCCGGAAGGATGGGCTGCTGGTGTCTCTGGGGTAGGCTGAGGATCTGCAGTCTCTGGAAGTGTAGGAGGATCGGCCTGCTGAAGCGGAGGCTCTGTCTATAGAGGAATCTCCAGATCTGTGGCCTGGATCTGGTGGGGCACCTCATGGTGTGGTGCATCCTCATCAGGTCCTCCCTGCTCTGCCTGGGCATGTGCCTCCTCCTGATGATCATCTCCCTGCTCTGCATCAGATGGCTCAGAAGCGGTGTCAGGCTCAGAGGGGATGTTGCCGCCGGATCGGATCATCAACTTGAGGTGCTCATAGCGTCGCTTGTTGCGATGCTCCATACGATCTAGGCATGTGAAGAGGCGGTGTATTAGATGGTAGATAGGCTCAGGAGCAGGTGGATGTGCAGTAGATGGGGCTGGTGCAGCAGTGGATGCAGAAGAGGCAGCTGAAGATGTGGCTGCCTTGCCTGAAGCAGTGAGAAAAGGAGGTCTGTACCCAAATGCCAGGAACTTCCTGCTGTGAGGAATGATCTTCTTACAGTCCGCAGCAGTTGGCTTCGCATCAGCCAGCTCCCAAGGCACGTCAGCTTGGCGGCCAAGCTGGGTGATCAGATAAGGGAAAGGGAGAGTGCCTCTGTTGTGGACTATGGCCATATAATACCTGATGAAACGTGGAAGATATAGGTCCTTACCCTCCATCACACACCAAATGAGGGTGATCATAACAGTGGGCAGCTCTGTCTCATGAGTGCTTGGCATCACATAGTTACTCAGAATCTGGTACCAAAGCCGAGCTTCATCATTCAAATACAACAGCTTGATTCCCTTAGACATCACTGTATTCTTTCCCATGACCCAGGGGACAGTAGGATCAAGGGCTATTCTCTGCTTGACTGCATCCCAGTCAAATCTCATGTATCTCATATCCTCTTCAGCCTTTTGGTAACCGTCAGGCTGATCTGACTTAGGCTAAAGCTGGAGGATGTCCTCAATAGCTTCCTCGGTGACCAAAATCTATTTTTCTCTGAGGTGCACTGCATCCAGGGAAGTCTTGAAATAGTTACAATAAAATTGTCTGACCCAGTTGGCATTGACCTCTGTCAAGTTCCTTTCCATGAAGAACCAGCCTCTTTGTTTTATCTGATCCGAGGTGTACTAGGTGAGTTCTTCTGAATTTTAAGAGTTCTCTCCATGTAGAGTTCCTGGCACTGGCAAACACTGGATACTTGAGCTCACAGTATCTTTTTGCAAATTTGATTGGATCTGTGGTAGTGAGGAGCTGGTCGGCCTTTTCCTGCGGGGTAAAGTTCTTTTCTCGCCAGGAATCGTCATGAAGGATATCCAGGATAGAGGTAGAAGATTCTCCTCTTTTTCATTTGCCTGTAGTAGCCTTGCCTTTTCCTTTTCTTTGGGAATCAGACATCCTAAAAAGTAGAAGTGACAGGATATAATTGAAGAATTAAAGCAGGAAAACAAGTAGGCAAGTAAGGTTTGTCAATGTAAGCATAAAGGCAATAAAAGCATGAAATGAGGTAAATAGATGTACATTTTGGATTGGATTTGAGTGAAAAGTCTTAGATTAAAAATTTACAATCCAAAATATAATGGAAGTGGAATTCAAGTTAATCAGGAAAAACAATAATGATGCCTTGAGTTAGAAAGTTAAAGTAGTTAGGTAAAAACCAAAAAGAGAAGGTAGAAAGTTAAACTGGTTAGGAGTTAAAAAGGAAGTTAAAGTGAGTGGCATGAGAAAGGTTTTTGCTAGTTACCAAGAAATTCACGAAGTTGAGGAACAATTAACTCATATTCAAGCAAGGATTGCAGTTTATTGATGATAATTCTGATAAATAAGGTAAGTTTAAAATGAGAATAAAATCATCAATAAGCAATTTAGTACTCAAGGAACAAAAAGGAATAAGAATGCTAGCCCGTACATTCATGAATTGGTTTGGTTATAGCCAAGTAAAGCAAAATAATGAGTTTTCAAACCAATACATGAATGGAGTAGATTAAACCATAAATTTGCAGAAAATTGGGTAGCATTCCGGCTAAAATTGGATGTTCCCGGGTAATAAAACAACAGAAAAAATTCAGTTCATATGAAAGTAAATAGTGCTGAAATGATTAACAAATAGTAAGAGCAGTAAAGAACAGTTCAATAGCAACAACAAATATGAAGAATAACATATGAACAGAAGCATTACAGCATATTCAGAATTGCCAATTAGGTAAAAACATGTAGCACGAACGGTGCAAATATCAGGCCTAAATCTCTAACAACATCCTAGCTACCTAACCACCTGAAATCCACTACAACATACATCTCTAACTATCCTATTTTGAACAAAAATTGAAAAACTAACTAAGGAATCGAAAAAGAGGAATCGCAGTATGGCGGAACCTGGTGTGTGTATGAACAGTGATTGGATACAGAGAGATGGGGGGAATGTGGTGGTGGTGTTGCAGACGCGGCGGCGAGGGAGGGCGGCGCGGCGGCGTTCTGCGGTGGGGGCAGGGATGGTTTGGTGGTGCTGGGTTAGGGTTTGGGTGAGAAAGGGGAAAAGGAAAAGGGGGCGAGGGTTGTGGGGGCTGGGGGTGGTCAGGGGGGTGGCGCGGAGGTGGCGGTTCTGGGCGGGGGTGACGGCAGTGGTGGTTGGGCATGGAGGGAGGAGGAGAGGGAAGAAGGGGAGAAGGAGAGAAGGGGGGTGGCATCGGCGGCGGTCCTGGCGTCGCGGCAGTCGGGTCTGGGCGGTGCGGCGGTCAGGTTTGGGCGACTGGGAGAGGTGGTGGGTGGGAGGTGGTGGGAGAAGAGAAGTTGCAGAGGGGGGTAGGGGGTTTCGCGTGAATGGGTAGGGTTCGTGTGGTTTGGGGTTAAGGATTTTTGAATCCACGCAAACGCATGGAGCATGCGATCGCGTGAAATGGGCGAAAAGGGGTTGATGACGCGATCGCGTGATTGTGGGATAATGAAAGTGACGCGTACGCGTGGGGCACGCGAATGCGTCGCTTAGAATTGTGCGAAATGTACGATTCCAGCGTCTTTTTGGCGCAACTCTCTGTTTCCATGAAGGGGTCCATACAATCCGCGCGACGCATACGCGTCGCTCACGCTTTCGCGTGCGATGTGCGTAGTGCAAGTGACGCGTTCGCGTCAAGGATGCGAACGCGTGGGCCAAATTGTGCTAAAGGCACACCAGCCACACGATTCTAGCCCAACTTTCTGGGCGTTGGATCTTTACGCCGATTTCCATTCGATGCCCACGCGTGGCCTGCGCGCTCGCGTGGGATGATTTTTTTTTATATACAATTATGCAGTATGCAATATGTAATGCTAATGCAGACGCTATAAATAATTCTAGGTTCAATGAAAATAAAATAAAATAAAAACGAACAACACGAAATAAAATTGAGAAAGGGACGATCATACCATGGTGGGTTGTCTCCCACCTAGCACTTTTAGTTATAGTCCTTAAGTTGGACCTTTGACGAGCTTCCTGCTATGGTGGCTTGTGCTTGAATTCATCCAAAAATCTCCACCGCTGTTTGGAATGCCAACAGCCTCCGGGGTCCCAAACTAGGCATGTAAAGCCCTTGAGCAGCTTCAAACAGATTCTGAGGTTCCCGGGGTGTTGAATGTCAGAACAGATTCCAGGATCCCAAACTTTGCTTTTATATCCGCCTTTGTTTTGATATATAATTCTCCAGCCGAGCGGTTTGGAAATTTTATTCTCACCAAGATAACCAAACGTCTTCCGAGACCCATTCAATTGAACTTGATACCAATCCTTGCACTTCAGATTGAAGTGTGGAACCTTATTGAATCTTGCACACCAGCTCTGAGTACGAGCCATTTCCCTCTTACTCTTAAAGTCGCAGAGAGCTCTAAGCTGGCCATCTGTTTCAAGCAAACCATATTCAAGTGGAAAAGTAAAGATAAAGGTTAAGGATTTTACCCACTTGAAGTTTGTATTGAGCGGTAATGGCCTTGGGATAGGTGTTTCCAGTGGTTCTGCAAGGTCTACTCCCTTGTGTTCTTCTGTGAATTCCTCCACTTCCTTGCAAACTTCTTCAAATTCAACCATGTCTTGATCAAAGTCCTCGATTTCTTCCTCATCATCACTCAAGTCATAAGTCGGAGGTTGAAAAAAGTCTACCTCTACATCATCTTCGTATTCACTTGGGTAAGATTCTTCAGGCTCAAGTGGTTCGGTTGCGGATGCAAGTTCATTACTAGGAGAGCTTGATTCATGGTCATCAATGCTAAGGGAATCAGCTTCTTGGTCCGTTCCGCCAAATTCTTCACAAGGTATATGCCTTGGAGGTTGTGCACTATCCTCCGTAGCATCAAATTCAAGCTTCTCGGCGGAGTCCTTTACAGTTCTTAATTCCCATGGAGGTTCAGCATCTCCTAAATCTTCAACCACTTCTTCCTCTGCAACTATTATGGCTTCCTCCACTTGTTCCAATACAAAGCCATGTTCCTCATTGTCCACCGAAGTTTCTAGTGTCTCCTTCATACTACGCTCTTCTTTTGATTCTCTACATGTAGCCATGGGGGTACCCTGAGTGCTCAGATGTTGGAAAGCTAATTTATTTACTACCTCGGTTAAGGCAGTTGTGAATTCCAGTACATCCCTTTGCATCTTCGCTTGTCCTTGAAGAAGAATGCGAAGGGTGTCATCCATTGGAGATTGGGGTGGATATGAGGGTTCATTGGTTGGGAGAGAGGGCTCATAATACGGAGGTGGTTCTTCTTGATAAGGATATGAAGATGGTGAATATTGAGGTGGTGGTTCTGGGGAGTAATTGGATTAGAGTTGGTGTGGATATGGGTTAGGGTCGTCTGGAGGTGTTTGGTTGTAGGGGACTTGTGAGTATGGTAGTTCAAAGCTATGTTGAGGAGGTGGGTCATAGGTATATGATGGGGTCCACCATATCTATCATTTTGGTATGCACCTCGGAATGGCTCTTGACTATAGCAGTTTGGTGGGTGTTGGTTGTCACAAAAGGGTCCACCATAACAATTATCTTGGCATGCATTGTAGGATGGTCTTTGTCTGTGGTATTGTGGAAGGTGTTACTGCCGAAAAGGTTGATCAAATCCTCGAGGCTCCTTTCATCTCTGATTGTTTTGACCTTGATGCATGTTCCTGTTATAATTTCTATTCCTTGTAACAACATTGGAACCAAACTCAAAGCGATAAGGGTGAGAATTCATAGTAAATAATAAAAATTAAAAATAAAAACAAATAAACAGGTAAAAGAAAATATTTACAATAACCAATAATAAGGCACACACTTGCAATTCCCCGGCAACGGCGCCATTTTGAAGAACAGAACTCTCGCGCGATCTAGAATTTTCACAAATTATATTTTCGTTGTAAGTATAGCTTCTAGACCGACAAGAATTCCTTTCTTACAAAAGTTTTGGTTGTCACAAGTAACAAACCCCTGATAAAATTGATAACCGAAGTATTTAAACCTCGGGTCATCTTCTCAAGGAATTGCAGGGAAGTATGATCTATTATTAGTTATGCAAAGGTATATTTTTGGGGTTTTGAAAAGGGTTGAACAAGTAATTTAATTGATAAGAAAAATAAATTAACAATTAATAAAACTCTTGGCAAGGTATGAGAATTAGAAGTCCTATCCTAGTTATCCTTATCAACGGTGATGAGAATTGGGTTTTAATCCCATTGAGTTAACCTTTACTAAACAAAGGAAGGTCAAGTGGACTAATCAATCTTGATTCTCAGGTCCTAGTCACTTCATAAGGAAATGCTAGAGTTATTGGAATCCAAATCAATTAGCAAAAATAACAATTATCAATCACGATGAGTTTGATAACTCAACAGTCTCCAATTAATCAATTAAAGCCAAGAATATAAAAAGCTAAATAAAAATTATAAATCTGAAATACCTCAATTGCATTAATAAAAGAAAATCAATCCAAACATAAAGAGTTCATAAGCTAAATTGGTAACATGAGTCAGATACAAATAAAAGCATTAGAATAAATATAAAAAAAAAATATAAAACGAATATTGAAACTGAGAAGAAGTTGAAATCCTAAATCCTAAATCCTAAGATAAATCATAATCCTAATCCTAAGAGAGAGGAGAGAATCTCTCTCTCTAAAAACTACATCTAATCCTAAAATTATGAATGTATGATGTGTTCTCCGTATATCTCTGATTCCTCCATTTTCTGACTTATATTATGTGTTTCTGGTTTGGATTTGGGCCGAAAAGAAGGTCCAGAAATCGCTGGGGGCGTTTTCTGCAGATTCCTGTACGTGGCGTCTGTCACGCATTCGCGTGGGTCACGCGTTCGCGTCATCTGGGAGTTTTCTTTGTCACGTGTACACGTCGGTCACGCATACGCGTCAATTGCGTTCTGCTCAAGGCGCGCGTCCACGTCAGTCACGCGTGCGCGTCGATGCCTTTTCGCGCTGGGCACGCGTTCGCGTCGTCCATGCGTTTGCGTCGTTGCCATTTTCTTCAAAACTCCATTTTTGTGCTTTCCTTCCATTTTTGTTTGTTTCTTTTTTGTCCTTTGAGCCATTTCTGCCCTGTGAGATCTGAAAATACTTAACACACAAATCACGGCATCGGATGGTAATAAAAGGGTAATTAAAATTAATATTTTTAAAGCATAGGAAACATGTTTTTCACTTATATCATAAAATAAGGAAGGAAAAGTGAAACCATGCAATTTACATGAATAAGTGGGTGAAGGATTGAATAAATCACTTAAATTGAGCACCAAATACATCATAAAATATGGGTTTATCAGCTGCCTCCATCAAAAGATGATCCTCACTCTTTCAATAGGAGAGTACAAGCCGATCCGAGATTGGATCAAGTGCTCAAAGACATATGCCTCCCCGGAGCACAATGGAAGAAGGACGCTAGGGGTCAGCCATTCCAGGTGAGAATGAATGATCTCAAGTCAGTTGCTAGAGGTTGGCTAGAGTTCAGTCAACGCTCCATCCTCCCCACTAGCAATCGCTCTGAGGTCACTTTGAGGCGAGCTGTGTTGATCCATTTCATTATGCTTTACAATGAAGTGGAAGTTCATCAGTTAATCCCTTTGGAGATATACAATAATGCAGCAAAGACCTCAACCCTCACTAGGCTGGCTTTTCCTCATCTCATCTCTCGCTTGTGTAAGACGGCCAAAGTCCAGATTGATAGAGATGTATTTATTACAGTAGATAACCCAATCACCAAGAAGAGCATGGAGCACACTCAGGAACTTGGGCAAGCACCAATTCAGAAGCCAGTTCTCCCTCCTCAGAGGAAGCAGCCTGAATGGCCTCAAGAGCAAAGTATCCCTCCGTGCAAACACTAGAATCAACTGGCAGTATCCATTGGACAGTTGATATCCACCATTGACCAACTGAAAAATGAACATATAAGCTAGTCTATCATCCTTCATAAGCTGACTAAGGAGTAGAAGAAGCAGGGGTGCGAGTTGGAAGAGTTAAAGTTCCAGAAGGGATCCTCCGGAGAGAGCAATAGCTACCATGACTGAGGTGGTTTAGTTACACTCTCATCTCCCTTATCTTATCTCTGTTTTCAGTACTTTATTCGATTTTCTATTTTCTCATTCTGAGTTACATGATCACTGTTAGGATTTCTTGATTTCTAGTTTAGTAAGTTAATTTTGAAATTTTTTTAGTTTTTTTTTTTTTTTTGAAAATTACTCATGTACCACCATTAAACTTAAATAAAGTTTTAAGAAGAAGAGTAATAATAGAGTGCTTGAGGATTCAAGTTATATATGCCTTGTGTGTTTTAGTTACTTTGACATGGTGGCCTCACCTCTATTTCTGAATCCATGAATTAACCGTGCATATTTGATGTTGGAGTTGAGTATATTGGTTCTCGAGGAACAGGAACTTAGAAAAATATTATTGATTCTTTGAAACAAGAAAAAGATTAATTCTTGGAGCAAAATAAACAGAAAAAAAAATAAAAAGAAAAATCAAAAGAAAAAGGTCCAAGACTTTGAGCATCAATGGTTAGGAGGGTCAAAAGTGATCTAAAGCTCAAAAGAGTGATTTCCCCTAATGATGCGTGAGCATCTTCTCTATCTTTTCATAGCAAATTTGCATTCAAATTGTGGAGTTTAATCAAGATTTAAATATCTTTTAGCCACTATGAATGCTACTTTGAGTTGTTTGCAATTTCTGTTTATTTCAGGTAGCATTCGGATAGATTTGATGGAGTTTTGTAGCAGAAAAGGAAGAAAGCGAATGATGCTGTCAACCCCGAGCTTCTTTCACTCAAACAGAAATAACTTGAGCTACAAAGGTCAATTTGATGTGATTCTAGCGACATTGAAAAGCTAACTTCCAGAGCTTTCCAACAATATATAATAGTATACCCTTTTCTTCCATTTCACTCTGTCTCCTCCACGTTGAACTTGAGCTTTCTCAAGTTCAGCATGGAGTCCAATGCACACAAGAAGTTCAATTTGGCCTCCTCCACGCTGAACTTAGGAATTTTCAAGTTCAACGTGGAGTCTAAATTACAAAGGGAGAGTTACGCATGCTTCCATGCAGAACTTGGGATAATCCAAGTTCAGCGTGGAATCAAAAGGAAACAAACAAGACGTACTGCACTCACTCCACGCTGAACTTGGGAAATTCCAAGTTCAGCGTGGATGTCAACATCTCAAGTGGTCCCCAGGCTGAAGTATAAAGCTACGCAAGAAGCTAAATTAATTTTGATTTAATTTGTATTTTATTTTAAAATAGAAAAAGATATTATTTTAGTTTTAGGAAATATATTTTACATTAATTAGGATTAGATATAAAAGGGAAAAGAATCAGCCCTGCAGACTCTTCTCTTCTCCTCTCTTAGACCTCATTCCACAATTTACAGTTTTTTAGAATCCTAGTTTTTCTCTTTGAACCATGAGAAACTAAACCTCCACTGTTAAGGTTAGGAGCTTTGTCTATTGTATGGATTGATACTATTATTTTTCTATTTTAATTCATGTACTGATTTATATTTCAAGAATTGTTTTTGTTCTTTATATTATAAATTTGGGTGGAACGGAAGTATGACCCTTGTTCTAATTGATTTCTTGTATAACTTGGAAAAGCTCTTTACTTGAACAACAGCTTGAAAATATATTCTTCTAAATTTTTAATTATTTGGACTTAACGGGATACGTGACATATAATCCTCTTATATTTGGGTAATTAAGATTTCTGTGGCATATAAACTAGAATTAAACTTCACTCTCTAATTGGAATTAAGTGACCAAGGAATTGACGGTTGATGAATTTTAGAGGAGACAAAAAAGGTCTAAGGAATTAGGGTTTAGTCACATATATTTTGCCATGAATTAAATCTTGCATGATTAAAATAGTTAGTAAGAAAAGTCAATCCGAAAAATAGATAACTCTGAAGCCTTAACTATTTCTCCATATATTATTTACATCAATTTACTGCTTGCTTTCTGATATTCTGAATTACTATTAATGCTTTTGAACCTTCAAACACCATTTTCTACTTGCCTAACTAAGTAAATTAATCAACCATTGTTGCTTAGTCCATCAATCCTCGTGGGATCGACCCTCACTCACCTGAGGTATTACTTGGTACGACCCGGTGCACTTGCCGGTTAGTTTGTGGGTTATAAATTTCGCACCACTTAACCATATGCTTGTGGTGTAAAAGTGTCAAGTAACCTTTGAGACTGAGCACTTAAAGTGGTGACCCAATGCTGTTACAGAATATGCCTAAGGCTCTGAGTACCACTGTCTGGGAGAAAAAGCAAAGAAAAAGTCGAGCCCAAAAGGTTCCCCTAGTTAAGTGCTTGTGGTGTTTATATTTTAAGTTAAGCTTAAAAAAAAAAACACTTAGAGTCATGGCTAGGCTCAAAGGTGAAAAGCACCAAAGAAAAGAAAAGTTGTATTCAAGAATCAACTAGAGCCTAAAGAAGAGAATCAATAATATCATCTGAGTTCTAGTTCTTAAGAACATCAATATTTCTGAGCTTCAAGGGATAGTGAGATGCCAAAGCTATTCAGAAGTAGAGTATCATTGGCTCCATTCAGTAATTAGATCTGAGCTTGATTGACAACTCGAATCTTGTGTATTTTCTCTTCCTTGGTCCTATATTATTTTTGGTTGCTTGAGAAAAAGTGATCAAAAACAATTATCAATAGTTAGGAGGGTCAAAAGTGATCTAAAGCTCAAAAGAGTGATTTTCCCTAACCATATGCTTGTGGTGTAAAAGTGTCAAGTAACCTTTGAGACTGAGCACTTAAAGTGGTGAACCAATGATACAGAATATGCCTAAGGTTCTGAGCACCACTGTCTGGGAAAAAAAGCAAAGAAAAAGTCGAAACAAAAGTCGAAGCCTTAAAAAGTGATCTAAAAAAATTTAATTTAAAATAAACAAATTTATATTTATTTTTGACAATGCAAGATATTAATTTAATTTGTAGATATCATATTAATGATCGTTCTTTAATTATCAAGAAGAGAATGTGCTAGTATTGTTTAAAAAGATAGAAGAACTCTCATTTAATAAAAAAATTTTCACATAAACAATTGAGAATATTTGTGCAAATGCTTATAAGGGTAACACTTCGAAATTTGTATGCAATGCAAACTAAATTACCTATGAAGTCAAATGTGTAAGTTTTGGTCAATATCTTAAGAGTTTAAGTATATAAACAATGACCTTTATAATGCAATGACCTTTTAAATTTAGTTGTTATTATTATGGTTTGTACATTACATTTATGTAGGTATCATAGGTTAATGATTAAATAATATTTTTATGACATTTTAGAGTTAATAAATAAAATTATCTTTTAGTATATATTTTGTTATTTTTTATATTCTTTATTTATTATATAATTTTTAATAATATTTTATTATTCTGATCAATAAAAATATTATAAGATATTGGTTTTTGAAAAAGATAAAAAATTTCAAATGAATTGTTTTGGAATGTTTAGAATTTTTTAATAACTGTTTTAAGATTTTTTTTTTTTTTTTGCACCATAGGATTGGTCTAACACATGTGGATACTTAACAGCCATGTATGCGAGTTAACACTTTACGTCAGTAATCACTATCAAACTAGCAGAGAGATTATATTGTCTAGCAGAAATAAACGTTGGAGACTGTTTTGTGTATTTTAAAATTTGAGATTCTTTCGATTTTTAAAATTCCAGAGACTGGTTTGAATAACTACTAAAAAAATTCTTATAGTATTATTTTGGTTTTAATACTTCTATTACATATACCAACTAAATCTCTAAAGTCACTCAAATTTACGATTTTTATTATTTTAGTGTCTTAAATATTTAAATGTTGTACCTAAGACTAAAATACAGAGACAGAAATACAAGGACAAAGAAACAGAGACAGTTTCTAATATTTTTATGCTTTTGTATTATTTTTGGAAGCAATTGACAAAAACTTGTCAAATATCTTTGTTTTGTATTTAGAAAGATAGATACAATTAACTAAATACATAACAAAAGACATTATATACCCTTTTGATTTTTTTAAAAATTATAATATTTTTCCGATCAAATCCCATCTTATAATAAAAGAAAACTCTTCTCTATGTCCTTTTGATCTTTTTCGATTAAATCCCAGTTGGTTCAACATTTATCTTCTTCACTTCACATTTATACTCTTCCTTGTTCCTTCATTTTCTTAATCCTTCATTTTTTTTACTCCACCCTCATATTCTTCCTTCATCTTTTTCGCCCTTTTATCTTTTTCACTCTTACTTCTGCAGTTACGATACCTGTAAGCATAGGGTGGAGGTAAATTTTAGGGACGACCAAGCCAAGGTAACACATATGAAGAAAAAAAAGAGATAGAGGAAGAGGAGGAGTCAGAAGAAATAACACTAAAAAAAGAATATGAAGTTAGGATTTTAATAAAAGAAGGACAAGTTTTAGTATTTGCAAAATATATTAAGGGTAAAAAAAATATTAAAATAACCTCTAAATTATGTGACTCCATGTCTTAACTAGAGACTGATACAAAAAATTGAATAAAAAATATGTACAAAAATATATATTTTATCTGTCTTTTAAATTAAATATATTATAAAATATGATAGGGTTAAGTTCAATTTTGGTCCCTAACGTAGGGGTCGAAAATTTATTTCGTCCCCAACTTTTTTTTGCTACAAAATGGTTCCCAAAATTTCAGTTTGTTTTAAAATCGTCCGACGGACGAAAATACCCTCCCTCCCCTCTTCTTCCTCAACGCCCATCTTCTTCCTCAACATTAACCAGAAACCAGAAGCAGATGCACAAACCCAGAAGAACAACAATGGATCTAAGCAGTATCAAAATTCCAAATTCAAGCCAAATTAGAACTCAGAACTCAGAAAAATCATCATCATCAAAACTCATAACTCAGAAAAAATCATCATCTGAACTCAAACAAACAATAATAAAAACAGCAAGAAATAGAAGAACAACAATAATAGAAGAATAACAACCCAGAACTCAAAATCATCGTCATCTTCAAAACTCAAAACCCAAAATAAAAAAAACGAAAACTCATAACTTAGAACTCAATGGATAATGGAATCAAAAGAACAACAACAACACAGAAACCAGATTGATAATCATAAGCATGCAGAAGCAGCAGAACCAGAAGAAACCACAAGAAACCAGAAACCAAAAACCGGCGAGGAGCAGCGACCCCAGCGGCCGAGCAAAGAGCGGCGGCGTCCGTGAAGACTGGTGGCGGCGGTGAAGACCCTTTCCCTTCCCCCTCTTCTTCCCGAAACCCCCCCATCTCCCCTCTTCTCCCTTCGCGTTCCCTTCCCCCTTTTCCCGAGGAGCAGAGCAGCGGCAGTAGCAAAGAGCGGCGGCAGCGAAGAGCGGCAACAGCGAAGAGCGGCGGCAGTAATGAAGACCGGTGGCGGCGGCGAGGAGAGTAGAAGAAGAAGAAGAAGAAGAAGAAGGAGGAGGAGGAGGAGGTGGTGGTGGTGGTGGTGTGGTGCGGTGCCGGAGGGGGGCAAGGCGGCAGGCGGCGGTGCGATGGTGCGGCGGTCCCCCTTCCCTCCCCCCTCCCCCCTCCCCCTTTTTCTCGCGCCCCCCTGCTTTCTTTCTCTCCCACCCCCCTTCTCGTATCCCTTTCTTTCTTCTTTTTTTATTTATTTTATATTTATTTTATATTTATTTTATTTTATAATTTTTTTAAATGAGGGGTAATTTGGTAATAAAAAATAAAATTGGTAGAAAGGACAATTTTAAAACAAACTGAAACTTTGGGGACTATTTTGTAGCAAAAAAAAAAAAAGTTAGGGACGAAACAAATTTTCGACCCCTACGTTAGGGACCAAAATTAAACTTAACCCAATATGATATTATCTTTTGTCTTTTACTCTAAAGTGCATTCGAATATTATAATATTTTTTATATTTAAATTTTGTTTTTAAAAATTTATCTAAATATAAAATAATAAAAATATTTTTTTCAAAAGTGAAGACATAATCTAGCCTACAAATAAGGGTGTGTTTGACAAACTCACAGACACATTAGAAGAAAAAAAGTACGTTACAACTTCTTAAAAGCTTCTTTTTTTATTTGGTTAATTCTTCTCTATATAAAGGCAGAAGTGATTTTATTCACAAAACCACGTATACAAGAAGCTATAATTTCTAACTTATGCGTTACATTAATTGGCTTTTAGCCATTGACATTCAATATTTATTTTTCTTTTACCAACTTTATCCTTTATACATATTATTATATTATTTATATAATTTTTATTATTTCTCTTTATATATGAGTTTTTTTATTATTATTTATTATTTATACTTTTTATTAATTTTTGTTTGATATTATATATTTTTATAATGGTACTTTTTTGTGCATTATATTTATCATTATCTTTTTATAATATAATTTATTGATCCCATTAGATAAAATAAATTAAACAAAAAAATTAACTATAAATAATAATAATAGTAAAAAATTATAGCGTACTAAAAAAGAGTATTGAGAATACTAAAAATATACTATATAAAAACATATAAGAAGAAAATATTAAAAAAATTAAACATATATAAAAAAATAACATTATAATTTAATGTCATATTATTTTTAGTAATTATCTATCTAAAAGTGATATTTTAACTAATATTATCCAAATAATATTTATTTTATTAAAATCAATTTTAACATAGAGTTGTCAAACATAAATTATATTGACACAAACTTAATTCTATTCAAAATCAAATCTATAAAATTACTTTTATTCAATTAACCAACCACAATCCAAACACACACTAATAAGTCAGATTACACGTGAGAAAGCAAATGATGGAGTGAGAAAAATGTGAAAAATAAAACAGTAATCATTAACAAGAACGCAAGGAGAGAAAATGTTGCTCCAACTAAATAAACTGGACGAATTCTGGCATGCTGCCTTTGAGAATGCCAAAGTCTACAGGGAAAGGGCAGAGATAGGAAGATAGCCTCAAGAGTTTTCGAGCCTGACCAAAAGGTTTTGCTATTCAATTCTAGGCTCTCAAGGGATGTACTTTCCTCCCCAAAACTATTGGGATCAACTTATCACCTCAATAGGGGAGCTAAGTTCAAATGTGGAGCAACTGAGGGTGGAGCATCAAGACCACGCCACTATCATCCATGAAATAAGAGAAGATCAAAGAGTTATGAGGGAAGAACAACAGAGGCAAGGAAGAGACATAGAAGAGCTTAAATGCTCCATTGGATTCACTAGAGGGAGTAGTAGCCGCCGTCACTAAGGTGGTCTCGTTCTCTTAATCACCTTGCCTAAGTTTTTTTTTCTGTTTTCCATCAGGTGTTATATCTTATTGTCTGTTTCTAGTGCATGATTATCTTTATTCATGTCTTAAGGCTATGAAATATTCCATATATTTCTCACCTTGCTTAAAAGAAAATTTTATTTGAAAAAGAAAAGTGAGATAGTTGAATTTCGAGTTATATATTAAGAATAGTTCAATTATCTTGATGTGGTGGTATTGCTTTTATTTTCTGAATGCATGAATGAACAGTGCATATTTGATGTTGGAGTTAAAGAACGTTGGATCTTGAAAGAATGATGATAAAAGTGAAGTATTATTGGTAATCTAAAAAAAATTCAAAAATTGATTCTTGAAGCAAGAAAAAGCAGCAAAAAGTAAAAAGCAATAAACGAAAAAAGAAAAAAGAAAAAAAAAGCAAAGAGAATGCAAAAAAAAAGGAAGAGAAAAAGCCAGTAGCTCTTTAAACCAAAAGGCAAGAGCAAGGATCCAAGGCTTTGAGCATCAATGGTTAGGAGGGCCTAAAAGAAACAAAATCTTGGCCTAAAAAGTTCAAATGAACTCCTCCCCCTAATTATATGCTTGTGGTGTGAAGGTGTCAAGTGAAAAGCTTGAGACTGAGCAGTTAAAGTCGCGATCCAAAGCAAAAAGAGTGTGCTTAAGAACTCTGGACACCACTGGCTGGGGATTCTAGCAAAGCTGAATCACAATCCGAAGGGGTTCATCCAATTAAGTATCTGTGGCGTTTATGTATCCGGTGGTAATATTGGAAAACAAAGTGCTTAGGGTCACGGCCAAAACTCAAAAGAAGCTGTGTTCAACAATAAAAAAGAACTAAACTAGGAGAGTAAATAATATCATCTGGATTCTAATTTTCTAAAGATGTCAATCATTCTGAGCTTCAAAGGAAATTGATATGCCACTATTCAGAAGTAAAAAGCTACTAGTCCCGCTCATCTAATTGAAACTAAGTTTCATTGAGAACTCTGAGATTTATTGTATCCTTCTCTTCTTTTTAATCCTACTTGTTTTTGGTTGCTTGAGGACAAGCAACAGTTTAAGTTTGGTGTTCTGATGAGCGGATATTTTATACGCTTTTTGACATCATTTTCATATAGTTTTCATTATGTTTTGTTTAAGTTTTATTATATTTTCAAAGGTTTTAGTGCAAAATTTATATTTTTAGATTCCACTGAGTTTGTGTATTTTATGGTGATTTCAGGTATTTTCTGGCTGAAATTAAAGAGCTTTGGCAAAAGTCTGATTCAGAGACAGAGAAAAGACTGCAGATGCTGTCGGATTCTGACCTCCATGTACTCGAAGGAGAATTTCTGGAGCTACAGAAATCCAAATGGAGCGCTCTCAACGGCATTGGAAAGCTAACATCCAGGGCTTTCTAGAAATATATAATAGTCTATACTTTTCTCTAAAAATGAAGGGCCAAAACTGGCGTTCAACGCCAGCTACCTACCCCATTCATGGCGTTGGATGCCCAAAAAGGAGCAGCTGGCGTTCAAACGCCCAAAAAGGAGTCCAAAGCCAGCGTTCAACGCCCAAGAGGGAGTACCACACGTGAAGACACCCTTAGCTCAGCCCAAACACTCACCAAGTGGGCCTCAGAAGTGGATTTTCTCACTACAAGATCATTCTATCATATTTTTGTACTTCTTAGTCATTAGATTAGTATATATAGGAGAAGATCAACCATGTTTAGGATCTCTCCAGCATATCTTCTTCACCCACTTTTACATTCGAACCTTTCATTGTAAGCTATGAGTCACTAACCTCCTAGATTAAGGTTAGGAGCTCTGGTGACTTACTGACCACAGGAAGAAGATGGAACAGAGAGCTTATTGAATTAATCTTTTCCCCTTAAATAAGAACTCGCATCCTCTCTATAGAGCTGAATAATAACAGCAAGGACTCTCTAATTTGGGCCTTGAACTCCAAGAAGCAATATGATGTGGCATCTGGATATGTGGTTGCGTACGGCTTGCGCATGAGCCGATCAATCAGCTACCTGGAATCATGCAAAATCCAAGAAGCTGGAGAAAAAAATTTGGGGCTTACAGTTACCAATAAAGATTAAAATTTTTTGTGGAGAGCTGTGCATGAAAGATTACCTGTACTGAGCCTCATCCACTAGCATTTCCAATCGACTCCACCTTTGTGTCCTAGATATAAATTAACCCAGAAAACCATCATCCACTACCTCCGATGGTGCGACCCTGCTCAGGAGGTACGGGGAGCAGTTGATTTGAAACTGGTGCAGCCATTGAAAAGTGGTTCCCTCTTTGTGGAGTGGTGGACCCAAGTACTATTAGGTGCTAGAAATGGGAGAGAAGGTAACCATGTTCCTCAACATCTTCACTGCTCTTTGTTGGGCATTGTGGAAAGCATGTAATAAAGAAGTGTTTGAAAATGAGAAAACTCCTATCCAACAGATCTCGAACTCCGCAAGAAAAATTTGCCAAGAGATGAATAGAAGACAAATTTCCTAATTTTCTAGTGTATTTTTCTTTCTTTAGTTTATTAGTTATTATTGTAGTCACTTATGACTTCAATTGGGAGAACCCACTACTATTTCTTTGGTCTCACATTGAACTTTGTATCACTTTCTTAAAATAATGCAATTACTTTCACATTGGAAAAATACCTACTATTTCTAGAAGAAAAAATGCAAGTGAAAATAAAAGTTATGTAAGATGAAATAATGAAATTGATGTTCATAGCAACGATAAAAAAGTAAAGTATAATTATTGTTCAAAATCTATCAATGGACGAATTTTTATGAAGTTTTGATTGTGCTGTAATTTAAAATAGATGCATACTTGTAGAAAATTTGAATGTATTCTAACATACTATTTTAATTTATTACGTTTTTTGTGGTTGAAATTACTACGTGTTTTAAAAAAGTATATATATATATATATATATATATATATATATATATATATATATATATACTTTTACAAAATGCATAATGGTAAACTCGTACGAATTTACGAATCAAGTCTAAATCAGCTCTATGAGTTTACTTAAACTCACGAATTTAACCACCTTACTCTTCACTCAATCAATTTAATATATGGTGTAAATGTAAAGGTTTCCTGGGGTTGAGTGCGCGCAGGAAGATAGAACAAAAAGAACAATAACAGAAAATTAGGGTTGTATGCTGCAACTCATTGGTAAAATGGAATATCGGTATGATTTTAATCGTCTCAAGACAAAAAAAACCAGAAAAATTGATGATATACTTATTATTCCTTGTTTCGACTGAGATCAAGACTTGTCCCAAAAATTACAGGATACAAACCAATTAGTGTTATTTCATCACTGCTGCGATGCTCAAAAGGAGAAATGCAAGCTCATTTGCTTCTGAACCTTAGTTCCCAGGAAACAGAAAAGCTAGCAAGGTTCAAATAAAAGCTTCTATAGTCTTGTATTCACTCAAAACAAAACCTAGCAGCTTTGATAAACCATTCATTCTTGAATGGCTGCAGGGCCATTGACCTCCTGTAGAACAGCAAAAAGTAATTAACAGAACAAAGAAACTCAAAAGTCCATAGCAGAATTAGCGGCTACCTTATTCTCAATCACCACCCCATCAGGAATTTCCAGTCTCAAGCCAGGTTTTGCAGTAATAGTCACTTGCCCCTGACAGGTGTGTCACAGAAAAAGCAATTGTTAGTCATAACACTTGCCCTTTCCAAATATATAAAATATATAAGATTTTGAGGCATTATATACACCAAAACTCCATGATTCATTTATCACTTAAACATGGAAAAAGAAAAAGTATAGTTTTTTCTTAAATTTTGAAAAAAGAAGGGGCCCCGGGGGTGGGGGGGTGATTTTATGAAACACACAGCACAACACACTGCACTGCAAAATCAAATGCAATTTTTTATGTATCCAACACGCATATCATGCCAAAGAGAAAACATAATATCTATTATACCTTGAAAGTAATATTAGCTCCAAACCACACATTGCCTCTCACGGTCAAACTATCTAAACCAACTATGCTTGGAATGGATTTGAAGCGACTTTGAAAGTCACCAATCTGGGAATGAAACAGAAGATTCATAATAAAAAGGGAATAGCTAGGCAAAGGTATGACAAGAAACCAGTATATCATCTTTACCTTTTGAAATTCAGGTCCCAGATCTATCACAGGATTTAAAGGGTTAGTCCTAGCTGGATTACGAGTTAAGACACCTTCTTTACATGTGTAAAGATCTGACTGCAAGAATACATATTTGGGGAGAGTGGAAATTAGTCAAATAGAACAAAGTATGCTTCTGAGTAACAGAATATACAAATTACATGTACATCAGGCCAGAATCACCTGTAGCAGAAGTAAATCTGACGTTGCATCCAGGGGAAGAAAACGTGGTTCAGGTACACTGACACCAATCAATTTATCGAAGAACTGGCATCCAAACAAAGAAGCCTACACTTAAAAGACCAACTAAGAACTTCATATCTAGCAGAAAACAACTTGTAATACCAGTCAGCAGCTTCTTAATCATTTTCTTTTAGGAAGACAGTTATGAGAGACTTTAAAACTCACTATGGATCAAAACAAGAATAAGTTTCCTAGATAAGACAGGTGCCACTAGAGCATAAGGCGTCTAAAATCAACCAACAATTTAGTATCCACTCTAACTAAGCTTGTTAACTCAAATATTACATTATACTTAATGGTACTGTGCATATGTGCATAGCATTAGCAGTACTAATTCCTTACAGATCAACACAATACAAATGAGATTCAATATACACGGTCACATACACATCATAAGTCAGTAAATCCTAAAAATATACAACAGAACCTGCATCATTAAAGGCATGTGTTATCAACATGCAGTCTAAAATTTATTCCTTGGTGGAGAGCCCAAAGGATTAGTGAACAGGTGTACTACAAGCCAATCAGCCTAAGGTAGTTCATATTCTAACTCCTTAGTGACCTGGTCCACCTCTCCCTACCTCCAATCAAAGGATATGTGGGTTTGCACATAGAAGGTGCCTTGCAAACATTTGTCAAAGAAGCAAAGCACGTATTCTAGGGACAAAGAAGCAGCAGCTACAAATAAACATCCAAGTTCCTACAGATCTTGCTCATACATTTTAAAGGATAGGGACAAAGAAGCAGCAGCTACAAATAAACACAACAATATTATGCATATACCTGCATTACTGATCCATCTGCTGTTTCTTACACAAGTGTTTTATCATGGTCATTTTTGTGCGAGCAGTAACCCCTTGAATTCAATTTTACAGAAGATCACAGAAGGGTAATGATAGATAGGGAATGGTACCTTCAAAACTGAGGACTTCTTTTGCTTCAGTTTATGCGAGTCAACAAGCCTCTTAATGGCACTTAAACTCACCCACCTACACGGGGATAGGACAAATTATCACAATTTGTAAATTTTGGTTAGAGATGCACAAAAAGAACCAGCATTTGACTCACGTGTTTGTTGTATCTATTAGTTTGAAATTTTCCTTCAATGTATGAACCAGCAGATATAGACCAACAAAAGGAAAAATTAGAATATAATATAATATTTCCATGAGTCTTGTCAGAATCACAATATAAAAACATCAAGGACAACCTCATAAAATAAAACAAGGTAATTTTGAGCAGTGATTATTTGGAAAACGGAATTTACAACTTACATGTTTGGTTTGGTTCTGAGCAATTTCCCCAAGCTGCAGAAATTACAACAATATTCTTACAGGTTAGCAGCTGCCAAATTACCTCAACAACCTTATCCGCATTTGACAAGAACCAGTAGGTCGTGATTCCTATAACTTAAGATCTAAATCAGAATATGTGTGTGTGTGTGTATGTTTCAACTCAACTATGATACAGAATATTACCAAACGGGTAAACTAGCATAAATTATACGCTTAATGAATCTATTAATCCCCGAACATTTTGGGAAAATTATAATAAGCCCTTAAAACTTTGAAAATTTATGAGTAAGTTCCTAAATTTACAAAATGTTTGTAAGGTCCTTGGACACATACGTTCATTGAAAAATTTGTCAATGATAATGAAAAATTCTCAGAAATAAACTTAATCGGAAAATAGCACACAAGATTAGATCTTAGAATAGCCCAAGGACTAAGAGAGTTAATTACCCAAAAATTCACAGGCTTGCTGATCTGGTATTCAATAATTAGCACAAAGCATAAATAATAAAGAGGGTGATGTATGCAGGAAAGGCTGAAGGCAAAGGATATAAACCTTGAAATTCATTGGAGTTGAAATTAAATGAAATGAATTGCTTGGTGTCACCTGGAAAGAGAGAAAAGACATGAGACAAGAAACTCCGATACCTTAAAAGGGAAGTTGTAGTCTTACACATAATAATGAGAACATAAATCTGTACCTCCATGCAACACTCAATATCATTTGTCACCAAATGATTTAGTATATCTACAAGATGCAGTCAAGGTAGACAGCAATCAAAATATTTGAATCTAAATGCTAGTCAAGAAGCAGTGACTTGCAAGAAATAATTTTAGTGACAAAAATAAAGATTATAAGGATACTTGGATCAATGACGGTAGCCACATTATCCTTGTTGATCAAAAGGATATACTCCTTACCCTGGAAAACATTATTTAAAAACCTAGTCAACAAGTAACAAACGATATAAGTGCATCACACATATATGTACACATTTTAATTATGGCCTTGTGTTGTAAGTAATTCCATCCAAGTTCCTACAGATCTTGCTCATACATTTTAAAGGATAGGGACAAAAGAAGGAAGAGTGCTCAACTGAAAAGGAAGTTCATACCTGTGACAGTAAAAAATCAAGGGTTCCACTAGTCATCAGCGAACGAAATATATCACCGTTATAAAAAGGATGTCCTCTGACATATAAAGTTAACATATTGATATAAGACATTAAAGTATTTACCATGTAATCCAACTTTCTCATTGCAGAACATAAAATTCAATAAATTGGAATATCAATGCTGCCAAATTTCACCAATTTACGCTTTTATTGATAATGATAATTGGACCATTTGATAATTTTGTATTTCTATTAATGACTACTTAATATTAACATCTGTAATATATAGCTACAGCCAAATATATGTTTGAAGTAATATCATAAAACTCAAGGTTTGTTATATACATAGCTAATTAGAAACTAGGGACCTAACACTAATTGAGTGAAAGATGGGCTACGGTGGGTTTTATAACTAACTTGCCTAGTTGAAAAGTGAATGCAGGAGAGTGGGCATTCTGTTATGAGAGCGAGGTGGGAACAGTAAAGGGCTGTGGGAAGTAGTGAGAGGGGATGGGAAAATAGAGACAAAAGATAGGATCAGATTCTAGGAGAGATTCAGGTCTCTCGAATACCTGATATCTTTGTTTTACCTTCTTTTACTGAATAATAATAACCAATAATGGGAAAATTGGGTGATATCTCACTGATATCACTGCATCTCCCCTGCCCTTCAACTACCCCTGGAGAGCCACTGATATCACTTATATCACTCTATCAACACTGACCGAGCGGTAGCCACTTTGCTATCGGCTATCAGTATTCGGTATTCACCTTAATCCAGCCTACTACCCGATGTGGGATGTTGGACACCCCATAATACCCAAGTCCCTAAGAAGGTACTATAGTGTACCATGACAATAATATTCAATCTGTCATTCCAATATTTTATAAGAAACCATACTTAACTATCTTCTATAATCCCACATCGTATGACACGTGAAGGCAGACTATATCTTGGTATCAAAAATAAAGAAACTACAAAAGCCTATGTTACAAGCACTTTTACATGGCAAACTAAATTCACAAGATGTCAGGTAGAACATAATATGTAGCTGGACGTATTTTTGTAGATTTATTAAATCACCTACATCTATTTTGCTCACAACAAAACGAATTCAAGAAAGACAAGCTTCGCATAAATTTAAGTTACTGTTATAAAAGAAAGTACTACTGAAATGGTAATGGTAATGTTAATCTGAATACTATTAGAATCTCCAAAAACAATTTCTGCTGAAAGTTTAAATCTCTTAGTCTACAGGCATGCATGTGAACATATAGAATCCAATTTCAGACATGGGTATTCTAAGGATGACATACACTTCCTCCTTGCTGTAATGTCCGGTTAATGATTCCAATTCTAGACCTTCACCTTCACCTTCACCCTATATACATGTGATGCATTGATAATCAGAAATCACATAATAACATCAATTAATAAAAAATATGAAACACATTCAAACCTGTTTAATCCTCTGTACATCAACAGTTGATCCCTGATACTTTTCCAACACCTGAACAGAAGGTTGAAGATTTTAATAATAAGTAATAACTAAGGTTGCAGAATCAAATAATGATATCGAAATCCAAATGGCAATTCACCTTTAGAGTATTGTCATGGGTGTCATCTTTGCTCAAAAGAAGCAATGGAACCTTGCATCCATACTTGGAGTATAGGGTCTTACAAACAAAGGCAACAGTAAATTAAAACCCTAAATAAAAGCAACAAATATGAAAGCTGGATATACTTCAACTCTATGAGACGTGTGCTCAATCTGCACTATTGATAAAAGGTTGAAGTGGGATGTAATGAATAATTTAAGGAGAGTATTAAGCGTGTAACATGTGTGATTACCATACTCGTATATTAAGAGTAAAAAACAAAAAAATTGAAGTCTGAAGGCTCACCTGAATCTGGTTAATTATTAAATCCAGAAATGTAAGTCCATTGCAAATACCAACTGCAGATCTACACAGGGAAGAAAAACATCATCGGTGTAAAGCGTGAAATGTGGAATTAAAAGCAGCAGCAACAGGCGGAGGAAATATACACATCAAACATGTTGGGGGAGAAACAGAGAAAGGCTAACGAAGCCCTCCTAAAAAGAAGGTCTATTCAATTCTTGATTGCCTAAATGAAGTGAGCATTATACGAACAGCAAAAGAAGACTCTTACTTGGGGCCTTCCAAACCCATATCTCTTGGTGAGGCAGCATCGAACTTCAAAACAACAAGTTTGTCCAAAAGCTTCTTAGTTTCTTCCATATCTGCTACCAACGAGAAAATCGCTGAGCTCCAATTTTCAAGAGACAATAATGAGGATCGGTAGAGAAAATAGATGGCCTACCTTGAGACAAGGGAGGTAAAGTGGCGTAGGGGAAGACAGTTACGTCGAGGTTTGGCAAATCGATCTTCGCAGCCTTACCTGCTTGAATTTGGAGAGATGCTGCTTCTTTGAGCTTGCCCTTCTCTTTCTCAAGAAGGAGGGTCTTGGTGAGGAGGTTGCAGAACAAGTAGACAAACTGGACAGAAGGATTGGCGGGAACGGGATAAGCGACACGGGAGAATGAATGGAGGGGCATGGAGGAGTCGACAATGGCGACGACGGGGATGTGAAGATTGTGAGCCTCGTTGATGACGGAGGACTTGGAGTCGGTGTCGAGGATGAAGATGCAGTCGGGGGGCTGGGTGGGGCCGAAGACGAGCTTCTTGTTGCGAGAGCGGAACTTCTTGGGGCTGTAGCTGTTGGTAAGGAAGCCGCCAGTGCGCCAGAGGGAGTTGGTGGAGGGGGAGTAGGAGCCAACGCGGGTGGTCATAAGGTGGAAGATGTCGTCGAAGAGAGGGTTGGTGTTGATGAACATGAACCGACCGTTGCGGCTTGCAAGGGACCCCATGAAGTTCAGGGCGCTCCTCATGCATATCAGGGTTTTGTCCGAATCTATGATTGCCATCTTGTTCCTCATGCCATACGTGTACTCCTTCAGGTGATGCGCCGCCACTCTCCGCCCCATTTGTGCATTCGTGCTCAGCAGCTTCTGTATCACTATCGAATGCACCGTCATCCTTTCTTCCGATTCACACTCGCTCTTAGGGTTTGGGGTTTATGCTTCTCCCTTCAGCCTCTTTTACTGCTAGTCTACTGCACTCCAAATCTCTTCTCTTCTTCCTAGTGCTATTTTACGGATTATGTTCTTCAGATGTTAATGTTAATTACAATATTTGGCCTGAACGTGTGATTATCAAGGTTTTGGAAATTGAACCCTGCTCAAATTACTGATTTAACGGAAAAAACCGTTTTAGAATAGAATAATAAATATTATAAATAAACATCCTAAAATATAATTATAGTCTAATATAAATCTTAAAATAGGATTAGTAACAATGGAATGTAAAGGGACCTGATGCTGTGGAACACTAGCAGCCACTGTTGCTACATTACCAGCTGAATTCCTGAATTGAATCGGAAAAATAAAAGTGAACATTCTAACAGGTCAACACTCAACAACACAAACTTCCCAATATAGAATAGTAATCATTAATTGGCCCAAGCGAGAAATATTGTAATTTGATTTTGTCATAGTTCCCATTTACATTCATAATTGTTCATGTTGAGAGTAAACGGCACTATTAAAATTATCAAACATTTAACACCATAAGCATCTTAGTATCGACACAAAATGATTGCAGTCAGCACATTGAAATTTTGCTTATAAAACAACCACCATAAGTTATCAAGTATGCTCAACACTCTCATACCTTCCTCCTGATAACTGTTGAGCAGTGCTGTGAGCAGATGAGTCTAAAGGTTGATAGGGGCTGCTATTATCCAAGAGTCTAGCTTGAAGACTTGAATCTGAATTTAGAGCAGAAGCTGCTTGACCTTGACCAGAATCAAGTGGTCAGGTATACTACAGTTTAAGCTTTCAACATTACAATCCAATTTGATATAGCCCCAACAAAATAACTTCTTTCTTATGAGAGAAGAAACCCAATTTAGTTATTGCTAATTAGAATTGTTCATTCAAGCAAGTATGTAACATTTCACACATTCCCAATAATGAAGTAAACTTCTGAAGATAAGAAAAGTACATAATCGTCTTATATATATATAATCAGAAGTCAACTATAAGATAAAAATAGTATTTGAAAACAAAAGAATCCATCTGAGTGTTGCCAAATGCTTTAAATCTTGGGAAAATTCTCTTCTCAAGAACTAGTTACACAACTTCATATATCAGATTCGAACTGGAAATTGACCCGGTCATGGATTACTGGTTCAACCGGTGGATCACTAATTCACCCGGTTGACCCGGTCATAATTAAATAAAAATATAAAATTATAAAAATAAAATTAAAATCAAAAGTTAAAATTTAAAATGTATGTCTTCACAGACATATTAATAACAATCAAGTATCAATTCTTAGACATAACTATCGAATTTGGATCTTCTAAATTTTGGATTTCACTCTAGATGATAAAGTGTAATCTCTCACCATTTATTTCATAAGTAGGACAAAAAAAACATGAGAGTGAGAGATTACACTTTACCTTTTCAAGTGAAAACCCAAAATTTAGAAGATCCAAATTCATAACCAAAGTTCTGAGAACCAAACCGATCATCGAATCGCTCTAGTCACTGGTTCAGTAGTTCATTGGTCCAACCGGTCTAACCGTGATTCAACCAAAAAAACCGTTTTAGAATAAAATAATACATAAACTATAAATATACATCCTAAAATATAATAATTAATTAAAGCTTTTGGCGAAGATTTTTCTACCAATCTGGCTCAGTCAACAAGCACCAAACTAATAAGATGTAAAACTGATTTCACTCCAAAATGGCTTCTGCTTCTAAAATAACATCAAGTACCAAACTAACAAGCACCAAACTAACATAAAGTGAAATGGCTTCTGCTTCGCGTTTGCCCAATCCAAAAAGTGATAAATGGATATCACAAGAAGAACATCTCACGAAACATGATTCTTGAATACTAGATGGATCGAATTAAATTACAGCTATCTTTCTGATTTTAAGAGACAAAGCGACGAATTCCAATTATTATATATGTATACTCTACTTCACATGTGAATTTGGGGGAAAAACCACAATAATTCTGGACCTAAGGAATGCAGCAGCAATAACAATTATAATATAGTTTATACAAGCAACAAACCAATACCACAGTTGCAAAATTTCAGTTGCAGAAGCAACAATACACGTATATAGCAACAACACCACTGCCAACACATTGATCAACAATAAAAATTAACAACTACGTGCGAAAAAACAAAAGATTCAGAGGGAATTCGCAGAGAAGAGAGGCGGAACACACCAGTGAAGCAGAGTATAGCGGCACAGGTAGCAGAACAGAGCAGCAAAGATGACTGGGGAGAGTTGCCACGAATGAGAATCAGAACAGCAGAGGCAAAACCACAAGAGAGGCGTCCGTGACGACGACCACAGCAAGAGAAGCGGAAGCAAAACCAGAATTAAAGAAATAAATTAGAAAAAATCATTGAATGAGTCAAAAGCATAGAATCAATCCGAAACCAGAATTAATAAAAAAAAACAGAACAACAAATTCAAAGTAAAAAAAAAAATAGAATTAACAATCCAACCAAAGAATCAAGAACAACCCAACCAAAGAACAAATCAGAATCAACAATGGGGAGGACGAAGGAAGAATAAAAATAAATCAGAATCAAACCAACAATCAGAATAAAAAAGTTCAGAATAAAAACAAATCAGAATCAGAATCAAACTGAGGCTCCATTACAGTTTCAAATGCAAGGAAGGATGATGGCGCTGGAAACCGAGAGCTGGCGACGGAGGCTGGAACAGAAATGGCGCCGGCGACGGTGGAACAGAGCTTTGTGACGGTGGAACAGAGCTTCGCGACGGAGGCAGGAGGCGAGCCCGGCGACTATGCTTCCACTACTGAGAGTCTGAGACGTTAGCTGAGTGAGGGACCGAGTGAGATTCGAAGATCCAACCGGCGACGGCGTCAGGAGCAGTCCGGCGGCTGAACGAAAGGGAGGGACTGAGCTTGCCGGCGTTGAGAGGAACGGCCAGCTCGAGGGTGATGGGAGGGACGAGGGAGGGTGTGCTGCTGCGCCGTTGGAGAGTTGGAGTGAGTGAGGGTTGGTAACTGGTAAGGGTTGGGGGGTTACTGAATGCTAAACGGGTGTGTTTTGAGCGTTTTTTGGCAAAGTAAAAAAAACCGGCCGGGTCCCGGTTTGATTCAACTGACCGGTTACCAGCCGGTTTAGCGGTTCAATAACGGTTTTATTTTTTCCGATTTTGACATATAACCGAATCATAATTTTCATCGGTTCACAGTTTAATCGGTTCAACCAGTCAATTTAAACAACATTGTTCATAACTAATGACGCAAAAAGAGATAATAAACTAGCCAATAGTACAAAATACTTTCTCAATTTAAAGAACAAAACATAACACAGTCAGTAATTCAAATCCAAGAGGTGATCTGAAAATTGGCATCTATATCTCCATAAGACAAATTTAAAGCTTGACCAATATTTCTTTCATTTTGATTTGCATCTATATCTACATTTGTGTATCTTTCACAAATCAATACCAAGAATAATTCATATTAATACAAATAGAAAATATGGGAACAATAATTTAACTGAACAATTTTATTCTGAATTGCAGAGAGCACAAACCACATTTTCAACCGCAAATTCAACTATAATAATTTTTAGCAACAAAAAATTTAGCTAAAAAGATGATTTACAACAACAACAAATTTAGCTAAGTGATTATTTCAGCAAGACAAAAATAGTTTCAATCTTCAGTGATGATAATAGGTAACAAATTCAACTCAGTAATGATTTTCAGAAAAAAAATAATTAAGTAATTATTTTGACAAGACAACAATAAATTCAAGATTTATGGGCAATCAATGGCGAATTTCAGCAACACATTCAACTTTCAGTAACAAATTACTTTCGGCAACAAAATCAAAACCCACTGATGTAGCAACAAAATTGAAATAGAAAAAACAGGAATTTGTTAGAAATCACCAAATCGGTTCCTTTTTGTTTTTAAATATCATGACCTAGTCCCGGTGATATAAGCCGGCCGCGTCATCCGTTCTTCTGAAGACCGTCCGGGTCGATCCGGATTTCAACGGATCCGATACACGATCGGTCCAACGGATGATTCGGCTCATCCGGATGAGCAGATTTCCGGTCGAGCCGGGTTAGATAAATACATAAAGTAAGTTACCCGTAATTTATACTACAATTATTTTGACGAGTTAATAGTCAATTTCGTCCTCGAAAGTGTCCTCGATCTCCATTTTCATCCCCGAAAGTCAAAATTAATCAAAAACGTCCTCGAAAGATACCCGTGTTGATCACGTTCGTCCTTCCGTCTTCTCGGTTGATGAGATGGCAAACGGCCGCTTACGTGGCACGTTAACTGCCAAGCTGGCCAACGCCAGGGTGTAGGATGTTGTTGCTGACAAGATAAGTTTCGTTTAAGCCATCAAATTAGTCCTTCGAGTTTATAAACCTTAATTTCTTTCCCTTTTTGCCCCTCCATGAGTTCCCTCACAAGCCCCTCAACCTGCTCTCTCTTAACATCACACTCAATCTCCATCCCAATCCCCCATTTCTTGCATGCATAGAAGCTGTTTGTTTGTTGTTCTGTAAAGAAAGGCCAACATGCCATTGGAACTCCCTCACATATGCTCTCCAATGTTGAGTTCCACCCACAATATGTTAGAAATCCGCCAATTGATGCATGACACAGAACTTTCTCTTGTTGGCACCACCCCAATACCAATCCCCTCTCACATCTTTCAATCACATTCACATATTCATCACTTAATTTCCCATTACCATTATTATTATTATTATGCACAAGATTAGGCCTTATGACCCACAAGAAATGGTACTTGCTATTAACCAAACCCCAAGCAAATTCACTTAGTTGCTTTGGTGTCATAATCACTAAGCTACCAAAATTCACATACACAACAGAACTTCTGTCTCTTTTATCCAACCATTCCAAGCATTTGTTGTCTTCCTTCCATAGATTCAGATCAATCGACTCCAATTGAGTATTTGAGTTTGAGAGCTGTTTGAATAGCATTGATAATGGACCAATGGAGTAGACATTGGAGTATTTGGCTCTGATGGCATCCAAAACCTCTGATTCTAAGTCTTCAAAGGTGTTAAGGATAACCCCTTTGGCATGCATAGCAGTGTTCACTTTTACTATGTTGTAATTGAACATTGCATCAGAAGGATTAGTAGTCCTAAGAAATGTGGGAAGATCTTTTAGTCTTGCTCCTTTCATTGCTGGAATCCAATCAACTTCAGTATCAAGATATCCATCAAGCAGATTCTTCTCATCTGAAAAGAATAAATTTTTATTTTATTCTATTAAAAAATTGTATGATACAAATAAAAACTTGTCAAAATATAATACAAGAGAGTACCTTTCAATGGGAAATAACCTCTTTTCCGAATCTCTTCAAAGTTAATGTATCCCAGCATGCCACAGGCACTGGGAGTGAAAAACACAAAAGTGAGGGATGTGGAACTCTTGAGCAACTTTCAAAGTGAACCATATAGCACCATCAGAAACTATGCAAGTAAGAGGAGGCACATCATCATGGTTTGGAGAAACAAGGCTTGCAATGAGTTTTCTGAAAGAACACAAGCCTTCAACATAGAATAAGAACATGAAAAACTGAAAAACTCTAACTTCAGCTTCTACAGTGCCCAACTTTCATGCCACCTTCACCCTCCATTCATCATACTCACCTTCAACCTCCATCTTTCTTTGTACCACACACACCCACTGCTTTAAATTCATCATCATCAACCCACTTAAAATAATTGCAGTGACTACCCTTCTGCAATTTCATATGGGAGTAAACAAAAAAATCAGAGAACACCCAACAGAGGATAAGAACATGAAAAAGCTTTAACTTCCTTTACCATCACTCACCCGATACCTTGGACATGCATGGAACAATCTATTCGGATTTTCCGCTGTCCCAGATTTCTTAATCACAGTCTTCAGCCCACAGAAACATGATCCATCATGAGCATTCACCCTCCTCCTTCGCATCGAAACACTGGATCCATGACTGTTGTGCGATGCATGTGACAAACCGCCACCACAACCACCATCTCCTCTCTCCATCCACGCAGCCAGCCAGGGATTACGCCTCCTAGTTACCTCTACTGCCACCGAAAGTGATCACCTCGAAGTATTTATTGTTCGTTTTGGGATTAGGGTTTATAAACTCGAAGGACTAATTTGATGGCTTAAACGAAACTTATATTGTCAGCAACAACATCCTACACCCTGGCGTTGGCCTGCTTGGCAGTTAACGTGCCACGTAAGCGGCCGTTTGCCATCTCATCAACCGAGAAGACGGAAGGACGAACGTGATCAACACGGGTATCTTTCGAGAACGTTTTTGATTAATTTTGACTTTCGTGGATGAAAATGGAGATCGAGAACACTTTCGGGGACGAAATTGACTATTAACTCTTATTTTGACTTTCCCCTACAGTGCTCCCAGCTAGTTTCTGGTATGTTCTATACAGTATAGACAAACAAAAGCTGCCTCTGTTTGCAAAGCGAAAGAAAAAGAACCAAATGAAAGCAGGAAATGGCGCTATGGATGGAAAAGGGTACAGAGCCACTCACAGAAGCCGAGAAGGCAGACCTTGAAGCCATTGCTGCCATCAAAGAATCCGCAGCCATTGAACTCAAGGTACTCCTACTACTCATTAACCATTTCAATTTTTTATTCATTTACTTGAGTGTTCAATTTGTGTTTTTTAACTTATCATTTTTGAATTAGGAAAAGGGTAACGAGTATGTGAAGAAGGGTAAGAAGCATTACTCTGAAGCAATTGATTGCTACACAAGGGCAATTAATCAGAAAGCATTGAGTGATTCTGAGAGCTCTGTTCTTTTTGCGAACAGAGCGCATGTCAATTTGCTTCTTGGAAACCATAGGCGTGCCCTCTCTGATGCTCAACAAGCACTCAACTTGTCCCCCTCCAACATAAAGGTGCTCAATTTATGTTATATATATATATGCACTGTCACAAAATAGATTTACACCTACATCCAAATACATAGCTCTAGATTAGCAAAAATAGCTACTTTTTACATTGATAGTATAAATAGTCATGCAAAAGAATGGACGTGATTGGTACTGAAACATTTTTACCTATTAGCGCATCATATATAGGTGAATTTAATTTTAATGCATACAGGTACATCTAATTATGGAATGCATATTAGCAAAAATAACTAGTTTTTGCGTTGTATTGGTTTCTTAGTTTTGTTTCGCATTTTTTGAAACAAATATGTATATATGTATTGCTTTCTTCCTTTTGTTTTGCATTTTCTTAAAATTTTTTAAAACATAGTGATTTCTTGTATGGATTTAATTTGTATGTAATGTTAGTATAGAGTATAGACTATAGACGTTCAATGATGTGTTGTTACATTGTAAAAGTGTTTGAATAAAGCATTCGTTATCTTAAAAGTCAATGTTATTGATTCATAGCATTTCAGCTCTGCTTGTGTTAGTCCTAAAAATGAGTTTTGCGCCATCAATTTAGTGGCTCTGTTATTAATTTGCATCAATTTAATCGTTTAATGTAAAGAATGTTTGAAGCACTGATTTGATGTAACTGTTTATCTTTGAGGACTAACTTGAACAGCTTCACTTTGTCTTATGAAGTTTATTATTGTGAATTTGTGGTTCCCTTGGTTTGATGTCTCAAGCAATGAAAAATCATGATTAGGCAATTTATAGGGCTGTCAAAGCATCTCTATCACTGAATTTATTGGCTGAAGCACAAGACTTTTGCCGAAAGGGTCTTCAGTTGGACCCCAATAACGAGGAACTTAAGAGGCTTGACCAACAGATTCATACGAAGATATCGGAGAAGGAGAAGCGTGAGGCTGAAGTCTCCAAAGCCATATCGGAGGCAGAAGTATGGACTGCCGGTTGTTTCTTTCGTAATTTATCTATATTTTGCTGTACGGAACCTCATGCCCTTGTTTTGACCAAAAACTATGCAGGAACTTGTGTCTGCAATAGAGAATAGAGGCTTGAAGATTGGAAAGGCAATGTATCGAGAACTCACCGGGTTAAAGAAACCGGTGTTAGACAAAAATAATATCCTTCATTGGCCTGTCCTTCTTCTGTATGCAGAGGTTATGTCCAGTGATTTCATTGAGGATTTATGTGAGACTGACATGCTTTCAGTCCACCTTGATATGATATCCTTTTCTCTTTTTTTTTTTTTTAATGATTTTTAAAATATCTACATAAATCTGCTATTTTTATGTGGGAATGTATTACACCCTTAGCTTCCAAACATGTTTTCAGCTGACCAACCACTCCCATGGGATGTTGAAAACAATTACAAACGTGATTTTGTTGAATTATACTATGAGGTAAGCTCTCTTTTTAAAATTTTTTTTCTCGTTTGAGTTTGATTTTTTATTTCTGTTTGCAGATATTGATGCTCAAAGTATACTAGTTGTTTTGTTTGCCAATCAAAATCGGATCGGATAGTAAGAACAAAAATAAGGATAATTGAAGATTTCATACAACATATCTATCTATTCATCTAGGACCTTCCAGTGTTAGAACTGATATTGAAGATGTAAAGAATCTGCTATAGAATTGGGAGTTCTTGATAGTGAGCCAAAAATCCTAATCTGCGCAAGTATATACACCATCACTGGGGTAATTGTTAAGTCCCAGTCTCTCCCAAACTATTCCAATTGACTAGACACCCTTCTCGCCATCCTATTCCCTCTATCTATACTTACAACAAACTAATCGATTGTAACTAACTAACAAATGGTATCCTAACATAGAAACAGCTAACACCACCATTCACCAGATATGCATCGAGTTGCCATTTTCTTTTTCTTGAAACATTTTACTTTTACTAAGTTTTAGTCTGTTTTTTTAAAAAAAAGGGCAGCCCAGTGTGTTAGTATCCCACGTTAACACAAGGTACGGGGAAGGGCTTGCTAAGTAAATATTTAGTATCAGATGATTGACAGTTTATGTCTTAAGAGCATTTTGTTCACCTCTTAGCCCATGTTTATCAGGCTGGCTCTGGAGTTCGTCTATCAAAGGAGAAACTTCTTCATTGTTTATTAGAGGGAACTGCAGCTTCTCATGTCAGTGATGAAGAGAAAGATGCAGTTGAGGATTTTAAACACGGTGCAGGTATGGTTTAGTACTTTTGAAGTCCTAGTGATACAAGTAGTGGAATCAACAGTGCTCTTAGCTTATAGGCAACCAAGTATGACAATAACCTCAAACTCTAGGCATAGGAAGTCCCTGTTAACATATTTATATTTGGCCACCATGTAAGTTTACATATATCGATTTGTGAGATATTTTTTGTCTTTATACTGAATATACTACTTATGTTCATCAATTGCTTGTTTCCCTTAATGTGACATCATGTAGATTTAACCATACATTTGCTCCCTTCTATATGTGGTTTCAAGTTGAAGCGAATCAATCCCTTGTCAACACAGTTTTACTAACAAATAGAATAGGGACATTACGTTGTTAGGATTCATAAGTTTAAAAATGATCTTAAAAAGTAGCTCTGGATATGATACAGCTATTTTTGGTATAGAGTTGCTGTAGCAACTTGAGCCATAGAATCAAACATAGCTGTGGATGGTATACTTGGGAACTTTAACTCACGAGTCACAACAAATCAAAGTGTATTGAACCTTAGATGTAGGAAGAATAAGGCTTGTCCGTGGTGAATTGAGCTGGTTGATGATCTCAGTGGTCTCAGGATTCCCAAGATGCTGGCTTAGTTTAACTAGATACATTATTGTTCAATTCTCACAAGAATTTTATGTATCTATCCTCCCTTTTATGTGAATTATTGTTATATGATGTGATATCTTTTTTGTTCATCAGGTTCCCGAAAATGGATCAAAGTAAATGAGAAGAAAATGCTCCAAGATATCCTCAAAGAGCCTAATTTCGTAATCCCAGAAATCCCAGGTGACATATGGTTTTAGAAAATGTCATTGCTTTTTCATCATTGATTTTGGAGTAAACTACTATTTTGATTCCTAAAAGATTTAGTTTTTGACAAAATAGCTCTGAAACAAAGAAATCATATCTTGTCTCTTCAAAGATGATCTCAGTTTGACAAAATGCACCATTGTTCATAAGTGACAATCGTTTCATGCATTGATCTAATTTTTTGTGATAACTTTTGGATAATTATTTAAAAAGTGCATACAAAAAGCCAATGAAAAATGCGATTTCTAAACCTCGTTATTCATCTTTTTTTAGAGAAAAAAAAAAAAAAAAAAGATGTTTCTAAACCTCGTTATTCATCAAAAAAATCACCAAATGTGAAGGATGAAAGTTTCTTATTTTTCTAAGAAGACTTACAAAGAATTGGGTTAAAAATTTAAGTTCTAGAGCCTTTTTAGAGAAAGTCTCCCCATATTTGGTGCATTCTAGGTAATCTTTAGGAGGCCAAGATGTCATTATTTTTTTCAGAAAACTTAATCTTTTGGTGCCAAAATGGTGGTTTATTCTTGATTCTGTTTAGAAATTCAATCAAGTGATGTACTTGCAGTCTTCTATGTTGTTTCCAAGCAATCCAGCTTTTATAGCAAGTTCAAATCTGGAAAATGGGCTCCTCCAAGCATATGAAAGCAAAGCAACAAAGGAAGGGCTTCAAGGTAGCTAATATACCTTTAGATGTTATTATAGTCACTAAATTCAAGAGTTCATTTACCAACTTGGAGTCTGAATACTGTTCATAATTCATATAGTTATCCACTGTTTCCAAAAATTTTGGATTGAAAACCTTCATTATCTGCCAGTTGTTATTTGGTGAGTCAAATTTTGAGGTTACATTAGTGTAACATTAATAATGAACAAAGGAAAAAACTTACATGAATGTGTCTTATTCTTTTCTAGGCAAGTGAACAAAGAAATATGATGTATCATTTGTTGTAATATTAGGGGTTTCTTCAGTACCCTTATAAGATCTAATAATAGTCTTTGGATACCTGACTATTAGTAATTTTGCGTTTTCAATCAGCCACATTTCTCATTGACTCGAATATTATTTTATTTATTTCTTTAAATATGCTTTAGTTATAAAAACCTATTATTAAATTATAGTGGTATACGCGAAAAGTACTGATACCTTTATTTTATTTTATTTTTAAAAAAAACTACAATAATTTAGTATTTGAAAATCCCTATAATGTTACTTGATTATACTAAGGGAAAAAGGAAATTATAATAACATCCAAAATTTATAAATTGATTAATTTAGTATATAGTCTTTTGTGTGGAAATAAATAAATAAATAGAAGTTGAGTTCCATTTAAGGTTAGCAATGAGCGATTTTTTTAATAGTAAACTTATTTGGTAGTCTTTATTATTGCGAATATTGCATACCTATTTTTTTTTTTTGGGTGACTATATTGCATACCTATTAAGATAATGATTTTTGGATTTGGATCTTTAAAGTTTGAATTTTATTTTAGAAAATAAAATGTGATTTTTTATTCTTGAATAGTTTTTATTTTATATTTATTTTTAGTTCTACCTATAAAATTAATGGTGAGAGATCACATTTTATTCTCTAAAGTGAAATTTAAACTTTAAAAAATTCAAATTTATGATTTTTATATTAAGTATGCATAACAATAAATTTATGTAATGCGTATAAATTTTAGGGTTTAGTTAAGATATTTCCTAAAGAATAAAAATACATGATAAATTTATTATTAATAAAAAATTTTAAATATTTTTTTAATAACTATAAAATAAATTAATTAAAATTTTTTATTTTTTATATTTTTAATAAAAAAATTATTTTGTAATCTTAATATGAAATTTTAGAATACATGATAAAAATCCTAAATTGTATCTAAACTAATCACAAAGTTAAAATAAAGTGTATAAAAACTAAGACTATTAAATAAATATTTTAATTTTTTTTTTATATTAAAGATAGAGAGACTTGAGTAACAATTTTTTAAATGAGTATGAAAAAATTGCCATTTGAGTTATAACTTATTGTTAAATATTTTAATTTATTGTTTATAAAAAAATTTATAATTTAATAATAATAATAAAATATATTTTTTATTCTAAATGTTTTTAAAATTTTTTAAAATTATCCTTAATTTGATTTAATTTTAAGGGCAAAAAACTCAAATAAGCCATGGTGAGAAAAATTGTACATAAATCTGTCAAACCAAAATTTGGTTCATGAATCAACCAATGCACGTTTATATGTAGTTTGACCAGCTCAATTCGAACTCCATTTACATATAATTCGAATCAACTTGATTCGAATTACACACAGTAATTCGAATCAGGGTGATTCGAACTACACCCACGCACGCGTTTCCAAGTAATTCGAATTTGACCGATTATGCTGTTAAAAAATTAATAATTTAAAAATTAAAAATATATATATATTTTATTTCATACATTAAAAAAAAGCTAACAAAATATTTAATTATGAGACTTCTTTAAAATATTAATGAGCTATCAATTCGAATTCCATACAATATTCTTTTATCCATTTTTAATAGCTCATGAATATTTTTTAATAAATTTTTTAATAAATTTATTTAAATTATACTATAAAAAATATTTTATCCTATGCAAAACAATTTTAAAAAAATTGCTTAAAAAATGTTAGGAGTACTATAAAAATTTGTAATGTTCTAATGACTTAGGTAAATACATGCATGTACTCAAATTTTAAATAAAATACTCTACATAGTTAATAATAATTTAGAAATGAAAGAAAATATTTTATTCCATACAAAACAATTAAAAAATATATTTTATTCTATACAAAATAATTTTAAAAAAATTGCTTAAAAGATGTTATGAGTACTATAAAAGTTTGTAATATTCTAGTGATTTAGGTAAATACATGATAAAAATATTTTTTCTTTAATTTCTAAATTATTATTGACTATGTAGAGTATTTCTTTAATGTCCTAAGTCATTAGGACATTACAAATTTTTATAGTACTCCTAACATCTTTTAAGCCATTTTTTAAATTATTTTGCATAGAATAAAATATTTTTTGTGGTATAATTTAAATAAATTTATTAAAAAATATTCATGATAATTCAAGAATGGGCGGAAGAGTATTGTATAGAATTCGAATTGCTCACCATATAATTTGAATCAGAGTGATTCGAACTTCCCCATGCGTAATTCGAATCATGTAATATCTCACCATATAATTTAAATAATTTTTTAATACCATTCCAAGAGTGTAGTTTCTAGTCCCTGGGTATCAAAACTCAAGAATCAATTCCGATTTCTACTTCTTCTGAATTCTGCTGCAAGATTCATTGCCTGGGTCAGAATTTCCCCAGGGTCTTTTCTGCTTCCTTCGAAAATCAAGGAGTTCTTATCCAGCCAAATACCTCACAGAAGGTAAGCTATTCCAATCATGTTGAATCTGGCCTCACTTCCATTTCTCACTGCTGCGACAACATCAATCCACCATTGCCAAGGTTGAAGAAGATTGTTCCTGGGAATTGCACTTGCCATTGGAGAGTTGTTCCATATTTCTGCAATTTGTGGGCAAAAAATAAGCGAATGCAGGGCTGATTCTGGAGCGACAGAGCAACGAGGACAACGCGGATCTGCTTGAGGTATGCGCTCTTGAAGCTTTTCTTTCACCGGTAGGCCGTTGTGAATTAATTTCCAGATAAAAATTCGAATTTTTGGCTGACAGTTAGTTTTCCAAATGGCTTTTCAGATCCCCTTTTCCCTGAATCGTGCATGGAGTATCGCTGAAGTTAGATGGAAAAAGAGATATGCGATGTTGTAGCCAGATTTCACAGAGTACTCACCGGAACTAGTATGTATCCAGATTAGTCTGTCTTTATCCTCTTCAATCTTTGTTTGGCATATTTTGGAACTGGTTTCACTGTTGAAAAGTGCGTTGATTTTGTCCAGGTCCCATTTTCCTGAGGCATCCATCAGTTGTTTCACCCAAAGTAATTGTTGGTTGCCCGGCTCATTTGGTGGAATTTTCATCTCCAAACCAAGGATCTTCCCATATCTTTACCATCCCTTGCCGAGACACTGCGCATTTCACACCCTTTTCGAGGACATTTTTTCCTTCCAAGAGACTGCCATACCCAAGATGGTCTACTCCCTTTTTTTGCTTCAAGGAAGGAGGTTAGTCTGTAGTATTTATTTTTGAAGATTTTGTAGAATAGAGAATGAGGCTTGGTTAATAATCTCCACCCCTGTTTTGCCAACATCGCTAGATTGAAAGCTTTTAGGTCTTTGAATCCCAAACCACCTTCTTGTTTATCTCTGCTTACCATATCCCAGCTAATCCAATGCATCTTCCTTTCATTATGTTTCTGTCCCCACCAAAAGTTCATCATCATCCTATGTAGGTCATCAATTAATGTCTCAGGCAGCTTAAAACAACTTAGCGAGTATATAGGAATAGTAGTGCCAATTGCTTTGATTAGGATTTCTCTTCCGCTGACAGACAATAACTTTCTTTTCCAGTAATTCAGTTTTTTAGTGACCTTGTCCTTCACGTAAGCAAAAGTTTTCTTCTTTGATCTGTGAACCATGGAGGGCAAGCCCAAATATTTATCTTGAGTACCCACATTAGGAACTCCAAGTAGAGCCGCCAACTCGCTCCTTACCTCCCATTGTGTATTCTTGCTAAAAAACACCGCTGATTTATTCAAATTGACTTCTTGGCCGCTTAGGCTATTGTACAGCTCTAGAATGGCTTGTAACTTAATACAACTTTGTTGGTTTGCCTTACAAAATAGGATAGAATCGTCTGCGAATAATAGGTGGTTGATGGATGTGCATCTCCTGTTCAACCGTAGTCCCTGAAACAGGTTATTCTGTTCTCCTTTGTGGAGCAGATAGGAAAGTCCCACTGCGCAAATTAAAAATAGGTATGGAGAGAGGGGATCTCCTTACTGGAGCCCTCTAGTTAGCTTGAAAAGGCCAAATGGTGATCCATCCACAATAACAGAATAAGAAATAGTTGACACGCACTCCTTCATCCACTCTATCCATCTATTACAGAAACCCAATTTTTCCATAACAAACCATACAAAACTCCACTCAACACGATCATAGGCCTTACTCATATCGGTTTTAGAGCTAAGTCACTATCACCATAGGTTTTATTTTTCAGGAAATGAATACATTTATGCGCCACCAGAATATTATCACTAATCAGTCTACCCGAATGAAAGCACTTTGATTATCACTAATAATTCTGCTCATAAGTGGTTGCATTCTATGAACAAGAATTTTAGAAATAATCTTGTAGAAAACTGTGCTTAGACTTATAGGTCTGATTTGAGACATCATCGTAGCATTAGGCACTTTTGGTATCAAGCAAATTTGGGTATGATTAAAACTTTTTAGGATTCTATTACCTCCAAAGAAGCTTTTAGCAGCGCGACAAACATCTCCTTTAATGATACTCCAATAGTGCTGATAAAATTTAGCAGTGAATCCGTCATCTCCTGGAGCTGCTGCAGCATTAATTGAGAACACAGCTTTCTTAATCTCCTCCTCACTGACTGGCCTTGTTAGTCTCCTGTTAGTTTCAGCTGAGATCTTTCTACTTATTCCACCTAAAGCTTCTGCTGGATCACTAAGAGAACTAGTTGAAAACAGACCCTCAAAGTATCTATGTGCTCTCTCGCCAATAGTCTCGGGGGTAGTACACCACTGTCCGTCCTCGTCTTCTAGCTTCTAGATTTTGTTCCTTCGAGTCCTTTCTTGATGTTTGGAATGAAAGAACCTAGTATTCTGGTCACCCCATTGCAGCCAATTCACCCTTGATTTTTCCTTCCAGAACCTTTCTTCCATAGTATAAACCTCTGCCAATTGATCCTCCAGCTGCAGTATTACCTCCTTCTCGTACTCGTTTGGCCGTTCTTTCATTCTTGCTAGTTTGCCTTTTATTTGTTCCATAGTTCTCCTGCTATTCCCTGCCCCTGAAGCTTGCCATTTCACCAGCTCATGCCTGCAACATTTGAGTTTCTGAAACAATTGGAACATTGCCGACCCAGTCACCCTCAATTGCCAATTTTCCTTCACAATTTTATTCACTGCCCCTAACCCACACCATCTCTCCTGGAAGCGAAACCTTCTCTTGCCCCGATGAGCCTCTGGATTAGTGTGGACTAAGAGCGGTCTATGATCTGAACCGTTGTCATCAAGGTGGTTAAAATTAGCCATAGGATACTCTTCTCGTAGTTTTGAAGAGATTAGGACCCGATCCAGTCGCTCCTTAATTGCTCTCTCCTGACCACTTCAGTTCCACCATATATATTTATTTCCAATATATCCTGCATCTATCAATCCCCCCTTGTTGATAAATTCTTGGAACTGCTGCATCGCTTGGGGTGATTTCTCTCTGCATCCCTTCTTTTCATGGGACATCACAATAGCATTAAAATCCCCAGCTACCATGCATCTTTCTCCTGCTTGCTGGATTATAAGGAGAAGGACTTCAAAATGGCCATTGCGAATCTGATCAACACTATGAAGGTGAACTCCTAGTACCTCCCAGAGGCGTTGCTGGTCTGGATCCTCCACTGTGAACTAAATGTAAAAGTCCCCACTGCCTTTCACCAACAGCTTAACTTCTTCTTTCCAAGCGACCACCAAACCTCCAGCTGTACCATTTGCATCAACACAATAGGTTTCTTTAAATCCACATGTACATAACTGACCATTAACATACGAGATTTTATGTTTAGTCTCACATAAAAACATCACCTCGGGGGAATGGGATCTTACAACCCCTTTTATGTTGTGAATTGCCAGGGATTTTTCCAAACCCCGGCAATTCCACATCATCATCTTCATTGCATTCAGGGTGCCATATTTGGGTTGGCACCCTCTCCCCCGTCAACGTTCTTTCCTTCCCTAACACTCCAATCCACCTGCTCTGCTTGCAATTCCATCGCATCTGTTTTTCGTTTTTCCCCTAATACACTGACTATTAGATCTCCCGGCCCTCCTCTTCTAGCCAGATGCTTGATCTTCTGTCTCTTGTTACTCTTCCCATCATTCTTATGAGGTGCACCAATTTAAAAGCTATACTGGTCAATCAAATTGCTTGTAGGGAGGGAAATATCAATTGATGGAACTGAGCTGCTTCTGTTTTCTTCCGGGGTATCTTGGCTCTTACTTTCCTGAACAGTTAGTTTAGCAAAGCTTTTTAATAAACTAACAGGGGTAAGTTTCGCAAACTGTGTTTTTCATTGTCAGGTTGGGTCTTTGGGTTTCTTCTGTCTTTCCAACTCTCCATCCTACCTGTTCAGCTTTCAGATCAAGTCTCCATTTCAATTTCGCCTGTGCTTCTATTTCTGGAGATGCAAGGAGTTGATTGCAATTTCGCACTTCATGCCCAAGAAATCCACAAAAACAGCAATAAACTCCCAGTTTTTCGTACTTCAATTGTATCACACATGTCCTTTTATCTGGGCTAACCACCTTCATGGCTTGTTTGAGCGGTTTCGTAACATCCACCTCCACTCTCACTTTCATAATTCTGTCACCCCTAGCCCTCATTGCAAAGAGATCGACATCTAGGACGCTTCCAATTCTCTCCCTATCCTCCTTGCCGCCTCTATTATTTTACAAATTTCAGGCATATCCCACAGCTGGATTCACATAGGTATTCTCGAGTAGTCATCTTCTGCAATTTTTAATTATGGATTCCATCGTCTTAGATGAATCACAAACTGTTTTATTAGCCATGGGGATCCCCTTTCCACCCTAATCAGATCAGTTTCATTGGCAAAGAAAAACTGATAAATATTGTCTCCATGACTTTTGATTCTGAACCCTTCTGGATAATTCCAAATAGCAGTGAATGCACCTTCGATAGTTCCCATCCCAAACCCCCGATCTGCCATAATTCTCCCCACCAGACTCCTGGAGCAACCCTCAATACCTGATCTCACATCTTCTTCCTCTAACACGACCACTTCCTCATCAGAATCGTTATCATGATCTGATTGTCTCTCCCCTTGATTCGGTAAGATTGACATTGTATTTTGAACACACACCAATTCAATTTTCAATTGACTATGTTAGAATTGTCTTTGAAATTTGTTTGAAACACACACACTATCTCTCACCAATCATCAAAGCCCTAGCACACACCACAAAAAGAAACCCTGACGGCACACAAAACCCTGACGGCACACTGGGTGTTAAAGAGGTAATGAGAAATCTGACAATATGTAAAATGGGTTTGTTATTTAATTCAATAGAAATAAATAATAAATTTAAAAATTCTCATTAAGTTATTTCACATCAAATTTCAAATTTTAAATTCTTTAATTTTAAATTTTAAATTAAAAAAATTTAGTTAGTTATTTTAAAAAAATAACCATTTGAAATCTTAATTTACTAAAGCATTTTACTCTAATATTCTCTTCTTTTTCAATCAGTGGCCACCTTATTTTCATCAATAATCATCCCATTTCATCGTTGCTACTTGGCTTGCCACACGTCACTCACCTTTAATAAAAATAACCATCCACTTAAGGATAAAAATAATCATTTGCATACCTAATGAATTGAACATCGAACATGTTTTAATTATATATAACTAAACTCAATCCAATCAAAATAATCATCTATATAAAAATTAAAATAATCATCTACATACCTACTAAAATAATAATCCTAAATTGACCATTAAAATAGAAAAAGGAAAAGATGAATAAACAGAAGAAACAACTATTGTGTGAAACATAGTTTTCAAGGACTAGGCATGACGAAAGCGACACTGTTATTGTGAAGCATAGGGCTCAAATCTAAAAGAAGCTAACCATGCTTGGATCCAAAGAAGAAGAAGAGCATGGTAGTATCATCAGTGAGAAGAGGCTTGACGGAATGGGAGAAAGCGAAGTTGATTCGGAAGAGAGGCACGCAAAAAAGCAGCAGCAACGTTAGGCTGAACGTCGGTACCATTTGATGGAATAAATTAATTTCAATAATGCATATCATCCATATTAAATCACCAAAAATATAACATAATGCGGAAGCGTACCTTTACTCATAAGAGTCCGAAATTGATGGAAGAATTTGGATCTTGTGGTTTTTTCGATCTTTCTCAACCAAAGCCTTCTGTATCCCTAGGCGATTGAATTGTGACTCTTTTGATGGGAAAAGAGTAATAAAGGCGGCTTTAGTATATTGGGGACCGAAACCCTGAAGGCCTGAATTCATAAACATGAATCATATGATCGGAAGAGTTTGGATCTTGGTTCTTTCGATCTTCCTCAACCAAAGCCGTCTTTATTGCTCTTTCCCCATCAAAAGAGTTATAGTTCAGCCGCCTACACGTTGGGCTGATCGGCGGAGGTGAAGATGGTGTCGGTGGGAGGATGTGGCGGTCGGTATGGCCGGCGAGGAATTTAGTGACGCGAGGTGAGGACCAGAAAAGATGACGATGGATTTTGAACGTGTATTAGAGATTATGGTAATATTAGAAACAACCATACATAAAAATGAGTTTAAATACTAATTCTAATTTTTTAAATTTTAAAATTTGAAATTAAATAATTAAATAATGATCTAATTTTTTTGTAATTTTATCTTTTTTTTAATCCATTGTACACAAATAATATTAGTTCTCAATACTTTTAGTTTTAAAATTTTTTAAAAATGTTTAGAAAAAAGACATAATTTACTTTAATAATAATAATAATAATAATAATAATAATAATAATAATAATAATAATAATAATAATAAATAAATAAATAAATAATTTATGTATAAAATTGGTAACTAGGAACTAATATGTTTATCATATCCTCTGCATTAAATTATACTCTGAAAATAATATTCATGCATTCTTTTTTTGGTAGCTAATATTCATCCATTATTACATTTATACTTATCTAGAAGTTTAAACCAAAAGACTGAAACAAACAAATCAAAATTTGTTTTACTATTTTTTATTAAAAAAAATATTTTTATTAAAATTTAAATATATTTAAATACATCTTTAAAAAAATATTTTTATTAAAAAATAAATATATTTTTTTAAAAGACTAACAATATCTTACTTTTAAAAATAGCAGAAAAAACAAACGTTTTTATATTTTAAAATATTTATAAAAAAATCTATTCAAATTTAAAATAGTTTTGGTTTATTAAAAAATTATTTTTAAAAAAATAAAATAAATAAATATTTTTTGAAAAACAAATACAGACTCTCTTTTAACAGATCCACCATCGTTTTCCTTATAAAGTATTAAAGGCCAAACTATTATTCTTCACCACTTAACAATAGTTAGCTAGCAATGGCTACTCTCACTTGTTCCGTTGCTGAGCTTCAATCACTTCTTATCAACAATGGAGGCAACACTTCCATAGCAACAGAAACTGCCAAATACATATGTGGAAGATTTGATGCTATCTCTAACAACTTTCTTGACACAAACCATGCAGTGGACAACACATACCTTCTCTTCTCTTCATACCTTGTCTTTGCCATGCAGCTTGGCTTCGCCATGCTGTGTGCCGGATCGGTTCGCGCCAAGAACACCATGAACATAATGCTTACTAATGTCCTTGACGCCGCCACCGGCGGCATCTTCTACTATCTTTTTGGCTTTGCCTTTGCCTTTGGCTCCTCGTCCAACGGTTTCATAGGCGAACATTTCTTTGGCCTAACGCAGTTCCCGTCCGAGTCCTTGTCCTTCGACTATGCAAACTTTCTTTTCCAATGGGCTTTCGCCATCGCCGCTGCCGGCATAACAAGTGGATCCATAGCTGAGAGGACGCAATTCGTTTCCTATTTGATATACTCTTCGTTCTTGACGGGGCTAGTTTACCCGGTCGTTTCGCATTGGTTTTGGTCGTCCGACGGTTGGGGAAGCCCTGCAAGGGCTGATCCAGGAACACTACTGTTTGGTTCGGGAGTCATTGATTTTGCTGGATCAGGTGTTGTTCACTTGGTTGGTGCTGTTGCTGGATTTTGGGGTGCCTTTATTGAAGGACCAAGGATTGGAAGGTTTAATCATGAGGGAAAAGCTGTGGCTATGAAGGGACATAGTGGTACTTTGGTTGTTTTGGGAACGTTCTTGTTGTGGTTTGGTTGGTACGGATTTAACCCTGGCTCGTTTCTCATCATCTCCAAGGCTTATGGTGAGTGTCTATGATTCACAAAAATGCTTTAATGTCATTAAAAAATACTATCTATTTATTAAAATTAATAATTTTATATTTATATATAAATACATGTATAACTTCATTCATTTTTAATGTTTTTAGTGTACATCAAATGTTTATGTTCATGTAGCTGGATTGAATTTTTTATTTTTTATTTAACCCTTTTTTTCTTGTAACTAATGTTTTGGAAATAAAATCGAAAAAATATTCAATTTGGTCCTTAAAATTACACTCGAACCTTAATTTAATCTTTGAAATTTTAATTGTCTCGATTTAGTTTCTAACCTTTTTAATTGACTCTGTGACCGAAATCACCACAAGGATTAACGTGATTAAAGTTTAAAAAATTTAGAAACTAAATTGAGGCAATTGAAACTTAAATAACTAAATTGAATCTCGAATATAACTTCAGGGACAAAGTGGGTATTTTCTCAATAAAATCTTTTGTGATTTGATTTGATTAAATTTAAATTCAAAATAAAATCAGTTTGATAATACCCTATTTTTTTATAATCAGTTGAAATTTAAATTCAATTTTTTTTCTTGCGGACACTCTTATGTTTTCATTAAATTTGGTTTTAAAAAAATGTATTATTATTTGATTAATGCTATAAATTATCGATTAATTGTTATGTTTATTGCATACATAAAAAATTAGTCATTAAATTAGACACTAGTATAAAAGGAGAGGACTAACATGATATGTAGGGAGTAATTGATGCATATTTAAAAGGCCTATAAACTTATTCTCTTAAAAGTTTTTTATCAAACACGTGGCATTCAACCGCCAGTTAATTTCTCACTGAATCCGCGTTTATCTGAGTTCAAGATTTGAACTCTTCCAACCTTTGATATCCCAAAAAAATTTCATATTCACATATAGTAAGCATTTAACACTTGGATTTGTATAATGTTGGAACATAGGTAAAAGTGGTTCTTTCTATGGACAATGGAGTGCAATTGGTAGGACTGCTGTGACAACAACACTTGCAGGTTGCTCAGCAGCATTGACAACTCTTTTTGGCAGACGTTTGCAAACTGGTCACTGGATTGTCACAGACGTTTGCAATGGCTTGCTTGGCGGATTCGCCGCCATCACTGCCGGCTGCTCTGTAGTAGACCCTTGGGCCGCAGTCATATGCGGATTCTTCGCGGCTTGGGTGTTGATTGGATGCAACATTCTAGCTGAGAAATTCAAGTATGATGATCCCTTGGAAGCCTTCCAACTCCACGGTGGATGCGGCGTCTGGGGGATCATTTTCACTGCGTTGTTCGCGAAAAAGGAGTATTTGAATGAGGTCTTTGGAGGGCCAATTGATAGGCCTTATGGTTTGTTGATGGGAGGAGGTGGAAGGCTTTTGGCTGCACATGTTGTTCAGATTTTGGTTATTGTTGGTTGGGTTAGTGTTACAATGGGAGCGTTGTTCTTTGTTTTGCACAAGTTGAAGCTTTTGAGGATATCATCTGAAGAGGAGATGGAAGGTTTGGACTTAACTAGCCATGGTGGAATGGCTTATGAGTATCATCATGGTGAACTTGAGCTTCTACAGAAACGTTCGATTGAAGGAACAAGGATAGATCCTTAGATGATGTGTTTTTGTTAGGTACATTTTCTTTTTTTGGTATTTTGTTTTCGTTAGTTACTTGTTATTGGTATCTTGGTAAACAGTTGTGTTTCCTTTTAGTTGTTAACTTGATGGATTCTAAGTTTCAGTGTTTTTGTTCCGTTATAGTGTTCATGTTTAAGAGGATTTTTTTAAATAAATAATTTGTAGCGTATTTACCAATTTTGCAACGAGATATATGTATATTTATTAATGTGACTCTTATAATGAGCAAATTACCGAATATGGATAAGAAAGATTTAGACACAAATAAAAACAATCATAAAAGATAAAAATAACCAAAAAAATTCAAAAGATAGTATTATTTTGATAAAAATGACTAAATATAGCAGATATATTTTTGAAAAAGCTGAGAATTTGTTGGCAAGCATATAAAACACACAAGCTTGAGTTGTGATGGTGAAAAAATATATGCAATGGGTTGGTGCAACGTTAAGATTCGCTAATCAAATTTATATGGACATGGTCACAAAATTAATATCAGTGTACAATTCTACTGGATGAAGCATCATGCTTCCTTCATAGGCCTTTGCTTTATGCCAAATGCAATCCGTCACGCCCTATCCCACAAAATCAGTTACTTTGAGTTTGGCCTAACATGACAAGAATTTCCAATCAATACTAAACAAGCATCTGGAATCTTCTGCAATATAGGTTTCCTTTTATGTTGTAAAGTGTTCAGAAAATGCTTTTGGCTGCTTGCATGTGCTGCAGTCCCATTTGCCTTTGGTAATATGTAACTGCCTTATTTCCTTTGTGTATCCTTTTCCCTCATTACTTTCTTCCGGCATTAACCATATTTGAACAACTTTCCCAGATTTTCCTTTGCTCTCAATTTGTCATTTTCCTTCAACATTTAGAATGAAAACATTAATATAATAATGTTTGTTATGATCAACAAAATATCAGATATATAACTGTAATTATTGCTTGACTTTGCTTACAAAATCCTAGGTACTAGGATGAAACAAAGTGGAAAAAAAGAAGCCACTGTAAACAGTGAATAAGCCACATTTGAATTCAAACTCAATAGACAAGAAAATGAAATCCTTGTTAAACTGAAATCTTAGTTGCTATATTTGATAGAAAATTCAAACAACAACAAGTCTTTCTTCATATTGACATTACTGTTTCCAAATGATATACTAGGTATATACATATAAAGCCAAGAACACAAATTTAAACCACAAATAGTGAGTGAAGAAAGATTAATTCAAACCAATCTAATAGAATTATCTTTCTTTTGCTATTGACTTTAGGTTTAACCACTTCTATGGGAGAAGTCACAGTAGATTGTACCTAATTCGGATTTATCATGGAGCTTGAACCACCTCAAGAACAAGCTGCATTTCCAATTTTGCAGTCAACATGTGTCTTAGAATCCTTAGGCATTCTTCTCCTTGTTTATCCAAATTACTCTGCCTCTTCGTTTCCTACTTCATCCAAAGAACATACCTACAATAGTCCACTTTGACGCTCCATTTGTAAGTTCAGCTATAGATCAAGCCCATGGTTGAACTGGGAAATTCAGTTTACTCTGGTTGAATATAACGACAGTTCCATGAAATCCAAGAGTAACATAACATCAACAAATAACTCATGTAATAGGTATAGTGTCACTTCATTAAGGTAACAAATAACCCCTCATTTTATCAACAAAGTCTGAGTGTCTAAACTAATCATCACAATTTAGTGACATGCACAAGCATTAAAAATTACAAATTATAGAACCAGAAAATATATTTAGATAACATGCAATAAGTTTAGGAGAGAATGAAAGACATTACCTGTTGGAAGATGTTGGACAGAAAAAGCAAGCATACTCTTCCTGAGTCATGAAATCCAATATCCATCAACATTGATGTTGCGGACGTGGGACATTTTGGACAAAATTAACGGGTCCTTCTTCTGCCACCGTCTCCGCAGCAAAGAACCTCGACTGAAGGCGAGCATTGACAGAGAGGAAGGAAAGCTTTTCCCCGCAACATCCTGGAGGTTGGGACAACGATCTATCAATAGCTTCTGGAGATTGTCAAGTCCCTTGCAGTCCAAGATTTCTAGAGTTGGAAAGCTTCGCAGATGGAGTCTCTCAAGGGAGGGCGGCAGGCAACCGTCCATGGGAAAGATATTGATGTTATCATAAGGATGTTCAATGTCAAGATGTGTAAGACAGTGATCACACAAGTCCATGGATGCTAGGTATGTCACCAGCTTCTTGCAACTCTGGATTTGAAGCTCTCTCAGGTTAGGTGGCAAACCCCCTTCGAAGAACGATTCAATTTCTGGGCAATCTCTTAGGAAGAGATATTCTAGTTGGGGTGCAACCATCTGGAAAGACTCAAAACTAGGGCAGTTGTCGATGTGTAAAGAGCAGAGACTTGAAGATGAAGCAGCAGTAGGATCTGATGTCTCAATAGACCTCATATTTTTACAGGATGAAATTGTAATTTTAGTTAAATTTGGAAAGCTTGTGAATGAGAAGGACACGAGAGAACAACAACTGCTGGATATTGATAATGACTGCAACGACTCGTGCTGCTGCTGTTGTGGCGGCATTGGGAACTCTAGATACGGACAACCATGAATGTCCAAGTTTTGCAATGCAGAGGGCAAACATGCTCCGGGAAATGATATGGACGAACGACATCTTGAGATGCTTAAAGATTGTAGACAGTTTAGTTGGTTGCGTCCAATGGCCTCAAACACCGCCTCTACTCGTTGGGTTCCTTCAACAGATAACTCTAGCATTGCATCTGCTCTTGGAAGAGTGAAAGCAAGTTGGTCACATTGACGAATGCAAAGGCTTTCCAGAGCAGGTAGTTGGATGGGCAAATCTCCCCTTAACTTAGGACAGTATCGCATTGATAGCACCCTAAGCCGAGGAAAAGCATCCAACTCAAACTCAGATGAAACTGAAAGCCACTCCTCCCAATGATACATGTTATAAAAACTGAGAGTTTCAAGCATTGGAAAGGGCGCCCCACAAGAAGAAGAAGATTCATCATCTTTGTAAAACTCGGCACCGATGCGCGTTAACTTGAAAAACTCGCTGAGAAACAAGTGCTTCAAAGAGGGTAGCTGTCCAAGTGAAGGAAGCTCAAGACAATTGCTGCAGCCATCCAAGTAGATTTCGGTCATGTTTCTGTAGGAAGAATGTCCTAGCCAATTTGGAAATGTTTGACCCTTGTAGTCATCGATTGATAGCTCTCTCAGGTTTGTGTGAGGCCTTAAATTGTTGAGTATATCTTGAGAATCAGCCATATGATTGTTTGATGACCAAGTCAAATATAGATGCCTAATCTTCTTCTTCTCGGCAATTCTTGCCTCCGAAGCTTGATCACCATCAATGACATTCTCTAGTTGGCAAATGCGAAGCGACTCCTGAATATTTGTGAGAGCTCCCAATTCTTTAATTCCATTATTCTCTGCATGCTTGCCGACGATGTAGTCACTTAAAAACTGCAAATCCTTCATTTTGCTTATTCCTTTGGGCATCTCTTTAAGACCAGCTCCTTCAATATCAAGATGACGTAAATTTACAAGATTTTGCATATTCTTGGGTAGCTCCATTAGCAAATGACAATCATTCAACTTCAATGTCTGTAGATTGTACAGATTACACAATTCCTCAGGCAATGTCTCTATAGGTGTATTCGAGAGATCCAGATAACGCAGATAAATCAATTCACCTATTGAATCGGGTAATGAATAAAGAGGAAAGGTATTAAATGACAAAACTCTTAAGCACTTCAACTCTGATACAAAGACATGAGGAGCATTTTCCATATTGAACGGATCCTTTAGACCCAAATTTATTTCAAGAAATGTCCTCACATCTTTTACTCTACCACAAGCTTCCACGAGTTGCGAGAAGGGATAGTTTCCTCTTGAGTTATGCAATAAATGACGAGTTTTATTGCTGATCCCGATGTTTTCTTCATGTTTTTCAGCTCTAAAATAGAATCCTCCAGCATAAATTGTTGCCAAATCATGCATGATATCATGAATCACATAGAAGCTGTCATCAGTGCTAGAGGACTGAAAAAAGGATCTCGCAACCAATTGATCGAAATATTCACAACCAGTTTCTTCCAGAGTCTTTTTTCCTTTTGGATGTAAAAGTTCTTCTGCCATCCATAGCAAGACCAGCTCATCTTTATCAAATTCAAAATCCTTTGGAAACAAAGAACAATAAACAAAGCATCGCTTTAGATTTGAAGGAAGGTAATGATAGCTAATTTTTAGGGCAGGAATAATCTCATCATTCTGATCTTCAAAAACTTCCCATAGTTCACTTTTCAATACACTATCCCAATCCCTTTCATCATAGTTTATTGTACGTAATAAGGAACCAAGGGCCTCTACCGCCAAAGGTAGCCCTTTGCACTTTTTGACAAGTTCTCGACCAACCGATTCTAGAGTTGAATACTCCTTCGATGCAGTAGAAAGAAATACACGTTTCACAAAAAGTGACCAACAATCTTTCTCTGACAATAAACCAAGCTTGTATGCTGAAATAGTTTTCACTACATCGGCAACATTATCATTTCGAGTTGTTACAATAACCTTGCTTCCCTTTTTCCCATATTGAAAAGGTTTTTGAAGACTTTTCCAGTTTCTGGAATTATCAATCCACACATCATCCAAAACAATTAAGAATTTCTTCCCCATTAACTTGTCCTTCAAACCAGTTTGAAGTAAACTCAAATCATCCTCGTTACAAGAACTAGCTCCTGCTGCTTTTATTAAGGTCTTTGTAACCTTGGCAATGTCAAATTGGTCAGAAACACACACCCATGCTCTAATGTCGAATTTCCTCTCCACTCTGACATCATTGTAAACCAACTGAGCCAAGGTAGTTTTTCCAACTCCGCCCATTCCCACAATGGGAATCACAGATATGTTAGCATCACAGGTATCATCTAACAACAATTCTATGATGGCTTCTTTGTCATTATCCCTTCCAAATATCTCAGAACTTTCAACTAGAGATGATTGAATTCTCCATGACATGTCCTCCAGATCTTTGGCAATCTCTTCTTTTAGACCAAGATCATCTTTCTCTTCAACAATAGACTCCAGTTTATCAACTATGTCTTGCGTGCTATTTACTACCCCCATTTCATCAACATCACAGTATTCCACGATTGAATCAACATAGTGAGACCAGGAAGAAGAGTTACCTGGATCCCTTTGAATGGGAGTGGCAGTGGCAGCTTTAGTACAGAGTTCATCAAGCAAGTCATCAGCCATATAGAGAGAATCTTGGAGATCAACAAGCCACTTCTTCACTTCTTGGTCTTTGATCTGCTTCTGCTCAGCATCATCAAGCACAGGTCGAACGGCACGGAGACATGCCTTCAACTTTTGAAGCAACTTCTGGTCAGCTAGCTTCCTTGCTATTGGGGTTGAGTTGACAGAAGATAGCTTGTTCAAAACAGCATCAACAAAGGAAGCGAGATAAGCTCTACCCTCAAATTTCGCAACCATGATTCAGGACAAGAGATTACAACAAGCAAAAAGAAAAGAAGAGTGGTTGCAGCTAGATTGCAATGTAAACAGATGTTTGATTTTTTTCTCAAGCACAAGAGAAACTGTTTGCGGTTTGCTTTGCACTAAATATGATATGTTTTTTTGCTAAGTATTATATTATTTGTGTAGATAAATAATAGAGGGTAGTTTCTTCCGAATGAAATTGACTTCATGTGCTACTTTCACGTGGCTTACTATGTGGACATGCCAACCATTAATAATTCCCTTCACATGTCCATGTATTTAGTCAATGCTTCTTGAGATTGATACTCTCTAGCAAGTGGAAATCTTTAACTTTTCTTTTTGGTGACTTAATATTTGTTTTTTGGTATTATCAATAATAAGTTTCTATATTATATACTCCACGGTACTCTCTAGTTGGTAGATGATATATTTTGTTTGAAGGATCAATAGATGCTGAGAAATATGTTAATCTATGAACACATGTGAAAAGAAATGCGGTTTGACATGATTTTTGGTTTTGCAAACCCCAATTGGCTGTGCTTATATCGAATGAGAACAGATTTACAATGTGAAAAGATGGCATTGTCACATAATTTATTTGAGTATAAAAGCATTGAAAAGACCTATTTTATAATATATTAAACAGATATTTAAAAAAATGATAGAATGATCTTTGACAATTTATAATTTTATATGGCTTGTTTTGGTGAATTTCTAAAAAAAAAATATTTTTTGAGTTATTTTTTTAAAAAATATTTTTTAAAAAAGTAAAAGTAATCTTATATTTGGATATCTCATACAAAAAGATCTTTTTATCTATCAGTTAAAATTATTTTTTGTTTATTTATTATGTGAAAACATCTTTTTTTTTTTGAAAAAAGATCATTTTAAAAAAATGTAAATTGTAGCTTCTAAAAAATGATTTTTTTAATATTTTTACTTTTACTACTAAAAATTTACTAAACACACTAAAAAAAATTTATTGAAAAAATATCTTTTTCTATCACCGCACCCAAACAAGCACATAATATGTAACATCAGCATTTTGGTCCAAATATCATTTTTTTTTTCCTTTGCTTTTTGCTGTATCTAAAGTTGGACTATTTGTTTTCATTTCTCATTTTCACATTCTTTTATTATTATTATTCCTTCTTATGTCACTATTCTGTGAAAAATATTGATGAGAATTTTATTGATCACATAATGGTTCAATCAGCAGGTTTGTTGCTTCTTAATTCACTAAACAGAAATAATATCTTGGAAATATTAGAAGTGTGAGACACGATACATTGACTAAACAGAGTTATAAAATATATGAATGGTTATGACTTGTGATTTGTTAGGACTACTAATTCGGTTGTGGTGTTACTACAATGCCAATTACAATGCGGTTCATGATTTTACTCGGCATAATAACCACGAGTAGAAACTAATTTTGTGATTATCTTAGAATCTTCACAGTGCTAAACCCAACAGACGGCAAAACAAGTTTACAATTTTTTCGCACCCTAAAATTTAGAACCTCAATTAACTTCGGAATTCAACTAATTAGCAACAAATTGAGAGCAAATAACAAGGGAAAAGTTTAGAGAAGCAATGAGAAAACTTACAGTAGGGGCAAAGAGGGTAAGCAACGCAGAAGCAGCAGCGTGGCGCTTGCAACGGCAGTAAGGGTGGCAATATGTACTCTATCTGTGGGTATTCAACCCGACCCCATTCGATCGGGTAGGGTTGTCAACTCGATCCGCAGCGGGTTGGATTCTCGTGCGGGTTAGGTAGGGTACGGGTTGAGTCACAACCCTACCCGACCAACCCGCACCCTATATATGTATATATTATATATTTATATAAAAGTATGTTTCAAGTGAATATTGAACCAAATACATCTCACTAAATGTAAAAGATCCTTAGCCACTAAAAGAAGATCATTAATTGATAATTTAATATTTTTTTTTATATAAAAGTCAGTTCTATTTTAAATTATCATGAAGTTATATAATAATTTTACATCTTTTTTGTAACTCGCGGGTAAAGTCGGGTACCCGCGGGTTGAAAATGGATAGGGTTAGGATTGGATATTCTCAACCCGCGAGTAGGGTAGGGTTGAGTTTATATAAAAATCTCAACTCCCGGATAGGGTTAGGGTTAGCTTCAAACCCTACCCTACCCTACCCATTGCCACCCCTAAACGGCAGTGGCATTTTAGTATTCTAGGTTGCTTTTGTTTTTTATTACAATAAGTTGATAACAAAACACAAAAAATTTGGTAATAAATTAAAATAAATTATATAAATTTAATTTATTTTTATTTTTTTTCATTTAAAAAATTTAAAAATAAAAATATAATAATAAAAAATATAATTATAAAAAATTAATAAGAATAATAAAAAAAGGGATAAGTACGATTTTGGTCTCTAACGTTTTGGTCCAGAATCGAAATCGTCCCTCTTGTAATTTTCGAATTAAAATCGTCATTAACGTTTTTTTTGTATTAAAATCGTCATTTTTAATAAAATTTTTAATTTAATTCCTAAACTACCCCTATTTTAATAAAAAAATAAAATTAAAAAAAAATAAAAAAACACGTTTTGGGGGAGGGGGAGAAAGGAAACGCGTTGGGGGTGGGAGGAGGGGAGAAAGGAAACGCGTTGGGGTGGGGGGAGAAAGGAAACGCCGCGCCACCATCGCCGGTCCGCCCACGAGCCGCCGCCAGAACCACGACCAGAGGAAGACGTCGCCGTTCATGCATGCTCCTGCCACCGCGTTGGGGTGGGGGAAAGGAACCACCCAGCCGCCGCCGCCATTCACCTTCTGCATCTGCTTCTTTGTGCTTGAATTTGTTGATTTGGTTTTGTGTTGAATTTGTTGATTTGTTGGCTTTATTGATTTGTTGCTTCTTTGTGCTTTCTGTTTCTGCTTCTTTCTGTTTCTGCTTGTGGGGGTGCTGGGAAGGGAAGGGAAGACGGGCAGGGGGGTGACGCGGGGTGGGGGTGCGGGTGGGGGTGCGGGGAAGGGAAAACGGGGGGGGGTGACGTGGGGTGGGAGTGGGGGTGCGGGGAAGGGAAAACGGGGAGGGGGAGGGGACGCGGGGTGGGGGTGGGGGTGGGGGAGGGGAGGCAGGGAGGGGGACGGCGGCGGCGTTGGTGGTGGTGCTGGTGGTGCTGGTGGTGGTGTTGGTGGAGGTTGTGGCGGTGGCGGTGGTGTTGGTGTTGGTGGTGGTGATGGTGGTGGTGGTGGAGGAGGTGGAGGAGGAAGTAATTATGTTGATAGTGGTGAGGGTATTTTTGTCCAAAAAAAATAAAAAGGACGATTTTAATACGAAAAAAAACGTAAAGGACGATTTTAAATCCAAAATTACAAGAGGGACGATTTCGATTCTGGCACAAAACTTTAGGGACCAAAATCGTATTTACCCCTAAAAAAATAAAGTGTATCTTTTGTTAGTATTTTGTATTTTTTTATTAAGATGGATATAAAATACATTAATTTAATATCTCTGGACATAATATTTCTATTCATGTCTTATCTATCAAATACGATTTTATATTTATGTGTTTCTGTCTCAATGTCTTGTTTTTATAAACAAACGTAGTCATAATGTCTAATCTAAAATTTATTCGAGAATTAGCTTAAATATGGACTGTATTTAAATTGAATATATGTAGTGTGACAGTTTAGTTCATGATAAATTTTAAATACCAACACTTTTATTTTGTTATTAGTTAGTATGGGAGAACTAATTTAAAAATTTTAAAAAATATTAGTTTTTATTAAAGAACGATATAAATTAATTTATCTAATTTTTTACTAAAATTTAATATAAAATTTGATATATCTATTAAAATAAAATAGTAGAAATTGGTTTAATAATTAAAATTTATTGAGAATTAAATTATCTAGTTACAATTTTTTTAGAAACTCAATTGGAATATTATTCTAATTTTAAAAATAGTAAAACACTTAAATTGGATATTTTGATTTTTAATAAACTTTTATTATTTTATAAGTCTTTAAAATAAATTAGTCATTTTTTGTGATAAAGATTAATTTGTCTTATACTAATATTTATTGGTTCATTGGTTAACTTTGATTTAGTTTTCTATACTACTGGTGTTTTCCTTTTCAAGTTGTTTACTGCTTTAATTTGAAGGAATTATAAATTTTGGTTTAAGTTGTGATTGAAATTTTTTTCATTTGGGTGTTCTTTACTTTTTCCTGTAAAGCTTAGTTTTTAATTCTTTGAACATACATGTTTAAGTTATTGTTTTCAACAATGATGATTCTTAGATATTTCTTTTTTTATTGTTTTGTTTTAAATGTTTCTATGGGTGTTGTGTTGTTGCTGTATTTTAAATGTTTCTTTGATTTGTTTTTTTGTCCGATCAGTACTTAGTGCTTGTTCTTGGTTGATCGGTTTTGTTCATTGTCTATGTTGCTGCTGCTCAATTTAAGATATATAACTTATAACATGCATTATAATATTTGTATTGATTTGTTGTTCGAGGACCTGCACACCGATTTGAATTCTTTCAATTAAGCTTTTCATGTTTAGGGTGTAAGATATGTTTAAAACTGTTTTTGCATACAAAATAAATGTGGTTTAATAATTTCTAACAGATATAACTTATTGTGAGATAAGTTAGAGATTACTTTAAAATTGTTGAGAAGAAAAGGAGATTATTCTAGAATTATCGTTCTCAAAAACAAAGCAGTTGGAGAGTTAATAATGCTTATTTAGTATTTTTTTTTTCTGTTAATTATTGTGGAAACTTGTTAAAATTAGTTTAAAAATTCTGTTAGTTTTTGTTAAAGTATGTTAATTATTGTGTAGATCTTGTTAAAATTATGTTTAAAAATTTTATTAATTTTAATTAAATAGTGTTTATTTATATTTTATTTATTATTTTATTATAAAATAGTTATTCTAACTAAATCATAATTGAACCGATTAAATTAGTAAATCAATAAACTAACCACTAAAACGATTTGATGATCGATTCAATTTTCATAATCTTAGTTCTTTATTTTGGTTTGCAGGAGTTCCATTTCCTGACTCCAAGAAAGCATTCTCCTCGTTAACAACTGGTGTTCTTTCTAATTTGAACCGTCGCACTAACATTTTGTTTGGATATTGGAAAGAAAATGAAAGAAAAGAAAATAAGAAGAAAAAAATGAAAGAAAAAGTTGAGTTATTTTTGTAAAAGAAAATAAGAAAAAAAAAATGAAAGAAAAAGTTGAGTTATTTTTGTATTGTTTGGATGAATAGAAAATAGATGGAAAGAAAATAAAGAGAATTTTTTTTTTGTTTGGAAAAAAAAAATAAAAAATCATAATAATATAAAATTATATTAATACGCTTATTATAAAATAAAGTATAAATATTTTTATTTATTCATATTTTATTATATTTTATAAATATTATAATTTTATATATTTAATTTAAATTATTTATCTAATATATATAATGTTCAAATATAAATCTCTATTATAATAATATATTAAAATTAAATTTATATTAATAATTATTAATAATAATATAACTAAAGATAGTATTAGAAATATAAAAATATAGTATTTTTTTATTTTTTTGCTTGTAATATCACACAAAAATTTTCTTTTCTTCCTATTTTTTTTTATATACAAACAAAAAAAAATATCGCTTTTCATTCATTTTTTTTCTATTCATTTTCTATCAAACCTAACATAGTGTAAAGGATCTTTTGGGCTGCGCATCATCTACTTTCTCTCCTCCGTCTCCATGCATCCAATCCTCATCTCTTGGGACAAGTGAGGTGTCTCCAGAAAAATTCACTCTCTCCTCTTTCTTTTTGCACCTTCTTTACCTTTTTGTTCATCTGATCTTGTTCTTGTATAAGCTGCCATGGTTTATGAGCACGCGAATGTCCTCCTCGGACGTGGCCGGCTAAAAAAACAGGGCAAGGGAAGGTTGAGAGAAAAAACATAAACTTTTTGGTCAAACCAAAATTTAACCAAGCCAAAGATGCTTCGAACACAATCCAATTCAAACCAAAATTGGAATATTTGTGGGATGGAGTAATTTCCAGTGCATTCTATTTTTTTTTTTTTTGCCTCAATATTGTCTATTTCTAACTGCAGATCCAAAAAACAAGTTTATTGGGCCAACTCCAAATCCAAATAAACAGCCAAGGCTTCTACATCTCTGGGCAAGAGAGACACGGGTACTCTCCAAGTGGCTGCCAGCATCACCGTGCCATCAGAATTGCGAGACCACACTATCTTTGGCCATTGTCCGCTCGTGCCTCATCGCATTTCAACTTGTAGAAAGGAGACGAAGGAGGTTGCCAAGTCGCTGCGTTGGTGCTCCAAGCAAAAATTGAGGACCCTCGGAGGAGGATTTACCTTTCAAAGGATCTTCCATGGAAAATGTTGGTGTTGAAGCTGATTGATACTTTAGGATACAGATGCTGGCTGGGACCTTATAACATGGTAAGCTCTCATGACCTCATATTCTCCAGTTCTAGAATCCTTCAAATTGAATTTATCTGGTTGTTGGTTGATATCAATTGGTAAACTAAGAATTTGGTATGCTTCAAAACTAAGAAAAACCTGTCTGATGTGTCGTTCTTGCCATTGTAAAATTCCTGATTGATGAGGGAATCAACTGCAGTTCCTCCTTCTCCAAATGCAAGTGGTTCTTCCTGAGCCAATGCGCCGTAATCCACCTTGTTAGAAACAAGAGACCAAACTAAAGAAAGTGTTTTGTGTATGTTCAGTCTGATGAAAAGTACAATATACAAGGGGTATTTATAGGTGCTAAATGAATCAAAGTAATAAAGACATAGAATTCTATAATTAATATACAGATATATTATATAAATATAAACGATACTAATTGATCTAAATTGACTCTAATGATTCTCTAACATCCCCCATCAAACTCAAGTGGGAGCTAAGGATACCAGCTTGAGTTTGGATAATAAAGTCCGGAAACGAGTCGGGTGATGAGCTTTCGTGAAGATATCAGCAGTCTGATCCAGTATTCCAACAGCAATGAGACGAACAGCATCAATAAGGATACGTTGCCGAACAAAGTGACAATCAATTTCAATGTGTTTGGTGCGTTCATGAAACACATCATTATGTGCAATCTGAATAGCACTGCGATTATCACAAAAAATATCAGTAGGAGACGATTGAGGAGCACCCAGATCTTTGAGAAGCCAAAGAATTGAGATAACCTCAGCAGTGGTATCAGCGAGGGCACGGTATTCAGCTTCTGTGCTTGAGCGAGCAGTGAACGTTTGCTTCTTAGCACGCCAAGAAATGAGAGCGTCGCCAAGAAACAAACAGTAACCAGTAGTAGAACGACGATCAGTGGGATCACCAGCCCAATCAGCATCGGAGTAAGCCTAAAGAGACAAAGAGGAATGAGCAGAAAAATAAAGGCCATGAAATAGAATGCCTTTGATGTAGCAAAGAATGCGAAGAACTGCCGCATAGTGAGTAGTATGAGGAGCTGACAAGAACTGGCTAAGTACATGAACCGGATAGGCGATGTCTGGTCGGGTGACAGTCAAGTAGACGAGACTCCCAACTAACTGTCGGTAGAGAGTCGGATTATCCAAAACAATGCCATCCATAGGGGTAAATCGAACATTAAGCTCAAGAGGAGTAGACTCAGTGCGACTATCTGTAATCCCAGCGTGAGCAAGAAGATCTGAAGCATACTTAGCCTGAGATAGATAGATGCCATCATCGGTGGCGATGACCTCGAGACCAAAAAAATAGCTGAGAGAACCAAGATCTTTCATCTCAAAGGTACGGTGAAGTGAGGCCTTGAGATCAGAGATACCATCAACATCATCTCCAGTAATGATCATGTCATCAACATACAAAAGTAGAAGAACAACTCCACGTTCGCTTTTATGAATGAAGAGGGCATTCTCATGAGGGCTAGAAGTAAAACCAAGACTGCATATGGTAGTGCTGAACTTGTCAAACCATTCACGAGGAGCTTGCTTAAGTCCATAAAGTGTATTGCGAAGGAGACAAACCTTACTAGAAGGACAAGGATATCCCGGAGGTGGTTTCATATAGACTCTCTTTTTCAAATCCCCATTAAGAAATGCATTCTTCACATCCATCTGACCGAAAGACCATTTTTTAAATGCAGCAATGGCAAGAAGAGTTCTAACAGACGTAAGACGAGCGACAGGAGCAAAAGTCTCTTCATAATCAATACCATACTCTTGCGTATAACCTTGAGCAACCAGGCGGGCCTTATAACGGTCAATAGAGCCATCAGAGTGAGTCTTGATCTTGTATACCCATCTACTGTCTACAACTTCCTGATCAGAAGGAGGATCAACCACATCCCAAGTGTGTGCCTTTTCAAGTGCCTGTATTTCTTCCTGCATTGCTTGTTGCCAATTTGGATTTGTGGAGGCTTCTCTGAATGACTTAGGTTCATGTTGATGAAGGATAGTAGAAAAACAATGATAATCAAGAAGATGAAGAGGAGGATTCCTTACCCTAGAAGAATGAGCGGGAGGAGGAGGCATGATGGTAGGAGCAGGATCATCGTCCGGTCTGGAATCATCGGGAGATGGAGAAAGTGGAAGAACAGGAGGCTGTGGAGGGTCACTCGAGATAGAATCTGTAGAATCATCATTGGGAAAATTATCAACATTGGGGTTAGTAAACAAAGGTGACTGAGTAGTAGGAATTGACTCAAAGGATGAGAACCGAGAAAACATGTGATGCTCCCAGAAGACAACATGACGAGATATACGAATACGTTTAGAGAGAGGATCCTAACAACGATAACCCTTGTGTTCAGTGCCATAACCAAGGAAACAACACATACGAGCCCGAGGTTCAAGTTTACTATGTTCATGAGGCTGAAGAAGAACAAAACATACACAACCGAAAACTCGAAGAGAACTATAATCTGGGGAGCTATGATAAAGACGCTCAAAGGGAGTAACATTACCAAGAACAGAAGAAGGGAGTCTATTGATAATATGAACAGCAGTAAGAACAGCTTCACCCCAAGTACGCTCAGGACACGAAGAAGAAAGGAGCATTGCACGGACGGAGTCAAGAATATGACGGTGTTTGCGTTCAGCTCTACCATTTTGTTAAGACATACCAGGATAAGAAAACTCAGACAAAGTACCCTATTCCGCAAGAAAGGTTAAGAGTTTGGAATCACGGTATTCCATAGCATTATCACGTCGAAAAACCTTAATGACCTTGAAAAACTGAGTTTTAATCATAGTAGCAAAGTTGATATAGATCTGAGGTAACTCATGGCGATTAGTCAACAAATAAACCCAAGTAAAACGGGAATAATCATCAATGAAAATGACAAAGTATCGAGTTCCACCCATAGAGGCAGTGGGAGCGGGGCCCCAAACATCAGAGTGAATGAGATCAAAAGGAGAACAAGCAAGAGATGAATTATTGTGAAAAGATAGAGCAGGTTGTTTGGCAGTTTGGCAAGAAATGCAATCAAAAGATTCATTTGGAACCTGACCTAAAACACCCTAAAACACAATAGGACGCAGTTTTCCTAAGGAGGTGTGGGCAAGACGTTGATGCCATAAGTAAAGGGTAGAGGGAGAAGAAGCAGCACAGAGATTTGGTACATAAGGAATATGAAGATTCTCGAGTTCAAACAACCTTCCAACCTTACGTCCAGTCCCGATGATTTGTCCCATCCGAGGATCCTGTACACGACAACCAGAAACGGAAAAAGTGACTTCAAAACCCAGATCAACAAGTTGACCAACAGAAATAAGATTAAAGTTTAATTTGGGAATATAATAAGTATCAGGAAGATTAAGAGTTGACTGGGATATAGAACCCCTGTGTGTTGCGTGCAAGAGGGAGCCATGTGCAATATTGACAGAAGGTCCATTTGTAGTGGTAGACAGGGACGAGAAAATATTACGCATCGGAGACATGTGATTAAAGCAATCCGAGTCAAAGTACCATTTAAAATTACTTGGAGGGGTCAAAAAAGCAGCAGGGGTATTACCAGAAACGGAGAGAAGACGCTGAAGAAGAGATGTAATATCAGATAGAGAGACAGGAGACGGGTTGAGTGGATCAGGACGTGGTGGGCGAGTAGGGCAGGCAGTAATTAAATGTCCCAAGAACTTGCAGTAACGGTAGAACAGTTATGAACAATGGTAGCTAATATGACATTTCTAGTGGCATGTGCGACATTCAACAGAAGGACAGTCGGAGAAGAGGTGCCCAAAACGGTTACAGTTTCGACAGAATTTACCCTTTCTGTTTGTAGCAACAAAAACATCTAACTTTTCCATAATAGTAGTCACAGCGATCAAGGAGAGGAGAGAAAAATGCAATTTTGGAGCAGAAAATAAGGAAACGGATGGCAAAATCAGAAAGAGCTCACCAAAAAACCTTAGGGAGGGTCCCACTGTCGGGCACGTCAGCAGCCACGTCAGCTGCTTCGTCAGCAGAGCAAGACACGTGGCAACACGCGACAGGAGGAAGGAGACGCGTCAGCGTTGACGCAAGCACGGAGCTGGCAGCGGGTCGGAGAATGCGGGTCGGTCCGGGTCGTGTCGGGCGTGGGCAGGGCGTATCTGTGTGGGCGCTGGCGAGGACACGTGGCGCTGTTTGGGACCGTTGATCCTGGGCGTGGATCCAACGGTTCTAGATGGAGTCTGGGGAGAGAGAACCTGAAGCGGTGACCGGACTTCTGGCGGCGCGTGAGGGCGCGTCCGGGGGCGGTAGGCGGCGAGGTCAGCGGCGTTCGAAAGCTTGCAACGAGTAGAAGACGAAGGTGGCGGCGGTGACGAACCAAGGCGTCGGGAAGAAGTCGAAAACGGAGGACAAAGTACTGCAGGTGAAACAAGACAACGGAGGTAGAAATCAATTGTTTCTGAAAAAAAAATAATCTAAGCTCTTGATACCATGTTAGAAATAAGAGACCAAACTAAAGAAAGTGTTTTGCGTATGTTTAGTCTAATGAAAAGTGCAAATATACAAGGGATATTTATAGGTGCTAAATGAATCAAAGTAATAAAGGCATAGAATCCTATAATTAATATACAGATATGTTATATAAATATAAACGATACTAATTGATCTAAATTGATTCTAATGATTCTCTAACACACCAAACTATAAAACCCATTTGGGCGACCAAATTCTCCGCCATGTTTAGTTATAATAGTGACAATGTCTTTATTTATCTGTTTCTAACATGAAAAAAAAGAGAAATTAAAGTCATTTTATAAGAAATTAATGACATCTATTTTTTTTTATAAAGAGTAATTATCTAAATAAGTCCCTAAGGATTTTAAAATGGATATTTTAGTTCTCAAAAAAATTAATACATAAAAACATCCCTAAAGTTTTTCGGCAGAATCAGATCAGTCCCCAAAAATTTTAAAAGCAGACATATTAGTCCGCAAAAGAATTAATATATAGATCAATTCCCCCAAAAATTTTAAAAGCAGATATATTAGTCCACAAAAAGAATTAATATACAGATTAATTTCCAATATTTTTTATTAGATATAACCGTTCTCTGTCAAAAAAAAGTAAATAAAATTATTATTATTATTATTATTATTATTAATAATAATAATAATAATACTGTACCATAAATTTTTGTATTTTTTGGACAAAATAATGATAAATTTATTCATTAAATTTTTATGTATGTATTTATAACATAAAAAGTATATATATATATATATATATATATATATATATATATATATATATATATATATATAATCACTCATCAATAATAATAATAATAATAATAATAATAATAATAATAATAATAATAATAATAAATTCAATAAAATTATTAGAGATTATTCTATAAAAAATTTAAAATTGAAACTATTTGATATTTTGTATTTAATATAATCAAAAGATGTTTTATTTTTAAAAATATGTTTGTATTAAAATAAAATATTTTAATTTGAATTTCAAAGTATCATTATTCACCTTACTTGTTTCTAACGAAAAGAGTGTATTAATATTATAGTATTATTATTCACATGCACAAAATTAAGTTAATAATAATTGGTAATTGATTTGTATATTAATTTTCTTTTGGGACTAAAATATTCGCTTTTAAAATTTTGGGGGATTAATTTAGATAATTATTCTATCAAAAAATAAATTAAAAACTGATTTATCTATCAAAATAAAACTTTAAAAATTAATCTATATATTAATTTTTCTTAAAAAATAAAATGTCCACTTTTAAAATTATCCGTAACTTATTTGAATAATTACTCTTTTATAAATTAATCATGTTCAAATGGGCATAAAATGGTGCTCGAGATAAGGAAAGTCTAGATGGGCATCAACACTCTAATAAATTTTTATTTCTCTTTTTCTTCCTTTAATTCAGGGAAGAGTCTAATATGGTAAAAGTATCTAATGGTCTTTAAAATTGTGTTTGTTTTCAGAGACAGGCTTAGAATATGACACTGAGACAGAGACAATAGGACGGAGACACTAAAAATTATTATTTGTGTATTGTGTTTGGATATAATGTACAAGACACTAATGTAGTGTCCAGTATTATGTTTGGATATACATGGACAAGACTAAAATATTATATAAAATTACTAAAATAACCATATGATTCCAAATTTTCTACATCAAATACAAATTAATTTAATAGAGAATGAGAGTACGTAGAAGTACAAACGAAACTTAAAAAAATGTTTGAAGAAATAAAAAATTTTAATTAAAAAATATATAATAGTATTTATATTAAAATAAAAATTATAAATATATTTATTTTATTTTTAAATTTATTATTAATACATATGAATACATATGGTTAAGATTAATAAAAAAATAGATATGAGTTTGATTAATAAAAAATTTTGTTTAGGTTAATAAGCCAAATTAATTTTAAATAAAAATCAGTTTTTAAAAAAATCCGTTTTTACATGAAAAAAAAAAGTTTTTGCACATAAAAATATATTTTTATTTAGAAAACTAATTTTTTTTATCTAAAAAATGATTTTTCTTTAAATTATATAAAATCAGTTACAACTTATAAATTATTTTTTAGCATTTTAAAAGATCAATTTTACCTTTAATAATATTTATCTTTCAAAAGTTTCAAGACTAATTATAGGAAAAATAAGAAGGGATAATAGTGGAGTAATAAAAAATATCTATAGTTAAAAAGGAAAACAAAATTTATAAAAAGTCCGTATCCACCTTTTTAAATCCCGTGTTTATCATTGTCTTTCGTAAAAGAATGGACACAAAAATATAAAAAGCTGTCTCGAAAACAATATATTCCGTGTCCATATCTTGCTTCCAAACACATTTTAAATATGTACTGTTCATGTTTCTGTGTTCTGTCTCCGAAAACATACGATCAGGATGTTTAGAGAAATTTAAAATAAATTTATAGTAAAATTGTAAATATATTAATATAAATCTTTTTATATAAAATACTTACAAATTTATCACATGTTCTCGTCATTTTTTATTTTAGATATCTTTTAAATAAATAATTTATTTATTGATATATACTTTAAAAAATATTTATATTTTTTATTATTTATATTATTATCATTTCTAATAAAATAAATAATAAAAAATAAAAAATATTATACGATCAAATTATTTTTATAACCAAATTTAATTAAATATTTTTTTATATTTCTTTTCTTTCTTCTCTATTAGACCAATTAATTTTATTCAAAATAATAAAATTTATATTACATCAATTAAATTATTTTTCCATCCATTCTAATTTAAATTATTGTAATAAATAAATAAATACATTATTGATATATAATTCTTAAAATATTTTAAATTTTAAAAAGATATATTAATAAAAGGAAAAATATAAATATTTTAAAAAATTCTAAACAAATAATTACTTTAATTAATTTATTAAAAAAATTATTATTAACAAAAATTTGTCGACCTATATTTGTCAAATTATATTAAACAATTGCAATTTTTTTAAATAAACTCTTTCTGGAATTTTAATATTTTAAAATAAACATCAAATTTTAAATTTTAATATAATTAAATAATTTTAAAAATAAAATAGTATTTTTGTTTTTTCAATACTTATACCGAAAATATTATTGTTTTTGTAATATTAAAACAAAATCTTTAATGTTTGTAAAAAAATTAATTAAAAAGACGTTAGTCATGCTAGAGCTGAGCGTCCAAAGAACGCGTACCTGAACACTGGATAGAAGGGTCTATATATATGGCGATTTCTCGGCCTCTGTTTCAGAAATCCCCAAAATTTCCATCCCAAATTGCTTTTCTTTCATCTCCTTGCATTCTTTCTACACTTATGCTCTTCTCTTTCCACACCTCAAAGCCAAACTTTTCCGAACTCTAACCCTAACCCTAATTAATCATTCTCCCCTTCTCCTTCAACCGCACGCGGAGTTGTTCGTGATTCTCTCATTCGAGAGTTTCGATCGCAGAGGCTCGTCCAAATCCGAGTTCGCAGTTTCGCCTCCTTCACGTTCTTCCCGAGTTGGGTCGGTTGTCGAAGCGCGACCGTCGGAAATTGTTGCTGTTCTTCCTGCTATCGATTCGACGATTGCATCGCTCAGCTCCTAACTGTCGCTGTGCCGGTGCTAAGGTTGTATCTGTTTCCATAGAGGGCTTCGACGGAGATTCTTCTCTTGGATCGTATATTCTGAATGCGTAACGGAATTTTGTGAAGAAGTTCAAGATTCCGCGTTGATTTTTGCTGGCAGAAGAGAATTCTAGTAGTGTTCGTGCTCTCAGCCTCAGCCTCAGCTTGTGAGTTCGATTTGATCGATCTTAACCCTAGTAATTTGCAAGTGGAGGACAAAAACAGAGAAAAGAAGAAAAAAGAAATAGAGCTTTGGATATAGTATTGTACTGTTTGTTTTGTTTTGATTTATTTAATGTCAATGGCCATTCTATTTTTGGAATTTCATAGGCCCTTTTAATTCATCGTTTATTTTTGTTATCATTGATCTTAATTTTTTTTTTTTAGATAGAAAGAATAAATATACGATGGCGGTGTATTATAAATTTAAGAGTACAAGAGATTATGATTCAATTCCCATGCACGGTCCTTTCATCTCTGTTGGAACATTGAAAGAAAAAATATTTGAATCCAAGCATTTAGGGAGGGGTACTGATTTTGATCTCGTGGTAACCAACGCCCAGACCAATGAAGGTTGGTTCTGAGACTTTTTAATTAAAACTATTGAATTCTCATTAAGATAGCTGTTGTTTGGGTGGCGATACCCTGAGTTTGGGGGGTTAATTGTAAAATTAAAATATGGAACTATTGCTTTCGTGGTTAAACTCTCGGTGTTTATCATGTTCCTCTCAAAGTAAACATTTTTGCTAGTCTTGGCTTTCAGGAGTTCATGGTGTTGAAGTTGAGTTTGATGTTTTATTTTCATGCACTGACAGTGTTGTTTTACACTGATGTCCAATAAAAATCAGGGAATTGTTGTGTTGTGATTGACAGTTAAATAGGCAATTCTCATCAATTCTATTGGTTAATAAATATATAAGATTACACTGTCAGTACACGAGAATCACTTTACTATGAAATTCTTGGTTTTTGTAGTGTTTTTTATTTGACTAACATTGGCCTCCACCTCTTCTATTGCAAAAATCAAACGAAAAGACAACGAGAAAATAGGAAATCCTCAAAGTTAAAATGCTTAGAATGTAGGCCAGGGTGTTGAGAATTTGAGTTCCAGTGAGGTTGTAAGCTAGTTGTAGGAATTACAAGCGCCCAAACCTTGAAGGATTTGCAGCATGGTAGTTAATATATATAATTGCCTTGATGAATGGCATATTCAGTGTTTTATAGCTGCTCTGTCTCTTTGGAATTTCAGAATATCTTGATGAAGCAATGCTGATTCCTAAAAATACCTCGGTGTTAATTCGTCGGGTTCCTGGTCGGCCACGTTTACCAATTGTTATTGAACTAGAGTATTATCTCTAACCTTTAATCTTATTACTGTTGTTGGTTTTTGGACTATTGTCATGCATCATGCATGTTGGTTCTTGAAATGGGTAGTCATGGGCTTGCTATTCTCATCTTGATACTTCACGTTGTAGTCAAACAGTTTTCCCAAGAAACTACCCTTTTGATTTGTGAGAAAAATTCTGCGTTGAGTTGCTACTTTCCTTGGCTTTTGCAGGCAAAAAAAGGTGGAAAATACGGCTATGGAAGTCGAACCTGAAAACAGCAGCTTACCAGCTGAAGATGCATCTGCTGTAAAATATGTAAGTCCCTTTTTGCTTTCCATGCGTTTTATTTAATAAACAATTCCACTTCATTCCTATTTTATTTACCTTCTCATAACATGACAGCCAGAAGATTCAGATTGGGATGAATTTGGAAATGATTTGTATGCGATTCCTGATGTACCACCCATTCAATCAAGCAACTTAATTCCTGAAGCTCCTCCAACCAACAAAGCTGATGAAGAAAGTAGGATAAAGGCTTTGATTGATACTCCTGCCTTGGATTGGCAACGGTGAGTATCCACTTTCCTTCAGTTGTCTTTATTCTTGGAATCAGCATAAAAAGGGATGATGACTGTAAATATGAATATGAATTACTAATAAGTAACTTTGTATTCTTTTTCACCTGCAATAATATGGTCAATAATCTCTGGTGGAAGGGATTGCTCATTCTGGAATCAGCACCTGTACTAGAGGAGCAGTTGTTTCTTATTTACCATCATTCCTGCATAAGGATTTCTGCAGAAAATTTCATTTCACATACCAAATGTGCTTTGTTTTGGTGAAATCATTGTCACTCTAGACTTCGCCATATCTAAAGTTTCCTTTTGGCATGCAGTCAAGGATCGGACTTTGGTGCTGGTAGAGGTTTTGGAAGAGGTATGGGTGGACGGATGGGGGGTGGTCGTGGTTTTGGTGAGTCTCCTTTTCCTATTCTATACAAGTTTGAGTCACTGCCTGCTTTGAATACAGATTTTGATATTACTGTTCTAATGCTTATTCACTTACTGAGCAGGGCTGGAGCGGAAAACACCTCCTCAAGGCTATGTATGTCACAGGTGCAAGGTTCCTGGTATTTCCTAGACTCTTATTATTATCAGGGAGAAAAAGGGGCGCTAAATCTGCTTAAATTGTTGGATGGCATTGTCGGTTATGCTTAGCTTACTTATTAAACTTTTTTTGTAGGCCATTTTATTCAGCACTGCCCTACAAACGGTGATCCAAATTATGACATCAAGAGAGTTAAACAACCTACTGGTATTCCGAGATCCATGCTGATGGTGAACCCACAAGGTTCCTATGCTCTACCAAATGGTTCAGTAGCTGTATTGAAGCCAAATGAGTGAGTACATGTTGGTTCTTTGTCTCCATTCTGTCATATGTAGGACTAATATTGTATTTCTCACATAATCCTGCTAAACAGGGCTGCTTTTGAGAAAGAAATAGAAGGTTTACCTTCCGCCACACGTTCTGTTGGGGATCTACCACCTGAGCTCCACTGCCCCTTGTGCAATGATGTGATGAAAGATGCTGTGCTGACAAGCAAGTGCTGTTTTAAAAGCTTTTGTGACAAATGTATGTTTCTTTGTCTTCCTGAAGAAGTCCTGGTTCTTAGAATTTGAGTAAATACTTACGCTTTTAAGCTTATAATTCTTCATTAAGCAAGTAAAGAATGCTTTAGATGATATAATCTCTCCTCAGCATTTCTTCCCAATGTACAAACATCTCAGATGAAGTTTTGTAAATATCATTCTGAAAATTCTTTTCAGGTATTAGGGACTATGTTATCTCCAAGTCCATGTGCATATGTGGTGCAACAAATATTCTTGCAGATGATCTTTTACCAAATAAGACCCTAAGAGATACTATTAATCGTATATTGGAGTCAGGCAATAGCAGTGCTGAAAACGCTGGGAGCACCTTTCAAGTTCAAGGTTATTGAAACTATTTATCATGTGACTCTTACGTGGACTTTATTTGGTTAAAAATTTATTGAAACTAACATGCAAATTGCAATTGTTTTCTCCTCCTTTCTAGATATGGAGTCTGCTCGTTGTCCACAACTGAAGCTTCCATCTCCAACCTCATCGGCTGCATCTAAGGGAGAACCAAAGGTTTCACTTGTTCATGAAGGAATGACACATGTACCGGAAACTGTTGATGATAGAAAAACAGTTTCTGCTCCAGCTCCATTGCAAACATCAGAGCAAGTGAAGCCCAGAATGCCTGATGTAAGTGAAGCTACACATGAGTCGATGAGTGTAAAGGAACCAGCCTCACAAGGGAGTGCTCAGTTGGTTGAGGAGGAAGTCCAGCAAAAAATGGTTCCTGCTGAGGCAGGTAATGTAGATTGCTCATCTCACCCTGTGTAAGACATGTAATAATTTATTTTCTTTGATCACAATCTCATTTGTAGTTTCAACTTTAAACTTTGCAGGAAAGAAGAAAAAAAGGAAGAAAGTCCATTTGCCTGCAAATGGTAAATCTACTCTCCTGCATTCGAATCTATATATTTATGTTCAAATCTGGACATGTATCTGTAACTTTTCCTTTATATTAAACTTTGCAAACCGGATTGCTGCTTGAACATTCGGGGGAGGAGTACAATACAGAGGTCTTTTTTTTTTTTTTACCTCTATTTATGTTATTTGTAACAATGTCAAATTATTTTTATCTCTTGCAGATTTTCAGTGGAAAACCCCACACGACCTTGGGGCTGAGACCTACATGATGCCAATGGGCCCAGCACCTGGTTACAATTCATACTGGAATGGCATGCAACCTTGTATGGAAGGATTTATGGGACCATATGGTGGCCCGATGCAAATGATGGGTTATGGCCTGGGCCCCTTGGACATGCCATTTGCAGGTGGTCTGCTTCATGATCCATTTGGCATGCAGGGTTACATGATGCCTGTTGTTCCACCTCATAGGTATATACCTTTTTTTATTATCAAAATTTGTCTTGCATATTTAGATAATTACTATTTTAGAAAGCTAAATTATTGTTTAGGGATCTTGCTGCTGAGTATGGCATAGGGATGAATGTTCCACCTCCAGTTATGAGTAGAGAGGAGTTTGAAGCTCGGAAAGCTGATCGTTGGAGAAAGCGTGAAAATGAGAAACTGATTGATAGGTAAAACAGAATTACTCCTGGATGGCGATTCATTTTATTTTATATATATATATATAATCAATTGACACTAGTGTCGATCTAAGTAAATATTCATTGTTCAACTTTTTATTCGTGTAATTTTTTAAAAAATCAACGGTTGGATTAGAAACTTATATATTATAGATCATCTTAAAAATATTTTGTCAATCTAAAATCATTTGTTATATCTTTTATGCACTTGAAAATAATGTAATATGTTTGTTCAAAATATACATAGATAAAGAGGTCTTCAATTACATGTTTGTTAATGTTTGATTTTGGTAAAATGTGTTATAGATGATCTTTATTATTTGTTAGTGTGATCCAATAGTTGGATTGAAAAATATATATCCTATAAATAGTTATGAGCGCCACCCAATTTGTCGACTTCTCTAAAAATGATGGAAAAAGAATAGACTCTTTAACAAGAGAAAAAATCTTCTATGATGAATTCAATAATTGTTGGAACTCTTAAAATGAAGGGGAAAAACCGAAGCAATGAAATTCTAAATAGGGCGGAACTTCTGGATAAGGGATTTATGCCATTGGATATATTCCAAAAAATGAATTAGATTATGATCACTGTAATTTTATTTAAACTGACACCTATGTCATCCCATAAATATATATGGAATTTAAACTTAACAGTGAAATGTCTGTTACCACTGAGTTATATCTGTTTTAGACATGATTGCTCGTCTATGTGATCTTTTGCATATTTCTTCTGTATTTTGACTCTGTTTTGTTTACGATTTAACATAATTTTACTTTCTAATAGTTATGATTTGTAGCGGGTACGGCTATCCTTTTTCCGGGGTTAATAAAGGACAAGGGTCGCATGTTAATCTTAGCAAAAGCTTTGGTTTACAAGATAATCTATTCTTTATTGACGTTGTCTAATGAATTTTTTGTTGCCAAATTTTCCAATGTTATTGTGGTTCTTGTTGCTTGTAATTTTATGTGGGTTATTTTCGAGGTATTTCTGTTTTGTTTATCATTGGAGTGTTTCTTTAATGAAATAGGGATTTCTCCAAAGATCGAGATTTTGGTAGGGAAGCGAGCAGTATTGGGGATGTTCCTATGAAATCAAAAACTGTATGTGCTTTTTGTTCTCTTATTTTGCCTTTATTTATCTGTGGACTTGTATGCATCATTTACCTTTCTAGGTTTTTCCCACTAAATTTTGGTAGAAACTTGAACCTTGAGCTTGAACAGTAATTGCTTTAGATGATACCATTCACTGTTTTGGCTTCTTAAATGAGGATAGTAGTCTTAGCAGTTAGTCTTGCTTATTTTACAGAGTACTATTCTTGTTGGTCATAAATGGTTGAGGGAGCAGTGCCCACTCAGAACCATATATCTCTAATCAACAACCACCGGTTGGTTTAAAGTTGATTAAAAGGGAATTGGTATAACTAGATTAGAGTTGCATTGCTGCACTTGGATGGTAACAGTAATGTGATTAAATTTATATGCTCTCTCTGAGTTCAGAGAATCAGAGTCTCTTTAGCGATCATTTATGGACTATTGTTTTTCGATATTCTTTGACCTATGATACCTTTAGATTTATGCCTTTTATCCTGGTTGCAAGGGTTCTGTTGATAATTGTTGTCCACTAATAAGGGCAGGGTATAGTGATTAAAATTTAACATTCCTAATTTTTGTCTATATGGTTTTAATAACTAATATATGGTCTGTACTGCATTATTTATTTTTCGAACATAAAACAAACAAGCTTGGGTCAGTATATTGTTAGTCTGTTTTGTGGCAGTTAAATGTTTTATTTGTCATTCTTGTCATGTCATAGATCTGCCTTTTGAGAGGTAAACTTCTAGTCTATATTATGCAGGGTCTAGAAGTTGTAACAAGGGTAACAAGGATGAGTGTGTCACCTTGCGCGCCAAACAAAAACAAACACAAACTGCTCAAGAGAAAAGCTGACTACCATGTGGATTGGAATCGGGAATGTGAACGTGACCATGATCATGATCGTGACCAGAGGGACCACCGTGATCGAGAAAGAGGCCATCACCACCATCGCCACCACCGGTCAGGATCCTCTTCCCGGATGTCATCTGAACCACCAAAACCTCCTCAACTGCACCATCATCTGCAGCTGCAGACCGCAAACAGATGGCCAGTGTTTTCTCCCGCATAAGCTTCCCCGCTGAGGAAGAAATGACCAAGGAGGATCCGAGCTCCCAAGTTCATGACACGCTTGCAATACGAAGAGATATTACAGTTAGAACTTAGAAGCGAACCTCGCTCCCTGATGTACTCTTTTTCCCGACTTCATGGTTTTTTCCCAAAAAGGGTTTTCCTGAAGGGGGTTTTAACGAGGCATCACAGCGAGGGCTAAGGGGCAGAAATTTCAATCCCTTAGTAGCAAGAGCACCCTTGTAAAGTCACATTACATTAGTAATAATATTTCTCTTTATATCTCTTTATCTCTTTCTTTAAAATTTCTAGTTATCATTGCTACGATACGCACTGATTTAAGCTCGGAAAAGCGCAAAAATTCATTGACCAACCTACATGGTTGGCAAGATAAAATGACGAGGTACAAGTCAGTGTAAATAGGTTATAAAAGTCGATCGTAATGACTTGGAGATGTATCTAACGAGTTAAAAGTCAGTTATCCCGAGTAGTATAAAATGCATCGCAAGAATAACTTAAATTACAGTAACGAACAAAATTGAACGTAAGAAATTCAGCCGAAGAAAAACAAAGAGACGCGAAAACCCCTTAAAGGGACCAAGGGTAAGGGCTTTTCATAAAGACCTTGCCAAAACAAAAGGATTACTTAACGAAAAGTTTTTCTCTAATCACGTTAGGCAGTAGAAAAATTATCTAACTCAGATAATTTTCTTTCATTTGATGAAAAGTTTTTCTCAAAAAGCTTTATAAAGCTCGAAACAGAAAGAGTTCTTCACAAACAAACCTAGTACACTAAAAAGCCTTCAAAAAAGTTTTCATCAAAACCAAAAACATCACATGCATAATAAAACGACGACTTTGTTAAAGGTTCTATCCAAAAAGGATCAAACGAAACAAAAATTGTTGTTAAAGATCCTATAAAAAGGACCGAATGTCAAGGAACCACTAGCAAAATATATAAACAAATATAAAGAGTTCATAAAAAGGACCCACAAGTCGGGCCTTTAATAATATCATCACTTGGGACCAAGAAGGGGGTTTGAGTCATCGGCAGGGGAAGAGGTTGGCCCGGCCGCAGAAGTTGGAGGGGTCGGTGGGATCTCTTCGGCATTAGGAGCTGAAATCACCTCGGGAGCTGCGGAAGAAGTCGTCATATCTACCCCAAGGGGAGGGGATTCAATGATGCGTTGCCCCGCTGTCTTCAGTTCGGAATCAGTCTGGGGACGAGGAGGAGAAACTATCTCTCCATTAACGACAACCTTCTCAGGATGAAGAGGGGATAGGTCCAAGTCGGGAGTAATAACTCCGACTTGTTGCTTCAGCATCCTAAACACCTATTCAGTATCCTCAACAATGTAATCCTCCAAGTCCTGGTAATTCTTCCGAAACTGCTCAACCTCCTTTTTCTGGAACCATGATTGGAACCATTTGAAAAATTACAATGATATCCTCTTTCTGAACCAAATGAACCAAGAATGGGGACTTGGTGATAGGAATAAGATATGATTTCATGCTTCTTGGTAATCATAATAGGTATAGCTCTGAGGTTCAAATTTTAAAGAGAAGCTTTTAGATTGATATGGGGGTAATTTCCACTCTTGTAGAGATAATATTTTCATGATTTTATTTTTGAATAAATGGGCTGCTTGGTGTTGGGATCTCTATAATGTGTCAATTCAATAGATCCAGTGTCTACTAATATGAATTCATAGAATTTTTGAATTTTTTGAGGGGTAATAGGAATATAATGGAAAGTATTTGGGAAAATAGTCTTGTATAGAATTTTTCTATCTTTTTTGAACCACTCTTTTTCGATGGTTAATATTATGATAGGATTGGGTTTTTCATATTAAGGAAACTGTTCTTTCAATGGTTGAGTGTTATAGAGGTCTGATGGTTGCAATAATGTGAATTTATTATTAGTAGTAATTAAAGAACTCTTAGATGGTGATGATGATGATGATGCTTTTACAACCTGTGACATAGTCATAGGTTTTAATGATAATGGTTTTGCTGGTACAGGAGTAATAGGTAATTTTCTTTCTTTTATTTGGTCAAAGGATTGACCATAATCTTCACTGGAGGCTGATTTTTGATCCATTCTTTTCCTGCAAAAATTCTCTAGTAAGAAAGTCAGAGAGTGAATTTAGTTCTCCTTTTATATGTTCAATAGTACAATAAAAATATGATAAAATAGTTTGCCATCTTGTAATATTTGTTTTGAAACCAGATTTTTTACATCATTTTTCAAAACACTTAGAACTGCTTTACAATCAGATCTTATTATAAATATTTTATTAAATAAATCTTCCTGAAATTTTGAAACACATAATACTATAGCAAGTATTTTTTTCTAACTGTTGCATAATTCTTTTGAGGCTGGTTCCAAATTCCTTAATGGTATTTTACTATTTGCTCTTTTGAGCTATTAGGAGGTATTTGTTTAAGAATTCCTCCATATCCTAATTCTGATGCATCTGTTTCTACAATTAATTTAACCAATGGATCTAGTATAATTATACAGGGTATTTCTTTTATCGCATTTTTTATTTTTATTATTATAGAAGTTATTTCTTCTGTCCATGGAGGTGGATTTTTTCTTAGTCTCTTATAAAGAGGTTCGCATGTGACTCTTATTCCAAGTAGAAATTCTGCCATATAATTTAAACATCCCAAAAATCTTTGTAATTGTTTTTTGTCAGTTATTTCATTTGGGAATTTATCTGCAAATTCAATGGCTCTTTTAATAGGTACTATAATAGTCTCTTGATAGATTTCATATCCTAAAAACCTTACTTTAGTTATAAAAATTTTCATTTTCTTTTTTGATAACACTAATCCTTGTTCTTTTATAATATTCATAAATTTTTTTAGATGATATATATGCTGATTTATTCCTTTTGAGTATACTAATACGTCATCAAGATATACTATAGTAAATTCTATATGCGGGTAAAATATATTATTCATTATTTCTTGGAACTCGCTTGGAGCATTTTTTAATCCTTGGGGCATTACATTCCATTCATAATGTCCAAAGGGTACTATAAAAGCTGTTTTATATCTATCTTCCTCTTTTACCGCAATTTGATAATATCCTGATTTTAAATCAAATTTTGAAAAGATATTTGCTTTATTTAATCTTTTAATTAAATCACTTTTATTTGGTAAGGGATACCTAATCCATTTTAATACTTTCTTAAGAGGCTTATAATTGATAACTAATTTTGGAGCACCTCTTTCTATTTCAGATACTTTCATCATACAGAAGCCTGTACAGCTCCAGGGTGATTTCGAAGGCCTTATTAGTTCCTTATCTAAATATTCTTGTATTTCTTTTTTACAATATTCTAGATACTCTTTATTCATATATATTGATTTTGCCTTTGTTGGTATATCTTTTTCATTAAATCCATCTACACATGATAAAAACATCTCATGTAATTTTCTATGCTGAAAAGCTTTGGGGTTTAGGCTACATAATTCTTTCTTAATTTTTTCTTCAATTGCTTTTATTTTATTTTGTATTTCAGGAGTTTGTAATTGTTCTTCTATTCTTTTGTATATAACTTCTTGATTTAAATAGTTAATTTGTCTTGTTTTTCTTTCTATAACATTAATTTGGATTGGTAGGTGTTGTAAAATTTTCTCTTGGTTTAAATAGTTAAATTTGTTTTGTTTCTTTTTCTATAATATTAACTTGTGTAGATAGATGTTGTAACATATTGAGTTCATGTTGTTTTGATTTAGTGAGAAATTCAAAATGAACAGGATGATTCGGAATGTGTACACAAGTTATTCCGTCGATGTCGAGGTTAATGGGATATAGTAATATAGTAAAAGGATTTTCTAATATGACTTGATGAGATATATTTCTTGCCAAAAAGAATGTAGTGGCAAAACATACTCAATTTTTACAAATTTTTGCTTTAGATAATTTATAATCTATAGTCATTCTATCATTTTCTGCTTTTAGAACTTTTTTTGTAGTTTTTTCATAATATTTTGTAGGTATTAACCCTTCTTGTGTGTAATTTACATCAGCTCCTGAATCTACCATAGCTATGAAATCAAATTTTTCTTCTCCTACAATTAAGGTTATCGTAATAAACCACTTTTGGCTTACTAATAAAGTTAGTATATTTATGTAATTTTCTGGACCCATGTTAATATAATTCTCGAGAATTATTATGTTACTAGTCTCTTCTGTTTTACTAACATTATTTTGCAAAGTTTGTTTTTGGATTTTTATTATATTTTCTCCTTCTATTTTTAATAATCTATAGTCCATATTAATATTTTGTTATTTTAATTCTGAAACTTCTCTCTTTAACTTTTTTTATCTCCTCTTTAAGAGAATTAAGAGAGACTTCTTCTTATGGATTTTTAAACCGATTATAAATTTTTTTTATTTTTATTGGTCTTATTTCCTGCTTACTTCTTTTTTTTTAACAAATTCAGCTAATTGGTTTATGAATTCATCTCTTAATGGGGTATCTTTTAACCTGTCAATTATTTTTATTAGAGTAGAAGTCTGGTCTCTAGTCAAAACATTTACGGTTTTTTTACAATTTTTACAATTACATAATCCTATTCTTAAACAATTATTCTGCTCATTTTGTTCAATATTTTTTTCTGAGCTTTCTTCTTCTGACATAAGGTCTAATTGTTGTATAAAATAATCTTCAATTTCAGAAGAGTCCTCATAAATTGATTCTTCCTCTGATTCTAAATTGATTAATATAGTTGTCAAAGCATGTTTAATTTCTTTATTTTTTATTTTATTTATTTTTTGTTCTGTTGTACACTTATTAGCATACTGTCCTTATTTTTTACATTTCCAACATGTTACTTGTTTTTTCTTATTAGAAGATTTAGGTTTTCCTTTAGGGATTTTATAGAATTTTTTATAATGTTTTTGTTCATAATAAAGAGGTTTATCTATATTATATTTAGGTTTTTTATAGAATTTTTTTTTAATTTTATGTTAACCACTGGGTGCTTTTTCTGGGATTATTCCATATTGATAACAAAACGTTCTAAGTTCTCTTTTTCCATGATAGTTTCTTATTTTATTTTTTGTTGTATCTTGGTATCTGTGCATACTTCTATGCCTGTTTGTACTATTATATTATGAAATTGTCCAAAAGTTAATGAGTTATAGGGAATCTGGTCCCAAACTGTGTTTGTAATTTTTGTAATACTTTTTTAGAGAATAATTTTGGTAAAACTGCTACGAATCTTTCTTTCCAGAAAGGTGCATGTGCATAATCTCTTATCATAACTTTTGACATAAAGACATCTTTATACCATCTATAATCAGACATGGTTGGACATCTTAAATTCATTAATTGGGTTCCTATCCTATCTTTAAAAGTACTTGGATCTCCTACAAAATTTTTAATAATGGTATATATTAATATGGATGTAGCATCTGGTGACAAGTCTTCTTGATAAACTAAAAAGTTTTATAGTTAAAACTTTGAAGTAGCAGTAAAAACTGTTAATACACTGGTCAGCCCAGATCGTGGTCCGGTTGTAAGTCCTAGTGAGGCAGTGAATTCGTTGGTTAACGAGGGTGGTCCCGTAACTCACAAAGTTCTAACCATAAAATGGCTAGTTTATTGAGAACGATGAGTAGTTTAAATCTAGGAAAAAATAATTCTTTAGTAGTAAAAATAGATAATGATGAAGCATCAATCTCCGGAACTAAAAATGAATTAGAAATAGCTAAGTTAGAGGAAAGTTTTCATAATTGGAATATACCTATAATAAATAAAAATGAAGTATACAAAAAGAGAAATTTCTGGGAAGAAAGAGATTATGAAATTTATATGTTAGAATACTGTAAATCGGAAACAAGTAATAATAGGACTATTACCATCTTAGAAGAAGATAAACTAAAAGAACATAGTAACAAAGGATACAACTTCATCCATATAGCATTAATACAAGTAGCAGTAAAACCAAATTTTAGAATAGGAATAAATGTTCCTATATTATTGACATTAAGAGATACAAGATTTCAAAATTTTAGTGATTCGCTACTAGGAATATTAGAAAGTAATTGTCATGATGGACCAGTTTTCTTCAATTATTATCCGAATTATGCTATGAATCTGAAAAATGAATATACTTGGCAAGCCTTAAAATTGCATGTCCAATCTGATGAAAAAATCATAAATGAAAAATATGATCCATTTGAAATAATCTATAGAATATATTATAAAATTACTAAGGTTAATTATAACTTTAAAGCATTAAGACAATCTTTAAAAGAAGAAACAATAATTATGCATGCCAATCTAAAAAGATTTAATATACAAACACCTAGAAAGCTAAGACATGAGCAATTAATAAGCAAAATGCCTGAAGAATGGGTATTACCTGATATTATTGAAGAACCACAAATAGAAAACACTAGATTAAGAGAAATAATAAGAGAATGACCGGATATTAGAATTAGGATGAATAGATCCCAATCATTAAGAACTCCCGATAATGTTGAAACTATTAATCATAGAAATTCTATAGATTCATCAATAGGAAATATGAATAATATTATAGGAATTAATAATACAAGGCCTCATATAGCCACTCCTGTATATAAATCACCTTCGGAATTCAATCCAATAGAATCACAAGTTTATCAGTAATTATCAAGGAAGAACCATTTGAGATTGATAAGGAATGGATAAGACAAGATTTTAATGCTGATTATAATAAACCATTAAGGGATTGGTATTTTACCAATTATTCCGAAAATGGAATTATTAGATTAAGAGGACTATTCTATGATTTTATGAAAGAAAATAGAATTAATTTATACTTCTTTAGCTGGTACGCTAATTATTACTTTAAAGGCAATAAAAAATTATGTCATTTAACAAAATCGACTATTGTATGAAAAACTAGTTCAGGATCAATAATAGAATCTGAATATCCTCCTAAAGAAACTATTAAAATACCAGTTGAAAAATATTTAGAAGTAGAAGCAACACTCTATAAGAATAGCAATGCAGAAGGAAACATAAAAAAAAGAGATTAAGAAATTACATCAACAATTAAACTTTACTAATATCATGTTAGATATAATGAAAAATCAATTAGGAAGAATGGAAAATATGAAAAAAAACCATTAAAGTAGAAAAACCTATATAAAAACCTATATATAAATTACAAAGCTTAGATAACATTAATTTAAAATCTAAAGTAGAAGCAGAAGTTGAAGAATTAAAAGAAAAATTTAGAAGTATTAGTTTGGGAAAAATGACGATTAATATATTAAAAAAGGAAGAAGAATTAGAAATAAATAAAATATCTCATAAAAGAGATTATCCTAAAACAAGAAATTATTATTCTAGACCATCACCAGTATATGTAGGTTTAGAAGAAAGAACACAATTAGTACAAAACAGTTTCACAGGATCAGACTTAGTAAAATGGAATATAGATGGATTAAGTGAACAAGTCATTTTGGATCAAATGTGTAATATGACTATAGCTGCAACTGCTTATAAGATGAGCTTCTAATAAAGAAGCAGCAATTATGTTAACCCAATGATTTACAGGACAATTAAAAAGTTGGTGGGATAATTTTCTTAGCATACAAGAAAAAGAATTAATTAATAATAATAATAATAATAATAATAATAATAATAATAATAATAATATAACTGAAAAATAGATAAATAATAATAAGATATATCGATATAACAATAAATAAATTTGACATTAGAGCATGGATATGTGTTTTCGACCAATTTGACATTGTTAATGTTACAAAAACCTTAATAAAAGCTGCAGGTGCTAGTTCTTGTAACGAGGATGATTTAAGTTACTTCAAACTGGATTGAAGGATAAGTTAATGAGGAAGAAATTCTTAATTGTTTTGGATGATGTGTGGATTGATAATTCCAAAAGCTAGAAAAGTCTTCAAAAACCTTTTTAACGTGGGAAAAAGGGAAGCAAGGTTCTTGTAACAACTCGAAATGATAATGTTGCCGATGTAGTGAAAACTATTTCAGCATATAAGCTTGGTTTATTGTCAGATAAAGATTGTTGGTCACTTTTTGTGAAACGTGTATTTTTTTCTACTGCATCGAAGGAGTATTCAACTCTAGGATCGGTTGGTCAACAACTTGTCAAAAAGTGCAAAGGGCTACTGATATGGTCGTCATAAACGAGTTATAACTCGGCACGGTCCGTTATAGCTCCTTCATTCATGAGCTATAACTCGGTCAGATAAATGCTCTGTCATAACCGACGATAAAACGGTAACATAATCAAGGGACGTTACCTATCTTTTTGTAACCGACTTTAAATACTAGAGACGTAACAGCCGAACAGTCGACCATATAAAAGCCAGGTAAAGTATTTTCTTCGGCAAGTAAGATATAACACAATATGCTGACTTAAGTTTTGGAGTGCCTTTGCAGGTACACTCCCCCCTCATTTGTTCGCGCTATTCACGTCACACCAGAAAGAAAAGCTCGGAATTCAAGGATCGGACGATCAGCCTCAAAGCGTATAAGCTCGGTTAATACCTCTATTTCGCAAGCAAGAACAATTCGCGCCCACCGTGGGGCCGAGGAAATCAAATTTTTCTTTTGGTCCCATTACCCCTGCTTACGCCCATGGCTGACGTACCACCTCCTTCGCTATCCGAACTTATGCGGATGATAGCTGAGCTACAACAAGCCAATCAACGGATGGCCGATGAAAATCAAATAATGGCTGCTCAAATCGCCGAGTTGAATCATGTTCGGATAGAACATGACGAGACTCATCATCAGCAACCAGAGGATAATGAACATCATTCTCAACCATCACACGTCTCGGAGACTATTCGAGCCAACAAAGTTCAACCCGACGATGACAAAGGAGAGTCCGACGAACTTGTGGGACCCTTCACAGAAGAAGTGATGACCTTCGAATTGCCAAAGAGATTCACCTTGCCACTAACCCTCACACCTTATGATGGGCTCGGAGACCCAAAGAAGTTTCTCAAAAAGTTCCGATCAATAATGATCGTCAACGACGCATCAGATATTGTTCTATGCCGCTGTTTTCCGAATTATTTAGATGGTCCTGCACTTGATTGGTTGTGTGCTTTGCCTGCAGGTTCTATCTCGCGATTTCAGCAACTGGCCAAGCTCTTTGAGGATCACTTCGCCGGATCAGCAAAATACCTGCATGATTCTGACTATCTGAATACAATCAAGCAAGGGCAAAATGAAAGTCTGAAGGATTACATGACCCGCTTCACAAAAGTCGCCATCAGCATACCCGACCTCTATCCCAAAGTCCATTTACATGCAATCAAGAGCGGCCTCAGACCGGGAAGTTCCAGGAAATAATTGCGGTAGCCAAGCCCAAAACCCTTGCTGAGTTCCGGGAGAAAGCCAAGGGCCAAATAGATATCGAGGAGCTCAGACAAGCTCAGAAATCCGACAAACCGAACTACAGAGACGATGACAGAACTCCGAACAGTAAGAAAGGTTTTAAACTAACACCTCGCTTTGATTCTTACACGCAGTTTAACACTAAACGAGAGGACATCATCAAAAAAATTTTAAATTCCAAACTCATCAAGCCACCAAGAAAGGCCAGCACCTACCAAGACACAAAGAACGTAGACAAATCTAAATATTGTGCCTTCCACCAGAAGCACGGCCACACCACTGATGACTGTGTGGTAGCAAAGGATCTTTTAGAACGTTTAGCTCGGCAAGGTCACATCGACAAGTACATTGGCGGCCACATTCAAAAATGTTCCACACCTTCAAGGAACGAAGATTCATCAGAACAACAACACCGAGGAAAAGAAAGGACAACACCAAATCAATATGAAAAGCCCCGAGGTATAATCAATTATATTTCAGCTGGATACGCCGGCGGAGGATCATCAAGCTTGGCAAGAAAATGATCATACCGAGCTATATGCTCGGTAGATGGGTCCCCTCCTGAAGCAACTCTCACAACACAACATCCCCAAGTGACATTCACACACGCCGACTTCAATTCAAACATAAACAACTTGGACGACCCTGTAGTCATCACCCTTCAATTAGGTGATCTATTGGTAAGGAAAGTACTTCTGGATCCAGGAAGCCGCGTCGACGTTCTATTTTACACAACATTCCAAAAAATGAAGCTCAGCGACAACGCACTCCAGCAAACAGGAGGAGACCTCGTCGGATTCTTGGGTGAGCAAGTACCAATATTGGGGTCAGTGTGGTTACAAACCACACTGGGTGAGCATCCTCTTTCCAAAACATGTGATATTCAATATTTAGTTGTTGATTGCTTTAGCCCATACAACCTCATACTAGGCCGACCTTTTTTGAATAAGTTCGGTGCCATTGTATCTACAGTTCACCTGTGTGTCAAGTTCCCTTCGCAGCATAACCAGGTTGTAACAATCCATGGAGATCATAAAGAGGCGCGCCAATGCTACAACATCAGCATGAAGCTACCAACCCGTTTCAAACAACAAGTCAACAACCTACACCACGCATCAAACAACTCGGCATTAGCCGACCTTGATCCGCGAGCCGACTTTTCGGAACGACCAACACCATCCGGAGACTTACAGAAAGTATATTTTTATAATAATCCTAACAAATTCACTTATGTAGGTACATCCCTCGACGATGGTGAACTACAAGCCATCACCACCTTTTTACAAACACAAGCCGACCTCTTCACGTGGACACCTTCTGACATGCCCGGCATCGATCCACAGATAATCAGCCACAAATTAGCAATAAACCCATCTGCACGACCGGTACAACAGAAGAAACGGAACCTCGGCGAAGAAAAGAAAAAAGCATCATTAGAAGAAACTCAAAAGCTGATCAATGCAGAGTTCATCAAGGAAATCAGATTTACTACCTAGCTAGCAAATGTGGTAATGGTAAGGAAACAAAACGGTAAGTGGCGCATGTGCGTCGACTTTACTGATTTAAACAAAGTCTGCCCGAAAGATTTTTACCCTTTACCATCCATAGATTCTTTGGTAGATAATGCTTCCGGTTATGATACCTTGAGTTTCATGGATGCTTATTCGGGTTATAATCAAATCCTCATGCATCCCTCTAATCAAAACAAAACGACATTTATCACTAAATTCGGTAACTACTGCTATAAAGTTATGCCCTTTGGACTAAAGAATGCAGGAGCAACCTACCAGCGACTTATGGACAAAGTCTTCACAAAACAAATCGGCAGAAACATCGAAGTATATGTCAACGACATGGTCGCCAAGACACAGCTCGGAAAAAACCATATCGACGACTTATCAGAGATTTTCGAGCAAATTCGCCACTACAACATGCGTCTAAACCCAGAAAAGTGCACCTTCGCAGTTCAGGGAGGTAAATTTTTAGGTTTCTTATTGACGAACAGGGGCATTGAGGCGAATCCAGACAAATGCCGAGCAGTCCTGGAAATGACAAGCCCAAAAACCGTAAAGGAAGTCCAACGCCTCACCGGCAGACTCGCTGCACTATCCAAATTTGTTCCATGCCTAGCTTCAAAATCCACTCCTTTTTTCCAAACGATAAAAAAGAAAAACAAATTTCACTGGAATGACGATTGCGAGAGAGCTTTTCAAAAACTAAAAACTAATCTCTCCCAACCGCCGATCTTACAAAAACCCCCCCATCAAGGGGAAGACTTATTCCTATATTTATCAGTGACTGATTGGGCTATAAGCTCTGCTCTTGTTACAGAAAGGAACAAAACTCAACATCTAGTATACTTTGTCAGCAAAACTCTTCAGCATGCCGAGCTCAATTACCCGAGAATTGAAAAGCTGGCTTTAGCACTAGTTTTCTCAGCAAGAAGACTCCGACCTTATTTCCAATATCATGTTGTCCATGTCAAGACCGATCACCCATTACGCCAAGTGTTACACAAACCAGAAATTGCCGGACGACTTATTAAATGGTCAATAGAATTGTCAGAATTCGACATAAGGTACCAATCAAGAGGACCAATTAAGTCCCAATTTTTAGCAGCCTTCATTGCAGAACTAACTACTCCTTCAGAAGACGATCATACAAAATAATGGAGCTTATACGTCGACGACTCATCTAACACCGAGGGCTGTGGCGCCGAAATACGTCTCCAGTCCGACGATGGCTTTACTCTAGAACATTCATTGCACCTAACATTCAAAGCTAGCAACAATCAATCTGAATATGAGGCCCTCGTTGCAGGACTCCGCCTTTGCTTGGACCTCCACATTTCAACTCTAAAGGTATACTGTGACTCCTTATTGGTCGTACAATAGGTAAACGACCACTTCCAAGTAAGGGATCCTCTCCTTTCTAAATATTTATTATTAGTTAAAGATTTGATCTCAAAGTTTTCAAATTTTGAAATTCAACACATCCCACGAGAACAAAACCAAAGAGCCGATATCTTATCTAAACTCGGAAGCACACAATCCGACTTATCCACACTGCACCAATCCACTATTACATCACCAAGTGTAAGTCTAACAGATGTACTAAGTGTCACACAGGAACATGGTTGGCAAGACGATTACATACAATCTCTAAAAACAGGTCAAATACCAAATAAGGTCGACAGCACAAAAAGATTCCGAAGACAAGCATCGTTCTTCACATTGATCAACGAAACCTTATACCGCCAAGGATATACTCGGCCGCTACTAAAATGTCTCAACAAAGAAGAAGCCGACCTAGCCCTGTCGGAAGCACATGAGGGCATTTGTGAAACACATACAGGAGCTCGGAGCCTAGCCTCAAAAATATTCCGCACAGGTTTCTTTTGGCCAACCTTACAACATGACAGCAAGACTAAAGTTCAGACTTGTGAAAACTGTCAGAAACATGCACCACTCATACATCTCCCTGCTGAACAACTACATTATTCCGACGTAAGTTGGCCTTTCTATCAATGGGAGCTAGACATCCTCAGTCCATTCCCAACGGCACCGGGGCAGGTAAAATTTTTATTGGTTGCAATTGATTACTTCTCAAAGTGGTTGGAAGCCCAACCTTTAGCCAGAATCACATCACAACAAGTAATTTCCTTTACTTGGAAGAATATTATTTGCCGTTTCGGCATTCCCCATCATATCATCACTAACAATGGTCTCCAGTTTGCTGACCATAAATTCCAATCCTTTTTGCAAAACCTTAAAGTCAAACAGCATTTCTCCTCCGTTGAACATCCTCAGACAAACGGGCTAGCAGAAGCAGCGAACAAGATCATACTACATGCTTTAAAGAAAAAGTTAGATGATGCCAAAGGACTTTGGACCGAACTAATACCAGAAATCCTTTGGGGTTACAACACAACACCTCAGTCATCAACAAAAGAGACTCCATTTCGCCTAGTATATGGCTCTGAATCTATGATACCCTTAGAAGTCTCACACAGCTCGGTCTGAACTCAACTCGGCAATCAGGATGAAGCCCGGCGAGCCGAGCTAGATCTCATCGAAGAAATAAGGGAAACATCCACACTGCGACAACGCGTGGCTCAGCAAGCAATCGCCCAACGACATAACAAATCGGTCAGAAATCGATCATTCCAAATCAGCGACTTAGTTCTTCGAAAGACGGAAACAGCGCGCCAACCTCCATCCCATGGAAAGCTCGTGGCAAACTGGGACGGCCCCTACCGAGTTATAGAAGTCCTCGGCAACGGAGCATATAGGTTAGCATCCATGAATGGTACAATACTACCTAACACCTGGAACATTTCCTCATTAAAGAAATTTTATAGTTAAACATCAGGACAGGCTTGTACTCTTTTTCCTACTACCAAGTTTTTTCCCAATGGGTTTTGCTTGGAGAGGTTTTAACGAAGCTAGCCTACCTGAGCCTTTGTAACCAAAGGACTACCAATTCTATTATATGTAATGAATCTATCTCATTTTATACAAACTGTATCACATTATCACGTTTGCTTTTACAATCAACAATGCTTGACACGATTTCATCTATGGTCAAATCTCAAAATGACATACGTCTTCGTCTAACATTCAAATCAAGCATATTCGGCAAACACTACATGGAATGCTCTTAACTGAATTCCTATCAATCGCACAAAATGCTGATCAAACCACTCAGCACAAATCAAAAACGAATATAGATAAGGTCAAACAAACTCTATTAATGACCTCCAAAACAGTTACTGTCAATAATGTATAATCAATTACATTATCCATCAAAACATAAAAACATTTCACCAAAACAAAACTCCATTAAAATACTAAATATTCTCTGCCTCATCTTCAGCAACACCATCATCCTCAACCATCTTCCCATCTCGAACGATCTTACCAGGATCAAACTCAGAAAAATCAACACCTGGAGCAATAAACTTCGCTTGTAAGGCCGCCCTTTCAAAACCCTCTACAAACGAATCCAAAATTTCATCACTTTTCTTCTTCTCCATCTCCTTCAGCCGAGCAGTAACATCAATCAGCCGAGTTTCCATACTCACCAAATCAGCTTCCTTTTTCATCAAGTCTTCAACATCCTTAGCATAACTATCCTTAGTCTCCTTTAGCGACTTTTCACTTTCAGCCAACTTACTCTGCAGCTCAGAAACAACACTCTTCCTCTTACTTAACTCTTCTTTCATCACCAGAAGTTCATCGTTCTCCTCTACCACTTTCTTATGCCTCAGCTCCTGACTCCGCCCCAAGCTGGCCAACCTCAACCCAACAACCTACAAAACATAACAACAACAAGGAAAGAAAATACATAAAACCCAACTAACCAGGAAAAAACCTAAACCAAAGGGAAGACCTTACCTGCATATATTGCCCAATAGCTACTTCACCAACCTCTTTTGCAAGAGAAACATCAGCCTCAGATTGACAATGTTCGTCTACAACAGCCATGTAAGGATACTCTTTCCCCCATACAGAAACACCCTCACTGAGCTCGGACATCTCATGAAGTTTTTTCTGATTCCCAACAAAAGCCCGAATCTCATCCAGAGACACTCTTTCCTCCTTCCCACTAGACTCATCGGACAAATCCACCACCCCCCGACTTCCTCTTCCTCGCAATTACCTTCCTACGCCCCTGACGAGGCTGAACTACCTCCCCAGGCGTTGCCACTTTCTCACAGTTCGACGATAAAACCTCCTTTTCCAAATTCTTACTTTTGAAGCGTGACCTCAAAGAAGCAGCCGAGACCCCAGGGTACTTCCCACCTGCAATATAAAAACAAGAACACATCAAAAACCCATACAAAGTCAATACAAAAATAACAAATATCCCAAACTCACCTAGGTAATTTATCATTGCCTCCTTATCATCTTCCCATTTGAGTAACTCATACATAGATATTAGATCCTTACGATCAATACCCTCAACCAAAAATTCAATCAAACACACATTCCTCGGCGAAATGACTTCAGGACTGAGTATATTTTGCGGTTCTGAACACCACAACAAAGAAAATTTCTCGGTCAGATTTTCATCAGCATAAAAAGAAAATTCATTTTCTACACTCCTAACCTTAAGATACATTTCTTTAAAATCCTTGAACGAGGATTTATACAACCTAAAAATAGCAAACCCAGGGGTGCTATTGAAATTTATCCAACCCCCCTTCCACACCCCATTTGCTTGAAATAAAGAAAAAAACAAATCAACCATTGGCGTCTCCTCAAGATATTCCATCAAAACCTCAAAGGAACGCAGAAACGCCCAGCCATTAGGATGAAGTTAAGACGGAGCACAGTTCAACTGTTTCAGAACTTGGCACTCAAACTCTGTAAATGGCAATTTCACCCTCAACTCCTCAAGCACACAGCTGTGCATGTAGAAGAACTCGAAACCCTGCCCTCGATGATACACCCTATCATCGTTACTACATGAAAGCAACTCAATCTGAACCCCAGAACCAGCCCTAATGACTCTTGCTAAGTTCACCTCCTTCACTGCAGATTCATCACGAAACAGAGAGACTTGAAATTTCACATCCTCACCAACCCAGTCATAAGACCAATCAATCTCACCTTTTTTATCTTTCTCCAACCCCATTAGAACACAACAACAAGAACAGCAGAAGGGAACAAGAACAGAAGAAGAGAAAAGAGAAAGAGAAAATAATTCAGAAGCAAAGAGACAACATGCACATACCTCTTTTGCTCATTCTGAAAGAGAAAATAATTCAGAAGCAAAGAGACAACATGCACATACCTCTTTTGCTCATTCTGTTACCAAAATCGAAAAACCCAAGCACCAAAAGAAACTAGAGTTAACTTCTACCAGTAACCCAAACGGTTCGAATACTGAAACTATTTCCCATTAAAATCTAAAACCACAAACTACATTGGAAAGGCAACAAGCCTTTAATGCTCCCATTAAACTCTCTCTCTCCTCCCCAAAACAACGCCATGATTCCCCATGTCATATCAAACAATACTTTTTTAATGAAGTAAGTTGAACTGGGGGCTCACTCGATACCCTATCCAACCGAGTTATAACTCCTTAAAGAAGCTCAACCTGCTTCATTAAAAACTCTCCACAGGCCAAGCTTGGGGGCTATGATATGGTCGTCATAAACGAGCTATAACTCGGCACGGTCCGTTATAGCTCCTCCATTCATGAGCCATAACTCGGTCAGATAAATGCTCCGTCATAACCGATGATAAAACGGTAACGTAATCAAGGGACGTTACCTATCTTTTTGTAACCGACTTTAAATACTAGAGACGTAACAGCCGAGCAGTCGACCATATAAAAGCCAGGTAAAGTATTTTCTTCGGCAAGTAAGATATAACACAATATACTGACTTAAGCTTTGGAGTGCCTTTGCAGGTACACTCCCCCCTCATTTGTTCGCGCTATTCACGTCACACCAGAAAGAAAAGCTCGGAATTCAAGGATTGGACGATCAGCCTCAAAGCATATAAGCTCGGTTAATACCTCTATTTCGCAAGCAAGAACAGCTACCTTTGGCAGTAGAGGCCCTTGGTTCTGTGAGTTATGAGAAAGGGGATAGTGAATCAAATAGCGCAATTCTTTAAGGCGTGTGTTACACACACTTTGCTTTAGGCTTAATTCGCCTCCACCAATATACAATGGTGTGCAAAATGGGTTACTGGCAAATTTTTTATAGGATACAATGAAGAACACTTGACTTGTTTATGCACTCACACAGTCAAGCCTTACACTAAATGATAATTTACAGAATAATATTCTCAATTCTTTCTTTTGCGCATAAAGAAAGTATTGAGATGGATTCTTCAGCAATAATGAAATGAGGGAAATTTATAGAGACGGAGTACATGCAACATGCAACTACATACTCAACAGACACAACTTTTCAAATAGTTACAACCTTTTAACAGACATAACTATTCAAATAGTTGCAACCTTTTAACATGCATAACTTTTGAATAAGTCACAACTCTATGAAGAGATGTAACTCTTCAAAATAGCTTTTCACATATTTTGAAAATATATCTCACAATCCCCCACCATTTTCAAAATTTCTTTTCAATCCTATCATTCTGAAAGTTTTATGCTTTCAGTAGAGGTATCTTGCGATTTGAACCTTTACCTAGTAACCAGTGATATTCACTCATCCGAATTTAAAATGGTAGACAAGTTTTGAACCATTTAACTCATATGAACAAGCGTGCACTGATGACACATAAAATTTCGGTATCATTTAAATGTTATATTTAATATGACACATTTAGTATATTACATGGCCTTATGTCTTGTATCCTTTCGTGAGTATTTTAAGAGTAAAATCTTAACTCTAAGAATCGGCCTCAATTCACACTCATATAGGTAGACTCTATCAAAAGTATCCGATAATTAAATACTTCAGCAATAATATACTTGTTATAGGTCTATTAAGAGCAAAGCTCATCCTGTTCCTTTATAGCATTATGGTTCCAAATACTTTTTACCTTGGGATGAAAGAAATAATTATGAGTACTTGCAATTACTCTAGTGTACTTTACCACATTGAACTCAAGATTTGATGTTACTCAAGTGTGAGTTGGGTTTCCATCATTGGTAATTATTTAAAATACGGATTTTAGTCCCATCCCTTTTGATGTTTTAAACACCAAATCCCTTGTCAATCCTTTCGTCAAAGGATCTGCAAGATTTTGTTCTGACCTTATAAAATTTATAGATATAACTCCATTACCAATAAGGTTTTTAATATTGCTATGTCTTACTCCAATGTGCCTAGATTTTCTATTATAAATTTGGCTATAAGCCTTTGATAATGTTGCTTGGCTATCACAATGTATAGAGATTGATGCCATTGGTTTTGGCCAAACTGAAATTTCATGTAATAAATCTCTAAGCCATTCAACTTCCTTGCTTGTTGCTGCCAAAGCAACAAATTCTGCAGCCATGTTAGAGTCCGTTATGCAAGTTTGTTTCTTGGATCCCCAAGAAACAGCACCCCTACCAAGGGTAAAGATCCAACCACTTGTTGATGCATGATCCTCTGTATAGCTTATCCAACTGGCATCTGTATATCCTTCTAAAACAGAAGGTTCACCACTATACAACAAAGTATAGTTTATTGTTCCTTTCAAATATTTTAATATTCTTTGGACAGTATGCCAATGGTCTTTACTTGGATTGCTTGTATACCGACTTAAGCGACCTACAGCATATGCTATATCTGGTCTAGTACAGGTCATAGCATACATTAAGCATCCAATTATTTTTGCATACTCAATTTGTGAAACAGAGGAACCTGTATTAGGTACTAATTTAATACTTGGATCAAATCACTCATTGAATATCCTTTAAACTCATCAAACCTTTTTAATATTTTTTCTATATAATGAGATTGAGATAATCCTAAATTATGACCATCTCTAACAATTTTAATTCCTAAAATTATATCTGCAACTCCCATATCTTTCATATCAAAATTACTAGACAAAAAATGTTTAACTTTTTTCTACCTCTTCTAAATCAGTACAAAAAATAAGTATATCATCAATATATAAACAAATCATAACACCTTTACCATTTTTAACTTTACTATACACACATTTATCAAATTCATTTATTTTATATCCATTAGCACAAACAATTTCATCAAATTTTTTATGCCATTGTTTAGGAGCTTGTTTCAGTCCATATAAAGACTTAACTAATTTGCACACTTTATTTTCTTGACCAGCAACTATAAATCCTTCGGGTTGCTTCATATACACCTCTTCGTCTAGTTCACCATTTAAGAAAGCTGTTTTAATATCCATTTGGTGAATGACAAAATTAAAAATTGAAGCAAGTGCTATAAGCACTCTAATTGTAGCAATTCTTGCTACTGGTGCATATGTATCAAAGTAATCAATTCTTTCTTTTTGTGCAAACCCCTTAGCAACTAATCGTGTTTTGAACTTATCAACAGTTCTATCTACTTTCATTTTCTTTTTGAAAATCCATTTAGAACCAATGGCTTTTGACCCACGAGGAAGATCCATTAATTTCCAAGTATTATTTCTCATTATTGAGTCCATCTCACCTTGTATTACTTCTTTCCAAAAATCTGAATCTCGAGACCTTATAGCCTCTTCATAGGTCTCAGGATCACCTTCCATATGAAGGCATATAGGTGCAATGCTATCTATTGATTCTCCTGTCCCTTCCACAAAGAACATAAAGAAATCTGGTCCATAAGTCTTTGCTTTTCTTATTCTTTTACTTTTTCTAGGTTCAATATTTTCAACGGGCTTATTTTCTACATTTTTTTCTATTTCTAAGTGAATTTTACTTTCAGGTCTTGGAGTTGAATTAAATCTATCTTCTAAGAAAATTGTATCTCTTGATTCAATAACTGTATTAGCAGAGTATGATTCATTAGATTCAATAACTACAAACCTATAAGCTTTACTGTTCTCAGCATATCCTAAGAAAATACATTCTATACCTCTTTCTCCTAATTTCTTTCTTTTAGGTTCAGAAACTTTTACTATTTCTCTACAACCCCAAACTTTAAGATATTTAAGATTAGGCTTTTTATTCTTCCAAAGTTCGTATGGAGTTATTTTATTCCTTTTATTAAGAATTCTATTTAAAATATAACAGGCAGTTAACATAGCCTCACCCTAATAACCTTTTGCTAGACCAGAATAAGATAGCATAGCATTAACCATTTCTTCCAGCACCCTATTTTTCTTTCAGCAACACCATTCTGTTGTGGAGAATATGGTGTAGTGGTTTGATGAATAATACCAGTGGACTCAAAATAACTAGGATTATAATATTCTCCTCCACGGTCAGACCTTAAGCACTTAATAAAGGTTTCATATTGTAATTCAACTTCAGTTTTAAAAATCTTAAATTTATCCAAGACTTCATCTTTAGAATGCATCAAATATATGTAACAATATCTACTGAAATCATCAATAAAAGTTACAAAATATTTCTTTCCACCAAAAGTAGGCCAACCATGCAAATCACATACATCAGAATGTACTAATTCTAATAACTTTAAATTTCTTTGTACTCTTTGAAAAGAAAGTCTTGTTATCTTGATTAACATACAAGTTGTACATACATCTGAATTTTTAATTGATTTTGGAATAAGATCATATTTTATCATATCATTTAATTTATGAAAATTAACATGTCCTAAACGATTATGCCATAAATCAAAGGATTCAGCAATATAAACAGAAACATTATTTACAATATTCAATTTAAACATATTCTCACATAGATATCCTTTACCCACAAACACTCCACCCTTAGACAAAATAAATTTGTCTCCTTCAAATACAGACTTAAACCCATACTTGTTAAGTAGAGGGACAGAAACTAAATTTTTTTTGACTTCGGGTACATAATATACATCAGTAAGAGTCCAGAAGTGAATTCAAGTTCCACCATTCCTTTGCCCATTACTTGAACAGTTGATGCATTTTCCATGTTTAGAATAGTCCCATTCCCTTCCTTGAATGTATTGAAAAAATCCCTATTCTTGCATACATGTCGAGCTACACCAGAATCTATCCACCATGATCCAATGTCTTCAATCATGTTGATCTCAGAAATAACAGCAATAAGATAATCTTTTATTGCTGTGTCGTTCTTTTCTTTCTTATTTTTTAAGAAACGACATTCTTTCTTAAAATGTCCTAGTTTTTCACAATGAAAACAATTTTCTTTCTTTTTATTCTTTCTGAAGTCACCATTGTTACCTTGGGATTTATTAAAATCTCGGTATCTCTTCTTGTTGGGCTTATTGGATTTTCCATCTTCCATTACGTGAAGATTAGCAGGATCACTTTGCTCTTTAGTATCGTCTTGTTTATGATACTCTTCTTCAAGACGAAGGTGATTACTTAATTGCTCAAGAGAGACACATCCTTTCTATGTTTCATAGTTCTTTTGAATTCTTTCCATGATGGAGGGAGTTTGTTAATAATTGAAGATACAATGATGGTATCATCCATGTGCATGTTATGTTGCTTAAAATTATTTAAAATACGCTCAATTTCATGCAGTTGTTCCATGACAGATCTACCATCAATCATCTTATAATTATTAAAGCGAGTGACAAGAAATTTCTTACTTGTTGCGTCCTCGGCCATATATTTTGCCTCTAATTTGTCCCATAGTTCTTTTGCGCTCCCAACATTTTGGTAGACATCAAACAGTGCATCAGCCATGCCATTGAGTATGTGCCCGGTGCATATATAGTCATCGTTGTCCCATTTTTGCCTGGCTCGTGTTTCTGCAATGGTCTCCCCTTCAACTTCTGGTGGTCTTGGTATGGTAAGAACATATGCCACTTTTAGTGTTGTGAGAAGGAAGTGCATATTCTTTTGTCATCATATGAAATTTCCACCCTCAAATCTTTCTAACTTGACAAAATTCGACATCATCTCCTTAATTGATGTAGCGGCCATTTTTGTTTTATTGGTGAATAATTAAGCCTAAAGATTGTGAGTTATGAGAAAAGGGGATAGTGAATCAAATAGCACAATTCTTCAAAGCGTGTGTTACACACACTTTTCTTTAGGCTTAATTCGCCCCCACCAATATACAATGGTGTGCAAAATGGGTTAATGGCGAATTTCTTGTAGGATACGATGAAGAACACTTGACTTGTTTATGCACTCACACAGTCAAGCCTTACGATATATGATAATTTACAAAATAATATTTTCTATTCTTTTTTTAGCGCATGAAGAAAGTATTGAGATGGATTCTTCAGCAATAATGAAATGAGGAAAATTTATAGAGACAGAGTACATGCAACATGCAGCTACATACTCAATAGACACAACTTTTCAAATAGTTACAACCTTTTAGCAGACATAACTATTCAAATAGTTGCAACCTTTTAACAGGTATAACTTTTGAATAAGTCACAACTCTATGAAGAGATGTAACTCTTCAAAATAGCTTTTTACATATTTTGAAAATATATCTCACAGGTTCCTTATTACGTACAATAAACTATGATGAAAGGGATTGTGATAGTGTATTGAAAAGTGAACTACGGGAAGTTTTTGAAGATCAAAATGACGAGATTATTCCTGCATTAAGAATTAGCTATCATTATCTTCCTTCAAATCTAAAGCGATGCTTTGTTTATTGTTCTTTGTTT